>NW_026585644.1:56177302-56262049 GCF_907164565.1 Psammomys obesus
AAAGAAAGAAAGAAAGAAAGAAAGAAAGAAAGAAAGAAAGAAAGAAAGAAAGAAAGAAAGAAAGAAAGAAAGAAAGAAAGAAAAGGGTAAAGAAATAAAGAAAAAGTCAATTTACAACACATGCTAGAAAGGATGTGGAGAAAGAGAAATTCTTCTCCATTGCTGGTAGGAATGTAAACTTGTACATCCACTTTGGAAATCAATCTGGTGCTTTCTCAGAAATTAGGAATAGTGCTATCTCAAGATCAAGCTATACCATTGCTGGGCATATATCTGAAAGATGCTCAACTATACAACACGAACATTTGCTCAACTGTGTTCAAAGCAGCTTTATTCATAATAGTCCAAATCTGGACTAAACCTAGATGTCAGTCAACCAAGTAATGGATACTGAAATTGTATTACATTTACACAATGGAATACTAGTCAGCAATTAAAAACAGAGAAATCATGAAATTTGCAAGCAAATGAATGGAACTAAAAATGATCATCCTGAGTGAGGTAACAGAAAAGCAGAAAGGCACACATGGTATATACTCACTTATTGGTGGGTATTAGCCATATACTACAGGATAAACTAAAATCGATAGTCCTAAAGAAGCTAAACAACACAGAGGACCCTAGGGAAGATGCTTAATCCTCATTATGTAGGGCAAACAGGATAGACATCTGAAGTGGAAAAAAGATAGGGAAGTGAACAGGGCAGGTGCGCACCACAGAGGGCCTCTGAAAGAATCCATGCAGTAGGGAATTGAAGTAGATGCTGAGACTCATAGCCCAACTTTGGGCAGAGTGCAGAGAATTTGTGGTAGAATGTAAAATAGAAAGATCTGGAGGAGACAGGAGCTCCAAAAGGAGGGAAACAAAGTGAAATTTTTGGATGCAGGGGTGCCTGCAGAGACTGATGAATCAACCAGGGACCAGCTGTAGCAAATAGACAACTTGGTTTCCATGTGATTTCCTTAGTAAGGGGATCATGGGCTGTCTCTGACATGGACTCAGTGGTGGCTTTTTAATCACCTCCACCTGTGTGGGGGAGGGCAGTCGTGCCAGGCCACAGGGGAAGTGGATGCAGCCAGTCCTGATGAAACCTAATAGGCTATGGTCAGACAGTAAGAGAGGAGGTCCTCCCCTGTCAGTGGCCTAAGGGAGGGGCAAAGTGGGAGAAGAGGGAGGGATGGTGGTACTGGGAGGAGGTGAGGGAGAGAGCTACAACTGATATACAAAGTGAATAAACTGTAATAAATGATAAAACAACAAAAAAGAAAAAAAATAAAGTTTCTTCAAAATATTCTGAATGGCACCTGGAAGCCCTTTTGTACTCACAGTGAGCAGCTACAATATGTACATAAATTTTAACTTCATGAGCTGGGCAGTGGTTAGAGTCACTGAGTCTTGATAAAAATTTAAATGCCTTATTTTAAATGTGACTATTTAAAGAAAAATTGAAAGAATCAATTAGCATGTTCTCTTATAGGTGTACCAATACATATTTAGTATCACTATCCTCAGGGAGAAATTTCAGGTTCTTAATGTGAAATACATTTTTGGTTTGCTTGTTTGTTTGTTTTTTTTTTTTTTCTAAATGATATTGTTCCTAGGAAGGAGACAAATAAATTACATTTGGTTTTCTGACAAATGAAACTGACAATGAAATATTGTAAAGTTCCCACTACATCAGTGTTCATTCTTTGCAAACCAGAACCCTCCAAAATGTCCTTGTCATTTCTGTTTGGCTTGAAATGTTTCTCAGCATGCTATCTGTTTCTGCATATTAACCTTCCTATGCCTTAGTTCTGACCAGGAACTGCAGCAAGCTCAATGTGCCTCGAAATAGACTGTGCCTGGCCACCACTCTGTAGAAAAATGAAAACATGCTTACAAACCCAAGCCTTGTATTGACAAAAACTTTCACAAGAAATTTTATCAAAAACAAACACAAGCACCAAGCACCAGGAGGGGTAGAGTGAAGTGCCTGTGTGAGAAGGAAAGGTGGTTTCCTAGAGAGAGAAGGGAAAGGATCACAGATCAGAACCTGTGCACACACACGCACACACACACACACACACACACACACAAACACACAAACACACACACACACACACTCTTTCTCTCTCTCATAGGATTAGGGAAAATTTATTGTATGAATATTTGTTTTTACTTTTCTGCAACTAAACAGTGTTAATAACAAACAAACATGTCGCTCATGTGACCTCAATAAATGACACATTTGTCTTTTGTATACAGGGTAGCTACTGATTCTTTTTTTTTTTTAAGTTAATTTTGTATCCAGACACTTTGATTAAGTTGGTTATCAACTGTAGGAATTCTCTGAATATTTGGTTACTCATGTATTTTTTTCAGGTCCTTTCAGAGGCCCTGTGTGGTAGGCTCCTGTCCTGTTCCCTGTTTTCTCCCTCTTCTGGTGTTTGCAAGTATTTTCTTGTGTAATTTTGTATCTATGTTCATAAGAGAAATTGGTCTGAATTTCTCTTTCTTTGTTGTGTCTTTATGCTATTTAGGTGACTGTGGTCTCATAGAATGAGTTTGGTAATGTTCCTTCCATTTCTATTTTGTGGAATAGTTTGAAGAGTATTGTAATTAGCCCTTCTTTGAAGGTCTGGTAGAATTTTGCATTGAAACCATCTGGACCTGGGCTTTTTTGGATGGGAGAATTTTGATGACTGCTTTTATTTCCTTAGGTGATATATAGGATATTTACCTGATCTTCATTCAGTTTTGATAAATGGAATCTATTAAGAAAAATGTCCATCACACTGAGATTTTCAAATTTTGTGGTGTATAGACCTAATATAATTCTTTGGATTTCCTCAGTGTCTATCATAATCCCCCTTTTCACTTCTGATTTAGTTGAATCAGATAGTCTCTCTGCCTTTTAGTTAGTTTGCCTAAGGGTTTTTCTATCTTGTTGGTTTTCTCAAAGGACCAGCTCTGGTTTTCATTGATTCTTTGAATTGTTCTATTTTTTCTAATTTATTGATTTCAGCTCTGAGTTTGATTCTTTCCAGCCTTCTATTCCTCTCGGGTGGGTCTGCTTCTTCTTTTCTTTTTCTAGTACATTCAGGTGTGTCATCAATTTGCTTGAATGAAAGATCTCAAATTTCTTTACAAAGGTACTTAGTGCTATGAACTTTTCTCTTAGCACTGCTTTCATTGTGTCCTATAAGTGTGGGTAAGTTGTTCCTTCATTTTCATTGAATTCTATGAAGTCTTTAATTTACTTCTTTATTTCTACCCGGACCCAGTTGTCATTGCTTAGAGATTTGTTCAGTTTCTATACTTGTGCTGACTTTTTCTGTTTTTGTTGAAGTCTAGTTTTAAAACATGGTGGTCTGATATGATAGAAGGGATTATTTCGATCTTCTTCTATCTGTTGAATCTTTCTTTACGCTCAACCATATGGTTCATTTTGGAGAAGGTTCCATGAGGTGCTAAAATGAAAGTATACTCTTTTGTGTTTGGTGTGAAAAGTTCTGTAGACATCTCTTAGGTCCATTGGATGTAAGTCTTCAGTAAGTGTCATTATTTCTCTAGCTTCTGCCATGATAATCTATCCTTTGGTGAAAGTGGGGTGGTGAAGTTTCCACTATTAAGGTGTTGGAATCAGTGTGTGATTTAAGTTTAACAATATTTCTTTGACAAATGTAGGGGCCCTTGTATTTGGGGCATAGATGTTCAACATTGTGATGGTCTTTGCCTTGGTGGCTATCTCTGGGTGTCTTTAAAGGGGACTCGGCCACACAATGCTGCCAGTCTCTGTGTCTCTGCTATGCAGTCTTGTCTGTACTCTGCTATCTTGGATCCACTATCTGTGTGCTTCCACTGTTTGCCTTGTCTACACAATGTCACCAGCAGAACTGTGGTGTGTGTATTGGGAATGCTGCCCCAGAAATCAGGAAGCAGGAAGGATCTGATGTCTAGTTGTTACCAAGAAAGTGTTTCTTGGCCTGAGGAATGCAGGGGGCCCTTGGTTCAAGACTCACACTTTAGGAAAACAGCCATGGGGCCTGAGTCTGATCGATCCCAAATGTCCTAGGCAACCTCAAGCTGCCCTCAAGGTAGCAGGAGTTATCAGTGTCTGGCTGCAATTAAGGTTCAGGGTCCCCGTACCTGGGATTCTCCATTCTATGGGTTGTGCCAAAAATACAGGGAGTTCATGGTTTGTGACCCTGAAGATGGGTATAGCCCACAGGTGGTGCCTGAATCCAATGGCCACAAGTCACAGGATGTTCCCTCTAGTCCAGGGAAGCCCCAAGGTTGATGTTCTGGATCCGGCCACTTCTCCATGCACCAGTTTTGGATTCTTGGATCCTCTGCCCCTCATATATGTTGCATGCTGGTCGCCGCCGTCTTGGAATTTTATTTCATGCATTTATGACATGTATCTTAATCATATCTTCTAGTAACGCCCTCCTCCACCTGCACCCAGGACTCCTCTCCCATCACAATTTTCTCCAAATTTCATGTTAATTTTTAGCCCACTAATTTTAACTTTTTGTAGAAAATGGCTATTTTTGTTTACTGTTAATTAATATAATTATTGTGGCAGTCACTATTTAACATGTTATCATTAATAAAAGACATAGACAGCTGTTAATTTTTTTAATTTATTCACTTTGTAATTGTGTTGTAGCCCCCTCCATCATCTCCTTATGGTCCCATCGTCCCTCCTTTTCTGCTCCTATCCCGCCTTCCCTAGCCTCAGCAAGGGGGTGTCCTTTTCTCCAACCAACTGACCCCAGCCTATCAAGTCTCATCAGGACTGCCTGTTTCTTCTTCCTTTGTGGTTCCCTCCAAAAAAACAAGTCAGTTAAAAATTTCAGCATGGAAATTAAAAGGCTTTCGAAGTACCACCTCTAGTTGACAGACTTGCTAATTAATGGGTGCTGAAAGAATAAAAGTAACTTTTCTTTCTGTGTGTGTCAAAGTCATTTTCTGTTCAAAAGTACCATTCCACAGTCCTCCTTACCAAAATTCATCTCTTGTATTCTTTCTGTCTCATCTTTTGCAATATTTCTCAAGTCTTGATGTTGGTGAGGTACTGATGGATGGATGATAAACATGTCTCATATATGGCTGAACACTCATGAACTCTTATTTTTAGCACTTTGAGTAATAGTGCTCTGCTTTAACCACTATCCAGTGCTATAACGAAGCTTCTCTGACAACGCTGGGAACAGTACTCATCTAAGTTTCCTGAGCACTGAAGCTGAAGTCATGCCTCAGTAGGGGAAACAAGGGTTTTAGGGTCCCTTACGTAATGCATAATCTATGCCCCTGTGATAGGGCTCTTGGAGCAAAATTTCTAGGCAACATAAGTGGGCCTGGTGCACTATTTGGAAAGACATAAGCCATAAGATGATACATGGCATAATTTGTAATGTGAAAGATAAATAGTAAAATGTATTAATGAGGAGAAAGAAATATAAGGCCTTGTTGTTCTCTTAACATATAAGCAATGCTTTATTCAAAGAATCCACTAATTTTAATCTGGAACTGTATGTTAAAGGACATTTAATCTAGTATCTGTAAGATAATATAGCAGTTACTTCTCCCATAGAAACTATGTAGAAGATGTGAGCTACAGCTAGTTCCAGCAAATTTATTAATTAGGTGCCAGTCGTTGAATTTTCCTCATATTCCCATCCTTTTATGTATCAATTTGAAATGGAAATTGGAGAATCTTTGGAATACATATTTCTATTTTGTAAGCAGTACCATAGAGCCTAATTCTCTACCTTTCAACTGAGAAGGAAAGAATACAAGAGAATTGTTTTTCCCAAAGGATAATTTTAGCCTAATTGCCCAAACCAATTTTATGGACCCACCAATGTTTGCTATACTGTTACAATACATTCCCTGAAAAAAACTTTCTTAATGAAGGGCTAGTTTAGTTTTAGAAACTATATTCATGTAATACACTACTTTAGCAGATTAGTATGAAATATTATGTACTTTTCTAAAATAAATGAAAGAATTTACACAGCTAATGTTCAGTTTAACAAGACATGCTTCTTGGTCATTTTCTGTGCTAGTCACTCTTCCAAGCAATGGAGATCCACCAAAGAACAAAGGACACATTGAAAATACCTACTTACATGTGTGAAAGTACATACACTTGCTGCAAAACAAGCACAGCAAAACATATTCCTGGAAATATAAAAGCAATGTCATAAAAGATGAAGTATTAAAATATTAAAAGCAATTAATGAATACAAATATTGAAGTATTTTTTTTTCAAAGTCAGGAAAAAGATGATTCACCAAACACTATTTTCTTCAACATTGAACAGGACACTCAAGCCAGTTGAAAGGTCAAAACAGAAGAGAAAGCATTAAAAATAAAAGCTAAGAAAAGAACCTGTCAATTTTGGTCATAGTTTGATGTATATAAAAACCCATAAGAATTTGGAGAAAAATAACCAAAGTTAGCATTTGATGGCATATTAGCCATAGTAGAAGATTCATTATAAAATGATTTATAAAAGTTATTTTAAAATGAATTTCTTTTATATCTATATGAAATATACATAATAAATATTATATATAAGAAATACACATTCATACACACACACACACACACATACACAAAGGTGTGACCCATTCCAAAGGTCTATCTTTCTGCCTGAGTATCTGAAATAAAGAGATGTGTCTTTCTACCTCAAGATCCAAATCGAGTGTATGTATGTCTTCTTACCTCAAAGATCTGGGTTAGAAATAGATTGACCAACTTTAAACAAAGCAAAAATTTCTAACAGGTCTATCATCCATTTTTGGACAGCAGTTCATTCCGGATTTAGTCAAACTGACAACCAAGAATAGCCATCACAAATGTGCATAAAAGAAATAATTGAAATTAATTATACTTTGGCATGTTAAATATTAGATTAAATATCCAGGAAATGAAAAATTTAAATAATATTTTAATTTCATCAAAATTATAGAAATAGGAGCCAAGATGGCGGTTTTGGGAGAGCACTGTGTCTGAGAAGAGGGACAGCCCTCTCTGTGCAGAGACCAGGAGACTGAACTCTGGGCCCTAAAACTCCAGCAATCATGTTTCCCAGGTGAGGGGAGGCTGGAGCGGCAAGCCTGCATGTCCCAATTACTCTCCCAGGCTGATCGGTGGGCACAAGGGTGCCTGTTACTGGGAGTCCCAGTCGCAAGAAAACCCCACGGGGAAGCAAAGTTGCGAGTCTGATCACAGGTCACCCAGTCTTTCCCTGGAAGGTTTCGAGGACCACAGATACCCACCGCCATCACAACTGAGCTCCCGCCACATGGAGAGCTGCGTGCCCAGCTCACCGATACAGACGAGCTGCGCACCCCAGTGCAAAAGAAACTGGGAATCCCTGTCCGGAGAGGGCCCCACAGGGAAGGAAGAAACCGTTCTCCTGGGGTCACCTAGGCTTTGCCTGGGGAAAGTCTAGCAGACCGCAGATCGCTAACCGGTGAGTACGCCCAGCCATCACAGATCTGGGCCCAAGCAGGGAGCACAGAGTTATTGGGAACCCAGCTCCCACAGACTAGCAGGTGGGCACACGCTCCACCAGCCCCGCTTTGTGCCAACTACTCCTTACAGACAGAACTGTGTGCTCCAAGACACCAGAGTCTTAGAGTCACTGTCTGGAGAAACCCTCACAAGGAACAAGGAATGAAGCAAAGGGGACAAACTTAGGCAACCCAGTATATCCCCTGAAAAGGTCCCACAGACTGACCCAACCCAGGGAACTGCTGTGCCCCAGATAGCCTGCTGTTACCAGGAGAGCAGTACTCACCCGCCACAGATTACCTCTTGGGTTCTAGAGCACAGAGCCCCAACCTCAGACCTACAAAAGACTGGGAACCCTGAGATCAACCCCCAGATACTGCTCCAAGGGGCAACCAGTTATCCCTAACAAAACTGACCAAACCACAGGACACACAGGTTAAAGCAGCTGATCACTAAATTTACAGCAAGAAACCCAGAAGGAGGGCAGCTGTCTCCAGGACTTCTCCCAGTGAGAGGAGAGCCCTCTTGACTAATCAGGACAACAGTTACCACCCAGGTTTCTATGCCTGAGGTGAGCTGTAGCAACTCCTGAAAAACACCGGCCATCCAGTGACTATACCCCAAAAGCTGAGAAGGCTTCCTTCAGGAAAAAACATCTTCCTGCCAAAGGGATTCTCTCCACTACAAGAGTCCAGGAACAACCAGAAACTAACTTCAAACAACTAAGATAGCCCAATGGGTAGAGGACAGCATAAAAGTTCAACCAACAAAAGCCAAAGCAATAGGGCATCTCCAAAACCCAGTTATCCAGGGGCAAATAGCCCTAGACACCCCAGCATAATTGAAATTCAAGGAGATGACCTAACATCTATGCTCATGAGGAAGATAACAGAGGAAACAAATAAAATACGAAAAGAAATAGAGGAAGCTGCAGCCAGTTTGTGGCCTTTAGTGACGAAATGCTTAAATCACTGAATGAAATCAAAGAAACAGTGGATTGTTCAAACAAACAGCTGAAGGAATTGATGGAAAAACATGAAAATACAGTCAGACAGGTGAAGGAAAGCAAAAAAATAGCTCAAGACCTGACAATAGAATTGGAAAAATTAAAAAAAAAAAAAGGAAGAAATTGTAGAGACAAAGAATTTAGGGAAGAAAGCAGGAACTACAGAGGTTAGCATAACCAATAGGCTACAAGAAATGGAAGAAAGAATCTCAGGTGTGGAAGATATAATGGAAGAAATAGATGTATCTGTCAAAGAAAATGGTAAATCTAAAAAATTCCTGACACAGAAGGTCCAAGAAATTCAAGACAACATAAAAAGACAAAACCTAAGAATAATAGGAATAGAGGAAAAAGAAGATTCCCTGCACCAAGGCCCAGAAAATGTTTTCAACAAAATCATTGAAGAAAATTCCCCCAACTTAAAGGAGAGGTCAATAAGAATACATGAGGCCTATAGAACACCCAATAAATTAGAACAGAAAAGAAAATCCTCCCACCACATAGTAATCAAAACCGTAAGTATACAGAACAAAGAAAAATACTAAAAGCTGCAAGAGAAAAAGGCCAAGCAATATATAATGGCAAACCCATTAGAATCACACCTGACTTTTCAACAGAGACTATGAAAGCCAGAAGGGCCTGGATGGATATCATGCAGACCCTAAGAAAACACAGATGTCAACCCAGGCTACTATACCCTGCAAAACTCTCAGTCCTCACAGACGAAGAAAACAAGATATTCAATGACAAAAACAAATTTCAACAATACCTACAAACAAATCCAGCGTTACAGAAGACACTAGAATGGAAAATACAACCCAAGAAAACTAGCTGCATTCAAGAAAACACAGGAAATAAATAGCCCCACTACAGTAAAAGAAAAAGCAACCAAGCACACAACCTTATGACCACAGCCAACATCAAATTCAAAGGATCTAACAGCCACTGGTCATTAATCTCTCTCAAAATTAATGGACTTAATTCTCCAATAAAAAAGACACAGACTAAAAGAATGGATGCATAAACAAAACCCAACAATCTGTTGTATACAAGAAACATACCTAAGTCACAAAGATAGACATTACCTGAGGGTAAAGGGTTGGAAGACGGCTTTCCAATCAAATGGATGCAAGAAGCAAGCAGGAGTAGCAATTATAATATCTGATAAAATAGACTTTCAACAAAAATTAATCAAAAGAGATGGGAAAGGACACTTTACACTTATCAAGGGAAAATTCCACCAAGAAGACATCACAAGACAGAACATCTATGCCCCAAATACAAGGGCACACACATTTGTGAAAGAAACATTGACAAAACTTAAACCATACATAGATCCCCACACACTAATAGTGGGAGACTTCAACACCCCACTCTCAACTAAGGACAGGTCAACTAAATAGAAATTAAACAAAGAAACAATATCTCTAACAGAGGTCATGAATCAAATGGACCTAACAGACATTTACAGAACCTTACGCCCAAACACAAAAGAATTTACCTTCTTCTCAGCACCTCATGGAACCTTCTCCAAAATAGACCACATAGTTTGTCACAAAGCAAGCCTCAACAGATACAAGAAGACTGAAATAATCCCTTGTATCCTGTCTGATCACCATGGAATAAAGCTGGACCTCAAAAACAACAGAAATAGCAAAAAGCCTACACATACATGGACACTGAACAACTTGCTACTAAAAGACAGCTGGGTCAGGGAAGGAATAAGGAAAAAAATTAAAATCTTCCTAGAACTCAATGAAAATGAAGACACAACATACCCAAACTTGTGGGACACAATGAAGGCAGTGCTAAGAGGAAAGTTCATAGCACTAAGTGCCTTCAAGAAGAAATTTCAGACAGCACATTCAAGCAACTTAATGGCTCACTTAAAAACCATAGAAAAAGAAGAAGCAGACACACCAAAAAGGAGTAGATGGCTGGAAATAATCAAACTCAGGGCTGAAATCAATCAATTAGAAATAAATAAAACAATTCAAAGAATCAATGAAACTAAGACCTGGTTCTTTGAGAAAATAAAAAAGATCGACAAACCCGTAGCCAAGCTAACTAAAAGGCAGAGAGACACCACCCAAATCAACAAAATCAGAAATGAAAAGGGGGACATAACTACAGACACTGAGGAATTCCAAACAATCATTAGGACCTACTTCAAAAGTCTATATGCCACTAAATTTGAAAATCTAAATGAAACGGACAATTTTCTTGATGGATTTGACTTACCAAAGCTGAATCAGGACCAGGTAAATCAATTAAATAGTCCTATATCCCCCAAAGAAGTAGAAGCGGTTATCAAAAGTCTCCCAACCAAAAAGAGCCCAGAACCAAATGGCTTCAGCACAGAATTCTACCAGACCTTCAAAGAAGAGCTAACACCAATTCTCTTCAAAATATTCCACAAAATAGAAACAGAAGGAACATTACCAAACTCATTCTATGAAGCCACAGTCACCTTGGTACCTAAACCTCACAAAGACTCAACAAAGAAAGAGAATTTCAGGCCAATCTCCCTTATGAACAAAGCGACTACCTACAGATTGGGAAAGAATCTTCACCAACCCTTTATCTGACAGAGGACTCACATCCAGTATATATAAAGAACTAAAGAAGCTGAAAAGCAGCAAACCAAGGAATCCATTTAAAAAATGGCGAACAGAGCTAAACAGAGAATTCTCTGTAGAGGAATATCGAATGGCAGAGAAGCACTTAAAAAATGCTCAACCTCATTAGCCATTAGGGAAATGCAAATCAAAACAACCCTGAGATTTCACCTTACACCCATCAGAATGGCCAAGATCAAAAACTCAAGTGACAACATATGCTGGAGAGGTTGTGGAGAAATGGGAACCCTTCTCCACTGCTGGTGGGAATGTTAACTTGTACAACCACTCTGGAAAGCAATCTGGCGCTTTCTCAGACAACTAGGAATAGCGCTTAGGGGAACCCTTCTCCACTGCTGGTGGGAATGTTAACTTGTACAACCACTCTGGAAAGCAATCTGGCGCTTTCTCAGACAACTAGGAATAGCGCTTCCTCAAGATCCAGCCATACCACTCCTAGGCATATATCCAAAAGAGGCTCAAGTACACAAAAAGGACATTTGCTCAGCCATGTTTGTAGCAGCTTTATTTGTAATAGCCAGAAGCTGGAAACAACCCAGATACTCCTCAACTGAAGAATGGATGCAGAAAATGTGGTACATCTATACAATGGAATATTACTCAGCAATGAAAAATAAGGAAATCATGAAATTTGCAGGTAAATGGTGGGACCTGGAAAGGATCATCCTGAGTGAGTTGTCCCAGAAGCAAAAAGACACACATAGTATATACTCACTCACATAGACATACAACATAGGACAAACCCACTAAAATCTGTGCATCTAAAGAAACTAAGCAAGAGGAGGTCCCTAACTAAAACGGTCAATCGCCATCCTGAAAGGCAAAGAGGATGGACATCAGAAGAAGAAGAAAACAGGAACAACCAAGGAACCTTCTACAGGGGGCTTCTGAAAGCCAGAAGAAGTAAACAGGAAACAAACTACGAACCTACCACAGAGGGCCCCTGAAAGCCTCTGCCCTCCAGACTCTCAAAGCAGATGCTGAACCTGATGGCCAACTGTTGGGCAGAGTGAATGGAATTTTATGTAAGAAATGGGAAATAGTAAGAGCTGGAGAGGACAGGGTCTCCACAAGGAGAGCAACAGAACAAGAATATTCCAACACAGGGAGACTCATACTCCAACCAAGGACTATTCATGGAGATAACCTAGAACCCCTGCACAGATGTAGCCCATGGCAGTTCAGTGTCCAAGTGGCTTACATAGTAATGGGAAGAGGGACTGCCTCTGACATAATCTGATTGGCCTGCTCTTTGATCACCTCCCTCTGAGGGGGGAGCAGCCTTACCAGGCCACAGTAGAGGACAATGCATCCACTTTTGATGAGAACTGATAGACTAAGGTCAGAAAGGAGAGGAGAACCTCCCCTCTCAGTGGACTTGGGGAGGGGCATTCATGCAGAAACAGAAGGGAGGGTGGGATCGGGAGGGGAGGAGGGAGGGGCTTATGGGGGGATACAAAATGAATAAAGTGTAATTAATAAAAAATTTAAAAAAATATTATTTCACTTAAAACACTATTTAATACAGATCAGGGCACATCTTTCTAAAAACATTTTTAGTTAGCTTAGAGAATACCCACCAAAATGTTGTAGGTGTCATGTCTCGGTAGGGCTGTTAAAAGTAGTACAAATGACAAAGTTAGCTAAGTTGCACCATTTGTCTCTCCTTCTTCCTGACTTGCCATGTACTTTGGTCTACCAGGAGCCTACTTTTCCTGCCACCTGAGCCAAAGTTAACCCTTTCACTGTAGGTTGCTTTTGTTTAACATTTTTGTCACAGCACCTGGAACACTACTAATATGGACAGAGTTTAACTTAAAAGTCTTTCTACAGACCAATGTGAGAGTCAAAAAAAGAGAGCAAAAGTGTTAAGATGTTGCTGAGGGCGGAGAGATAGGCTACAAGGCTAAAAAGGCACAGTAACTGGAGAAGGAGGGTGCTATTTTAGCTCAGCAAGGGAAGCAAACAACTTTTCTCACTGACAATAGAAACACTGCTATGCTGACATAGGATCCTAGACTTCTGACCCAGAGCTGACAGAAACACACTTGTGTTATTATTTGACACCAAATTTCTAGGGACTTGTTATAATACTAAGAACTATTGTGGTAAGAAAGTCTCCATCAGTTACAAAGTCAACCCTGATTTACACGGACTCATCATCAGATTTAATCTGATGGTAAATTTTTCATTAAGTTACCCATAACAATTGTCTTAATTTCACAGCATTTTGAGGACACTTCAAAAGATGTGTAAGAATTAAAGATATTTGTACACTAATGCATGTATGCATGCGCATATGTGCATTTACACATACATGCATATACTCATACACACATCAATGCATATACAAATGCATATACAATGCATATACAATGCATATACAAACACACACAAATATACATACATACATAAATACATGCACATATGCTCAGAAGACATATATACTCAAAAACACATACATACACACATGTATGCATATATATGCACAATAAACTCATACACATAAACACAGATTTCCATCACACCTATTCAATAGAGCGTAGCCTGTTGCACTTGTTGTTTCACTAACATAAAGAACATTCAAGATGGAACAGATGATTTTACCATGAAGAAAATAGGGCATATGCTCATTTAGAATTGGGTGATAAAGGTATTAGCTTGCTCAAATGACAACTGATACAATGTCCACTTAAATCTTTTTAATTCATAATAATGTTTAAAACTTAATAAAAGTAATTTTTCACTTATTTAAGGAAGCAGCATTGTATATGCTTGTAGTGGGTTAAAATAGTCAATGATTCATGGAGATAACCTAGAACCCTGACAATGCAGCCACTTCTGATGAGAACTGATAGACTAAGATCAGAAAGAAGGTGAGGAGGACCTCCCTTATCAGTGGACTTGGGGAGGGGCATGCATGCAGAAAGGGGGGAGGGTGGGACCGGGAGGGGAGGAGGGAGGGGCTTATGGGGGAATACAAAATGAATAAAGTGTAATTAATAAAAGTTAAAAAAAATAATCAATGATTGCTTTAATTCTTAGGATTTGGCAAACGATGCAAAAATTAAGCTCAATTATTTAGTTGAACATGGAGAAGTTGTGATTTTGCAACACTGAGCCTGAGTAAGGGAACATTGAAGTAACACACATCAATCATGGGCTTTTTTGCAGGTTTATATGGACATATAACTTTCCTGACGATGGTTCTTTATCTGTCATGCAAAACAAATCTAGCAGGCCTGTTCTATTTCTCCAGAGAATATGGGCTCTGATGGTTCCTCATAACTGGTTACCACTTTGTATGTAACGTTTATGTTGTAAAAGCCATTAGATGCCCTTGCCCCAGATAAAATAACATTAAAATATAAATGATTTTGGATGGAAATGCCTTTACTTTCTTAACTCTGGCTACCTCATGGTCTTGTGTAACCTTCCTGGCTCACAGAAGCATACATCTTTGCAATCCTTGGCCTACCTAATCTGCCAATTACCTGTCACCCATCTCCTAATTTCCCTATGTGGTTAAGGCATCTTAGAAGCAAAGGTTGTCGTGATGTTTCTGTATTAATTTCTTTGCAGTTTTACCTTTCCTTGTGGCTTTAACGTTTCTGTAAACATTTGTTGAATGATCGATGTCAATATTGATTTCTTCCATGTCTCTAAGATGCCCTGGCTACAGAAAATAAACATGAAAATCAATGCATGTGAAAAAAAAATTACAAAAATAAATGTGAGCGACTATATGTAAATATGCACAAATTATTAAAATTTACTGTAAACTTGATTGATGAATATATGATAAGTTTAAGCATTAAAATTCTTCATTCTGTAAAAGTGTCTTACTTCACAAATTACCGTATGGTTTTATCAATGTCTCTGTCCAATTCTTAATATTTTTCAGGGGTATTTAGGTGAGAACTAGAGAGGTTATGCATTTCAAATTTATATGGAGAAAAAACATATCAGCTAGGGTTTCCCAAAATCAAGAATAGAACATGGGGATATTGAACTTACTTGATGAATATTATTATTGCCAGTCATGGTTCAAAATTTTCTTATGGGTACAAGAATAGGAAATATAAATTATGGTAACCAAAAGGATGCCAATAAAATATTACAGATATGGTAGATATATAGACATACAAATGATAGGTAATAAAAACAAACATATACATACATAATATTTATGTATATATATGAGATAGGAGTTAAATAAATAAATAATAGGTTATAGAAGATACATAGATATATAGATGATAGGCAGATGCATAATGCTAAATGAATAGATAGTAGATATATTGATACAGAAATGATAGATTATGATAATGAACATAGCTATGTAGATAATAGATACATAGACACATAGATGGATAAATAATACATAAATATATGATAGATACATAAATAGATACATAGATAGATTATCAATAGATAGATACATAGATAACTACAGATACATATATAGATATATGATAGATAAATTTAGTATAGCAAATTTAGAAGATATCTCTCTGTGACTCACTTGATTTTCATATATTCAGATAGAAGTATACAGACATACTTTTGTTCTTGAATATATTTTTAAATGTGTTATAAATTAGTCTGCCTTGTAACAGTGTTTCCTTGTATTAAATAGTGTACTATTCTATGTGCATTTGTGTGAAGGCAGCAGATCACTTGGAATTGGCATTACACACAGTTGTGAGCTTCCATGTGGGTGCTGGAAATTGATACCAGGTCTTTTGGAAGAGCAGACTTGAACTCATTGGCACAAGAAATAACTTCCTGAAGAGAACACCAACCACACAGGCTCTAAGATCAACAATCAATAAATGTGATATCATGAAACTGAAAAACTTCTCTGAAGTAAAGGACACTCATCAGAACAAAACAACAGCCCTCAGATTGGGAAAGGAACTTAACCAATACTATATCTGACAGAGGGCTAATATCCAGAATACATAAAGAAATCAAGAAGTTAACAGCAACAAAACAAGTTATCCAATCACAAAATGGTACACAGAGTTAAACAGAAAATTCTCAATAAAGAAATACCAAATGGCAGAGAAACACTTAAAGAAATGCTCAACATCCATAGTCATCAGGGAAATGAAAATCAAAACCACCCTGAGATTTCTTGTACAACCATCAGAATGGCTAAGATAAAAAACTCAAGGTATAACACAGGCTAGAGAGGATGTGGAGAAAGGGGAACCCTCCTCCATTGCTGGTGGGAATGTAAACTTGTACAAACCACTTTGGAAAACAATCTGTGCTTTCTCAGAAAATTAGGAATAGGGCTACCTCAAGATCAAGTCATACAACTTTTAGGCACTTATACAAAATACGTTCAATTATACAACAAGAACATTTGTTCAGTCTTGTTGATAGCAGCTCTATTCATAACAGCTAGAATCTAGAAACAACCTAGAAGTCCTGCAATGATGGAATGGGTACAGAAATTGTAGTACATTTACACAATGGACAAGTACTTGGCTATTAAAAACAAAGAAATCATGAAATTTGCAGGCAAATGGTGGGAACTAGAAAAGTTCATCCTGAGTGTGGTAGCCCAGAAGCAGAAAGACATACATAATATATACTCACTTATAAATGGATATTAGACCTATAATATAGGACAAATACAATAAAATCAGTAAACCTAAAGAAGCTAAACAAGAAAGAGGAAACTGGGTAAAATGATCAATCCTCATTCAGAAAGGCAAATGGGATGGACACTGGAAGAGGGATAAAACAGGGAACAGGACAGAAGCCTATAAGGGCCTCTGAAAGACTCTTCCCGCCAGGGTATCAAAGCAGATGCTGAGACTCATAGCCAACCTTTGCGCAGTGTGCAGGGAATCTTATGAAAGATGGGGGAGATGAAATACCTGGAAGGGACACGAGCTCTACAAGGAGAACAGAATCAAGAAATCTGAGCCCAGGAGTGTTTTCAAAGATTGATACTCCAACCAAAGACCATGTATGGAGATAACCTAAAACCCCTGTACAAATGTAGTACATGGCATGACAGTATCCAAGAGGGTTTCCTAGTAATGGGAACAGGGGCTGTCTCTGACATGAACTCATTGGCTGGTTTTTTGATCACCTCCCTTGGAGGGGTGAACAGCTTTACCATGCCACAGAAGAAGACAATGCAGCTAGTCTTGATGACACCTGATAGGCTAGGGCAAGAGGGAAGGGGAGGAGGACCTCCCCTATTAGTGGACCTGGAAAGGGACATGGGAGAAAATGAGGGAGGGGATGAGAAAGAGGCTATACTTGGGTACAAAGTTTATAAAGTGTAATTAATAAAAAAATAATAAATTTTTAAAATAGTGTTTTATTGATGACACAATAAATTCCTCTACTTGTTAGTTACAGTAATAAAGATTATAAATTCTTTTAGGCAGAGAAGGCAGTTTCCTTAAAATTTTCATAATATTACCATTTTTCTAAGTTCTAAGGCCCTCAACTGAAAATCACATCTATTATAGGCACAATTTCTTTGCTGCATTCATGTTTCTCTGAGGGTTTACATTAACATATTGAGGAAAAGTAAGTAAAACTCCTGTTGCCAAAATAACATATTTGTGTCATCAATAATGCACAAGCTGGCCTCCGTACTAAGTACATGCAAAACTGTGAGAAGCTTACTTGATATTCTGTAGACAGATGGTTTCTTTCAACAAGTAGGAGTGTTTATAAAAAAAAAAAAAAAACCACTTAAGGGCAATTTTACTCAAATCAAGAATTATTTCTTGTCTTAACTGGGATATCTGTATCATGGCACTCACACTAAAGCTCAGGTAACATTAAGGAATAAGAGAGACTGTAAGGAACAGATGACAGGGAAGATATCTTCTGGGCATGAGTGGACAGCTGCACTCATGAACTGACAAGGATCTTCTGCCATCAAAAGGTCTGTACAAGATCAACCAGTCAACACTTCAACATGGAGCAGGAGGGAACTCATGAGGTTCTCGCCCATAGCTGCTAGGGGAAAGAAAAGTCAGCTGTATTCAGGGATGTGGCCCATGACAGGTTGCTCATTCTCCATCGGAAGATACCTTACACCCATACATATATGGGTAGAACTAATAGGACTCCACTTGTTTTATATATATGAGAAAGGGTGTTAAAGTTATTTTTATATAGCTGTTTGTTTCTCTTAGTTTCTCTCTTCATCCAGCTGTCACACAAATAATTGAGACTCCATTATATTACTTTAACAAGGTTCACAGCATGATCCTAAGCAATATTAACTCAACTCTTAATCCTCTAAACTAATCTGGTTTCCTCCCAGCAGGCATCCCAGCAATACTTGCACATTGTAGCTTTCCTTGCTGAGCTCTCTTTTTGGGTCCCTCCTGGACATTTTCATGTGGCATTTGAGTCAAATTGCCCCTTAGTGTTGTTCTTCCATCAGTAGCAGGTAGACAATTTGAAGGCAAGAGATATACATGCATTTAGTTGCCTATGACAGAAGTAGAAGGAAGAGAACTAATGAAGAATTGATGTCCAGAATTTATTATCCAGAACCCTGTCAACTTTACAGGCTCCTAAATGATCTGTGTTTGTTAAGAGCACATATAACCTGAATATGGCAGGTACATTGGATCTTTTCTCAGTTGTGGCTCTAGTCTTCCTTTTGGATGGACATGGCATGCTTAGGGGTGCTATACATTAGACTCTAAAAAAAAAGTTCAAGTTATAAGTGGAAACCAAGTTTTATGTTACTTCACTTCCTGAAATCTCTAATCTGAACCAACTACTCATAAACAGTCCCTTCTCTATTTGAAAACTACTTCACAGTTCCAGACAGAAATTGACTTTTTCAAAGTATTTGCTATGAAATAGTAACAATATAAGACAAAGTGGTACCTTCATGTCTTTAGAATTTTTTGTGTCTATTGCTCTTATTTTCATGTCATTCCATAGTCATATCTAACGACTTCAACAATTAGAAAATACTAAAAGGCTGCAAATAAGTTTGGTTGTGGTCTTTGGAAATTAGTCTCCTGGGATGCTGTCTACTTCTGTTTATCAATGGTATGCATTATGCTATAATTTTTGGTCAAGGGATTTGAAAAGCAAGTTCAAAGAACACATTTCAATACTATCATGCTGGCAAAAACTACCAAACAAACATTGTGTTTAGCAAAATGGGGATTTTTAAATGTCATTGATAAATACACTCATAGTAGATAGAGCTGAGAAAAATATCCAAGCCATGAAGCCCTGTCTGCATCCTTTTCAGATCATTATTTATTCTTTTTTGCTCTCACAGCAGTTCAATTTTATTGGCTGAGTCAAACATCTTTTTTTGTCTTTATTCCAACATCAGTAGTATATCTTATTATTTTATTCTTTCTAGCTGAATAGAGTGGCAAGCATTAGAATGATGCTGATAAAAACAGAACAGCAGACATGATGATCATTTTTTTCCAGTTTTTGTCTTGGTTTGTGTCTTGAAATGATTGTGTTTCCTAAGGCTAAATTAAACACTAAAGAGGCAGAAATTCCAAGGGAAAAAAGCAGAATGTAAAAGTAGGTGTCACTATGAGGCTTGTTTGAGGACATGTTATTTCTTGTCTTTATTATCGGAGATTCACACACTATAAAATGTATATTATCTTATAAGACTTTATTTAAAGAAAGACATATCCAGTTAAAACTGCAAGGAATTTGGTCTTTTTAGAATCATTATAACCAATACATTAAAGGTAATTTGATGGTCTTTTTATCCATAATTTATATTATTATATATATACATATTTATGTATGGTCTATATGATAGTGTTGATATTAAGATTTCATGTTATTTTATAACTTCTCAGTACATTTTATATTTTAATGTACTATAATATTATAGCTTTAGTATTGTAGATTGTTTCATCACATGGATTGCCCAGAATTCATTAATGTTTTAATTAGAAACTTGGCATCATTTATCTTTGAGCCACAGGTTTTAATCATTCTACTGAAATAGAGGATCACCTATCTTTACCCATATGCTACTGCAGAAATTATGTGAGTTCTAGCTCAATGTTATCATATTAAAAAAAAAATAAAAACAACTCCAGCATGACTCATACAAAAATAATAACGAAGCCAGAAAGGGTGAGAAACCAGAGAATTTAAAACAATCTCCATTCCATGCACACTTTGTCTGGGGAGAAATTTTTGACTTTACAAATATATATTGCTTTTTTCTGAGGAGATGGTGATAAATGCTTATGACAAGTGTGATGTCCACACGAATCATTCACAGTTTTATCTTTCATTTATTTTGGCACATGGGATAGCCATGTGCTGGAAAAAGCAAAAGCAAGACAAATCATTAGGAGGAACTGGAATGAAGTTTCAAATGTGTTGAGTAAACAATGCTCTTTGAACTTACTCTTAACATGTCAGTGGAAGAAACATGACAGCTTTTTTCTTGTGTCAAGAATGACAGCATGATTGGGGAAGTGTGACATACTAGTGACTACTAAAATACACATTTACACAGGTTGTAGTTAGCAAATGGTCTATATCTATCTATCTATCTATCTATCTATCTATCTATCTATCTATCTATCTATCTAGACACTACTTTGGGCTTTTTTAATAAATTTACTTAGGTACAACTAAATCTTCTGTTGTTTCAGACAGACATCTTTTAGAATATGAAGCATAGGTAAACAATACTATTTGGTTTCAGTTTTGTGGTTCTGCTTTGGAAAGTTATGAAACTTTTAGCAGGTAAATACTCATAAGAGGAAGTATATGCCTGAGAGTGGGCTTTAAGGCCTTAACATCTCAAGTTTCTGATTTACAGGCATGCTAGAGATGTGGTCTGACTACTCTTGAATGATATACCTTCACTTCAGTATGGAATGTATCTTTTCTGATATTGTAAGCTAAAATAAGCTATTTTTTCTTTACGGTATTTTATCATGTCAACAGACAAAAAAATACAGGTTTGAAAAAAAAAAAAACAAATACAGGTGGTTAAGGCTGCCCGAATAAAGGACCAAGTAACCTTAATAACAACTTATTGTCTGATACAAATTTTAAAGTGGCAAATAATTAAAAGATGTATGTTAAGTTCTCAAAAATTTCAAGCGAAAAACAATATTCTACTTAGAAACTATTATAACTAAAGGCTAAATAGAAATTCTTTATGAGAGAAAAGAGAGTAAAGAAATGTATGTGTACTAGGCTCCTTCCTCAGTGGATATTAGAAAAAAT
Organism: Psammomys obesus; assembly: GCF_907164565.1. Taxonomy (NCBI): domain Eukaryota; kingdom Metazoa; phylum Chordata; class Mammalia; order Rodentia; family Muridae; genus Psammomys; species Psammomys obesus. Next base: position 56,198,699 of record NW_026585644.1, read on the forward strand.
TCATAGAATAAAGGAAGGACCAGAACCTTCAAGAAAACTCAGGGGAAAATAATATTAAGACAGTTAATCATAAGAGAGTTAAGAAAGTATTACTAAAATAAGAAACACCATATGAATTCTTATTATTTTCCAATAATAATTAAATATAAATGGTATTATTTTTCCAAGAAAAGACATGCTAGTATATAGGATTAGAAAAAATGATTCACTTTCTTTTGACCCTGGGATATAATCTTCACCATCAAAGATGGTTAGCATTTGATTATAAAAGGATGGAAGATGATATACCAATCAAATGTAGTCAGGAAGCAAAGAATCATAGTTATATTAATATCTGACAAGATATACACAGAACACAAAGAAACCAAAAATGAGAAAAATTACTTTATACTCATCAAAGGAAAAAATTGACTATGAGTGTATTCAAATTCTAATCATACAAGCATAAAGCTAAGTGTACACAATTTACAAAAAAAAATACATTTCAATGAAAAGCAATGAATAAACTCCAAAATACTAATATTCAGTGGCTAAATGCATAAATGTTTTCATTCAATGTACAGGTATCCTGGGAATGTAAAAATCAAAAAAACATTGTCATAATATTTAAAATGGACCTAACAGATATCTACATGCCTCCAATACAAAAGATTAACATTACTCTCAACAATCCATAGAATGACCTTCAAAATTAATCATATTACACAAAGAAATTCTGAATAAATATAAAAAGTGAAGAAATGTGTTGTATTATGTTAATTATAATGCAATAAAGCTATATAATGACAGAATGAAAACTACCAAAAGTCTACAAATTCAGGAAGACTAAAAAACAATATAGTGAAAAGGTTCAATAAAGATTTTTTTAGTTTTTAGAAAAAATTGAAAATGCAAACATTATGCATCACAGTTTATTTATTTTTTCTTTCTTTTTTTAAATTTTATTTTTTTCTTATCAGTTACATTTTATTAACTCTGTATCCCAGCCATGTCCCCATCCCTCATTCCCTCCCAGTTCCTCCCTCCCTCCCTCATCTCCACCGTGCCTTGACAAGTCCACTGATAGGGGGGACCTCCTCCCCATTCATCTGATCCTGTTTTATCAGGTATCTTCAGGACTGGCTGCAAAGCTCTCCTCTGTGGCCTAACAGGACTGCTCCTCCCTTGGGGGTGGGGAGGCCAAAGAGCCAGTCATTGAGTTCCTGTTAGAAATAGTCCTTGTTCCCCTCACTATGGGAAAACAATTGGTTACTGAGCTACCACAGGCTACATCTGAGCAGAGGTTCTAGGTTACATTCATACATGGTCCTTGGTTGCATGTAAGTCTCAGAAAAGACCCTGTGCCCAGATATATTTGGTCCTTGTGGAGCTCCTATCCTTTCCTCATCAGACTAACTCCCCTTCTTTCTTATGATTCCCTGTACACTGCCAAAGGTTTGGTCATGAGTCTTTGCTTTGAAAACACTGCTAGTTAGAGTCTTTCAAATGCGCTCAGTAGACTCCTGTCAATGTTTAATGTGCATCCCATCTGTCTTTCAAAACGAGGATTGATAATCTTACCCCATGTCCGCTCTCTTGATTATTTTTTTTAGGTGTATAGATTTCATTATGTTTATCATATCTTATAGGTCTATATAAGTGAGTATATACCGTGTTTGTCTTTCTCCTTCTGGGATATTTCACTCAGGATGATCTTTTCTAGATCCCACCATTTGCCTGCAAATTTCATGATTTCCTCCTTTTTGATTGCTGAGTAGTATTCCATTGTGTAAAAACACCACAATTTCTGTACCCATTCCTCCATTGATGGAAATCTGGGCTGTTTCCAGGTTCTGGCTATTCCAAATAAAGCTGCTATAAACATGGTTAAGCAAATATCCCTTTTGTGTACTTGAGCAAACTCTGGGTATATGCCTAGCAGTGGTATAGCTGGGTCTTGAGGAAGCACTATTCCTAATTGTCTTAGAAAGTGCCAGATAGATTTCCAGAGTGGTTGTACCAGTTTACGTTCCCACCAGCAGTGGAGGAGGGTTCCCCTTTCTCCACAACCTCTCCAGCATGTGTTGTCCCTTGAGTTTTTCATCTTGGCCATTCTGATGGGTGTAAGGTGATATCTCAGGGTCGTTTTGATTTGCATTTCCCTGATGGCTAATGAGGATGAGCATTTCTTTAAGTGTTTCTCTGCCATTCGATATTCCTCTGTCGAGAATTCTCTGTTTAGCTCTGTTCCCCATTTTTTAATTGGATTACTTGGTTTGCTGCTTTTCAGCTTCTTTAGTTCTTTGTATACACTTGATATTACTCCTCTGTCAGATAAAGCGTTAGTGAAGATTCTTTCCCAATCTGTAGGCAGGCGTTTTGTTTTGATGACAGTGTCCTTTGCCTTACAGAAGCTTTTCAGTTCCATGAGGTCCCATTTATTGTTTGTTGCTCTTAGAGCCTGGGCTGTTGGTGTTCTGTTCAGGAAGTTTTCTCCTGTGCCAATGAGTTCTAGGCTGTTCCCCACTTTTTCTTCTAACAGATTTAGAGTATCTGGTTTTATGTTGAGGTCTTTGATCCACTTGGACTTTAGTTTTATGCAGGGTGATAAATATAGATCTATTTTCATTTTTCTGCATGTGGAAATCCAGTTGGACCAGCACCATTTGTTGAAGATGTTGTTTTTTTCCATTGAATGGTTTTGGCTTCTTTGTCAAAAATCAAGTATTGATAGGTGTGTGGGTTTATTTCTGGGTCTTCTATGTGGTTCCATTGATCCTCCTTTCTGTTTTTATGCAAATACCATGCAGTTTTTATTAATATTGCTCTGTAGTACAACTTGAGATCGGGGATAGAGATACCTCCAGATGATGTGTTGTTGTACAGGATTGTTTTGGAGATTCTGGGTTTTTTGTTTCTCCATATGAAGCTGAGAATCTTTTTTTCAAGTTCTGTAAAGAATTGAGTTGGTATTTTGATGGGAATTGCATTGAATCTGTAGATTGCTTTTGGCAGGATGGCCATTTTCACAATGTTAATCCTACCAATCCATGAGCACAGGAGATCTTTCCATCTTCTTCAATTTCTTTCTTCAGAGACTTGAAGTTTTTCTCAAACACGTCTTTGACTTGCTTCGTTAGTGTCAACCCAAGGTACTTTATGTGGTTAGTGGCTATTGTGAAGGGTGTTGTTTCCCTAATTTCTTTCTCGGCCATTTTGTCTTTGGTATACAGGAGGGCTTCTGATTTTTTTGAGTTGATTTTGTATCCTGCCACTTTGCTGAAGGTGTTTATCAACTGGAGGAGTTCTCTGGTTGAATTCTTGGGGTCTCTCATATATACTATCATATCATCTGCGAATAGTGACACTTTGACCTCTTCCTTTCTGATTTGTATCCCCTTGATCTCCTTTAGTTGTCTTATTGCTCTGGCTAGGACTTCAAGTATTATGTTGAAGAGGTAGGGAGAGAGTGGGCAGCCTTGTCTTGTCCCTGATTTCAGTGGGATTGGTAAAAGTTTCTCTCCATTGAGTTTGATGTTGGCTATAGGCTTGCTGTATATTGCCTTTACTATGTTTAGATATCTGCCTTGTATTCCTGATCTCTCCAAGACTTTAAACATGAATGGGTGTTGGACTTTGTCAAATGCTTTTTCGGCGTCCAAGGAGATTACGTGTGGTTTTTCTCCTTCAGTTTGTTTATGTGATGGATTACATTGATGGATCTCCATATGTTGAACCACCCTTGCATGCCTGGGATGAAGCCTACTTGGTCGTGGTGGATGGTATCTTTGATGTGTTCTTGGATTCGGTTTGCAAGTATTTTATGGAGTATTTTTGTGTCAATGTTCATAAGAGAGATAGGTCTGAAGTTCTCTTTTTTTGTTGGGTCTTTGTGTGGTTTAGGTATCAGGGTGACTGTTGCTTCATAGAATGTGTTTGGTAAAGTACCTTCTGTTTCTATTTTGTGGAATAGTTTGAGGAGAATTGATGTGAGCACTTCTTTGAAGGTCTGGTAGAATTCCAGGCTGAAACCATCTGGCCCAGGGCTTTTTTTGGAGGGGAGACTGTGAATGACTGCTTCAATTTCCTTGGGGGATATAAGGCTGATCAGTCTTTCTACATGATCTTGACTTAATGTTGGAAGATGGAATCCATCAAGAAAATTGTCCATTTCATTTAGGTTTTCAAATTTTGTGGCATATAGGCTTTTGTAGTATGACCTAATGATTGTTTGAAATTCCTCTGTGTCTGTAGTTATGTCACCCTTTTCATCTCTGATTTTGTTGATTTGGATAGATTCTCTCTGCTTTTTAGTTAGTTTGGCTAAGTTTTTGTCTATCTTGTTGATTTTCTCAAAGAACCAGCTTTTTGTTTCATTGATTCTTTGAATAGTTTTATTTGTTTCTAATTGATTGATTTCAGCCCTGAGTTTGAGTATTTCCAGTAGTCTGCTCATCTTGGGTGTATCTGCTTCTTTTTTTTCTAGGTTTTTCAGTTGGGCCATTAAGTTGTTTGTATGTAATGTTACAAATTTCTTCTTACAGGCACTTAGTGCTATAAATTTTCCCCTGAGCACTGCTTTCAATGTGTCCCATAAATTTGGGTATGTTGTGCCTTCATTTTCATTGAATTCTAGGAAGTCTTTAATTTCTTTCTTTATTTCTTCCTTAACCCAGCTGTCATTGAGTAACAAGTTGTTCAGTTTCCATGTGCATGTAGGCTGTTTGTTATTTCTGTTGTTGTTGAGGTCCAGCTTAAGTCCATGGTGGTCAGATAGAATGCAAGGGATTATTTCAATCTTTTTGTATCTATTGAGGCTTGCTTTATGACCAACCATATGGTCTATTTTGGAGAAGGTTCATGAGGTGCTGAAAAGAAGGTATACTCTTTTGAGTTTGAATGAAACTATCTGTAGATGTCTATTAGTTCCATTTGATTTAGGGTCTCTGTAAGTGTTTTTATTTCCCTATTTGTTTTCTGTCTAGTTGATCTGTCCCTTGGTGAGAGTGGAGTGTTGAAGTCTCCCACTATTAGGGTTTTAGGATCAATGTCTGATTTAAGCTTTAATATTGTTTCATTTACGAATGTAGGTGCTCTTGTATTTGGGGCATAGATATTAAAAATTGTGATGTCCTCTTGGTGGATGTTTCCTTTGATGAGACTATAGTGGCCCTCCTTATCTTTTTTGATTAACTTGGGTTGAAAGTCTATTTTATTAGATATTGGATGGCTACTCCCGCTTGTTTTTGGAACCATTTGCTTGAAAGACATTTTTCCAGCCCTTTACTCTGAGGTAGTGTTTATCTTTGTTGCATAGGTGTGTTTCTTGGATGCAACAGAATGATGGATCCTGTTTGTGCAACCATTCTGTTAGTCTGTGTCTTTTAATTGGGGAGTTGAGTCCGTTGATGTTGATAGAAACTAGTGACCAACAATTGTTACTTACTTTAGATGTGGTGTTGGTGGTGTCACTGAGTTTCATTGCTTGTCTTCTTTTGGTTTTTTTGTTGTGTAGTTATCTATTTCCTCTGTTTCCTTTGATGTAGTTGTTTTCTTTGTTTTGGAGTTTCCCTTCTAGGAACTTCTGTAGAACTGGGTTACTATGTAGATATTGTTTAAATTTGGTTTTGTCTTGGAATATCTTGATTTCTCCGTCTATGTTGATTGAAAGTTTTGCTGGGTATAGTAGTCTGGGTTGGAATCTATGGTCCCTTAAGGACTGTAAAATTTCTGTCCAGGCCCTTCTGGCTTTCATAGTTTCTGTTGAGAAATCTGGTGTGATTCTGATAGGTCTACCTTCATATGTTACTTGGCCTTTTTCCCTTGCTACTTTTAGAATTTTTTCTTTGTTTTGTAGGTTCAGTGTTTTGACTATGATGTGACGTGAAGAATTTCTTTTCTGATCTAGTCTACTTGGTGTTCTGTATGTCTCTTGTATGTTTATGGCCATCTCCTTCTTTAAGTTGGGAAAGTTTTCTTCTATGATTTTCTTGAAAATATTTTCTGGACCTTTGAGCCTGATGTCTTCTTTTTCTTCTACTCCTATTATTCTTAGGTTTTGTCTTTTCATGGTGTCCTTGATTTCTTGGATGTTTTGTGTTTGGAACTTTTCTGATTTTATTTTTATTTTTTCTTTGAGAGACGTGTCAATTTCCGCAAGTGTATCTTCGGCTCCTGAGATTCTTTCTTCCATCTCTTGTATTCTGTTGGTGATGCTTACCTTTGTAGTGCCTGATCTTTTCTCTATGTTCTCCAGCTCCTGGTTTTTCTCTATTTGTGTTTTCTTTATTGATTCTAAGTCTGTTTTCATGTCTTGCACCATTTCCTTCATCTGTTTGAATGTGGACTCCTGCTTTTCAATGATAGCTTCTATTTTTTTGTCTGTTTCCTCTCTATGCATCACTAATTGTGCCTCTACTTCTTTGGGTATAATTGCCTGTATTTCTATGAGAGCTTTGTTTATTTCTTCTTTATTTGTCTTCATTTGTGTGGAGCTTTGTGCATTTCTTCTCTGTTTGCCTCAATTATCGTGGTCATTTTTCTGAGAGCACAATTTGTTTCCTCTTGTTTAATCTCAATTTCTTTGGTTATTTCTCTGAGGGCTTTGTTCATTTCATCTCTATGGGCCTCTAATAGCTGGAGAAACATAGTTTTAAGGTCTTTTTCTTGTTTATCTAGTGAATTGAAGTGTCCATTGTTTTGTGAGGTTGCTGGTGAGGTCATTATGTCCTGATTTTTGTTGGGAATGTTCTTACGTCTGCCTCTAGCCATCTGGTTATTTATAATCCTCACTGTCTGTTCCTCGAGATTGTAGTTTGGGTTATGATCCTCTCTTTCTGTTTTCTGGACTGTTTTTTCAGGAAGACGAGAGAGGTTCACTGCTTTGGGAGTGTGCACTGTGTTTTCAGTTTTGCCTAAGTAAAGACTGTGAAGCTGGCGCTATTCGCGTGCGCTTTTAGCGGGCGCAGTGTGCATGCGCGGATTCTCTGACTATTGCAGTGGCCTGCAAGCCAGTATTACGCAGTTCTGACTGAGATCCAGGGATTGTTTGCCTGGATTACCCTGGTGAACCCGCAAGGCAGAGGCTTCAATGTTGGGGACACTATCCCAAGAATACCTCTGATGCCCACACTAGTGGTGTGGGTGGCAGGGATCTCGTCTGGTTGTTTCTGTGGAGAGGCCCTGGGTCTGGGGCAATCTCTTCCTAGAAGACTCACTCACTCTCTTGCAGGACCAGTTGGAATGCACAGGGGTTCCCCTTGCTCACTACTCTCTGTTTTGGTCCTGCTGCGGAAGTGCATGGGTAGGCCAACAGTCAGCTCTGTGACACTGTGGCCACAGGACTCGGTGTCCACCTTTCCTGTTTGCTGCCTCTTTGTCCTTTCCCTCTACCAGGAGGGGTTATGTTGACTGGTCCCTGGATGGCTCGGGAAAGAGTTAGGATGAGTGTACTCAATCCCAGATCTCGGGCCCAGATCTCTCTTCCAGAAGCAGCCTAGCGGTAGAATCTATGTTTGCTGATCCCAAGAGAGTACCGGGTAGGGTTGAGTGTCCTCAGATCCAGAGCTTGGGTTTCTCTGCTAGGGGCCTGTGGAGAGAGGGTGCTGTGTCCTTGGCAGGCTGCCTCTCTGTCATTCCCCTCTGACATTCCTCTCTGCTAGGGCAAGCTTATGGAGGTGCTCTCAGGGGAGTGCCAGCAGGGTTTGGGGCTTCTCAGTCGGATCCTGAGCCCTGAGCTGGTGGCGTTTCTCTGCCGGGGGGTGGGGGCGCCAGTGATAGAACTTGCTGTTAGACCTTATTGCGCTGGACCCAGGATAATCTCAGGACGTGTAGAATGACCACAGTCCCAGATCCCGAGCTGTAGTTTGTTTGCTAGGAGTGGCCGGCAGCACTGGAGTTCCAGCACTGTGAAGCCACTGTGCTCCTCTTTATCCTTCTGCTCTGCTGCGGCAGGGTTATTTCAGCATTTGGGGGAGTGCCCGAAAGGATTGGGTTTTCTCAGCCCTAATCTCGGGTTGGGGTACAGACAATGTGGTCTGTGGCAGATTCTGCTGGATGCCTCCTGCCTCAAAAGAGGGAGTAGGGATTTTGAGCTGGGCACGCATCTGCAATCAGTGCGTGGAGGGAGCTCAATTGTGATGGCGGCAGGTACCCGTTGTTGGAGAGACCTTCCAGGGAAAGACTGGGTGACCCGTGAGCAATCTGGGAACTTTCCTTCCTCGGGGTTTTTTTTTTTTGCAACTGGGACTCCCAGCCTTAGGCCCCCTTGTGCCCACCAATCAGTCTGGGAAACTGATCAGGACAAGCAGGCTTGCGGCACCAGCCTGGAGACCCAAAGCTCGCATTGCTGGGTTCTCTTCCGGGTTCTGGCTGGGCAGCCAAGTGTGGACCCGACCGATTCCCACGCCGTGGGAGCCTCCCCTCACCTGGGATACACGATCGATTGCTGTTGTTTTAGGGCCCAGAGTTCAGTCTCCTGGTTGCTTCACGGAGTGTGTTGTCCCGCTTCTCAGACACGGTGTTCTCCCGATGCCGCCATCTTGGCCCCCCTGTGCATCACAGTTTAAGGTAATAAAAAGGTAATAGGATTACTGCTTACATTTAAATTAAATGAATGAATGAATAAACAAACAAATAAATAAAAAATGAGAACTAAAATAAATAACTTAATAATGCACCCAAGGCCCTGAGAAAATAAGAACAAACCAAACCTGATGGCAACAGATGTGGATGCATAATAAGGGTAAGGTTAGTAATGAATGAAATAAGAACAAACAGAAGTACACAAATTATCAATGAAGCAGAGTTGGCTTTTTGAAAGAATATACATGGATAACATACCCTTGGATGAATGAAACAATAGATATGAACCAAAGTAACAAAATTAGAGATGAAATGGCAAACATTGTAACAGATGCCATTTGAAATTCAGAAAAATCTTCCCTAGGGTCTTCTTTGTGGTTTAGCTTCTTTAAGAATGTAGATTTTAAGTTTAAGTAAGTTTATCAAATAATATATGTCTAATAACCACTTAAGAGTGAATATATACCATCTGTGTCTTTCTGCTTTGAGTTAGCTCAGATATAGCTCATAGACTCAGTCTCCAAGGAGGTTCCCTAGTAAGGAGAGCAGGGGCTGTCTCTGGCAAGAACTCAGTGGCAGGCTTTCTGATCACCTTCCCCTGGGGGTGCAGCATTGACAGGTCTCAGAGGAAGATAATGCAGCAAGTTTTGATGAGAGGTAGACTAGGGTCAGATAGAAGGGGAGGAGGACCTCCCTTATCAGTGGACTAGGGGAGGGGCATAGGGAAGAAGAGGGAGGGAGGGAGAGTGGGATTGAGAGGAGATAAGTGAGGGAGGGGGCCACAGACAGTATACAAGGTGAACAAACTGTAAATAATAATAATAATAATAATAATAATAATAATAATAATAATAATAATAACAATAACAATAATAATAAAACATGCTGGTAAAAAGAAGAAATTCAGGAAAATCACAAAGACACATCCTAAAACTTTGCTTTCAACACAATTAGAAAATCTTAAAGTAATCAATGCACAGACTGAATATTAATAAAATATATTCCCAGTAAAACTGCTAAAGACCATATGGGTTCAGCTGTAGAATTTTTTCAGACACTTAAAGAGTCAAAAATCCATAAACTCAGTGGCTGGTTCTTTAACCCGCATCCCCTTGAGGGGGAAGCAGCTTTGCCAGGCCATAGAGGACTGAAGACAATGCAGCCAGTCCTGATGAGACCTGATCAGATTGAAGAGGTCAGATTGAAGGGTCAGATTGAAGGGGAGGAGGACCTTCCTGTCAGTGGACTTGAAGAGGGGAATGGGAGGAGATGAGGGAGGGAGGATGGGACTGGGAGGGAATGAAGATGGGGGCTACAGCTGGAATACAAAGTGGATAAACTGTAATTAATATAAAAAATAAAAATTTAATTTAAAAAAAGGTCAAAATCAGTAGTTTTTTTAAAAAAAATTTCCATCAAAAAAGAAAGCTTCCAGGCTGTTTTTATGAAATTAATAGAAAGCTGAATGTTATAGACCAATTCTGCAAAACATAAATGCAAGAATACTCAACACAACAATTCCAAATCAAATTTAAGAACGTTTTAAAATATTTCATCATGATCAGGTTGCCTTATTCAGAGCTTCAGGAAGATAAATAAATATTTGTGTGATAAATATTTTTTATTTATGAGCTCAAAGAAAGCAATCACATGATTATCTCAATAAAACTCTTTGTCAAAATATACTATTAATTTTTTCATAATAAAAGTAATGGAGAGATGATGAAAAGAGAGATTTCCTTTAACATATGACAGTTTTCTATGCCAAGTTACAGCCAACATAATATTAACTAGAGAAAAACCTTATAACATTCCCATAAATATGAAGGACATCACAAAGATTGTCCACATTTCATCTATTATATTGATTAAAGGCTTACCTAGAGCAGTAAGATGATGACATGAAAGACATACAAAAATGAGAAATATAAAAATCTTTATTTTTTATCTCTATAATGTATTTCTATACATAAGAAACCATAAAATTTGATTTTGGTAATAGAAATATGGTAGTATGGTCAGTTACGTACCATTTCCAGTTGTATTATACACAGAAATAGTAAGTAAATAAATTGGTAAAATAAAGAATTAGCACAGAAAAATCAGTAGCCTTCCTCTGCACCAATGACAAACTTCTGAAAAATAAATAAAGCAATACCATTAATGTGCTATAAATAGAATAAAGAATATCCTGAATGGAAATAATGTAAAAGTTTAAAGATAAGTGAAGGAGCTAGTATCTTTTATTCATAACACAGCTATTGCAATTATGAATTAACAGTGGCTGTTACTAACTGTATTTATCGGGCCTGCACAAGACTGGCCTTGTCTACACACACCCATGAATGGGTGAAAGATTCCTGGTATCCTACCTTCTAATGCCAAGTTCTTTGTTTAAATATTGTGGGGAAGAGAGTGTCATTGCTACAAGTTGCAATTTCACTAGTGACCTGACTAAGCTGCAAGGCGATTTCATATATTGCCTTAGTTAAATTCAGTGGGTCATGAAACAAAGACTTATCCATGACAAAGTGAGGAAAATGAGTGTACAAGGGTTAATGATAGCTGGGGGTGGTGGTGAATGAGAATATATACATAGAATTGTCAAAGGGCACATTTTTTAAATTTGAAAATTTAAAAATAAATTAAATCAATTAAAAACATTGAAACTAAAAACAGTTCTTCCTACCTCCTGCCAAGAAGACATCTTTCTTATCTTCCATTTACTTGAAAGCTCTAGTTTATGTGAACTCAGTTGCTAGGTAACTAACTTCTTTTTTTTTTTCTAATTTTTTAATTTTTTTTAAAGTTAGTTAGTTTGTTAACTTTGTATCCCTGCTGTATCCTGCCCCTTCTTTCCCTCCCAATCCCACCCTTCCTTTCTCATCTCCTCTCAGCCCATTTCCAAGTCCATTGATAGGGGAGGACCTCCTCCCCTTTCATCTGATACTGTTTTATCACTTATCTTCAGGACTGTCTGCAAAGTCCTCCTATGTGGCCTAGTGGGCTGCTCCTCCCTCAGGGCACGGGGGAGGTCAAAGAGCCTGCCATTGAGTTCATGTCAGAAACAGTCCCTGTTTGCCTTATTAGGGTACCCACTTGGATACTGAGCTACCAAAGGTTACATCTGAACAGAGGTTCTAGGTTATATCCATAAATGCTCCTACTTTAGAGAAACAGTCTCATAAAAGACCCCTGTGCCCAGATATATTTGGTCCTTGTGGAGCTCCTGTCCTCTCCAGGTCATATTAATCCCTTCCCCACCTTTTTTTTTAATGATTCCCTGCACTCTGCCTAAGTTTTGGTTATGAGTCTTAATATCTGCTTTGATATACTTCTAGGTAGAGTCTTTCAGATGCCCTCTGTGGCCATCAAAACAAAATGACAACCTACAGACAAGGAAAGAATCTTCACCAACCCTATATTTGACAGAGGCTTGATATCCAGAATATATAAAGAACTAAAGAATTTAAAAAGCAGCAAATCAAGCAATCTGATTAAAAAAAGGGGTACAGAGCTAAACAGAGAATTCTCAGTAGAGGAATACAGAATGGCAGAGAAACACTTAAAGGAATGTTCAACGTCTTTAGCCATCAGAGAGATACAAATCAAAACTTCCCTGAGTTTTCACCTGACACCCAGCAGAATGGCTAAGATAAAAAACTCCAGTGACAGCACATGCTGGAGAGGTTGTGGAAAAAGGAGAACCCTCCTGCATTGAAAGTGGGATTGCAAACATGTACAACCACTTTGGAAGTCAATCTGGCGCTTTCTCAGACAATTAGGAATAGTGCTTCCTCAAGATCCAGCTATACCACTCCTAGGCATATATCCAAAAGATGCTCAAATACACAACAAAGACATTTGCTCAACCAAGTTTGTAGCAGACCCATTCGTAATATCCAGAACCTGGAAATGACCCAGATGTTCCTAAGTTGAGGAATGGATACAGAAATTGTGGTACTTTTACACAATGGAATACTACTCAGCAATTAAAAAGGAGGAAATCATGAAATTTGCAGGCAAATGGTGGGACCTAGAAACAATCATCCTGAGTGAGGTATCCCAAAAGCAGAAAGACACACGTGGTATATATTCACTTACATAGACCTATAAGATAGGATAAACATACTGAAATCTATCCACCTAAAGATAAACAAAAAAGAGGACCCAGCGTATGATCCTTACTTAGAAAGACAAATGGGATGGACATTGGATGCAGGAGCAAACAAGTAAAAGGTAACTAACTTCTAAATAATCTACTAATTATTCATTAACTTCTAAATTAAGCAACTTTGTTTTGAGGAGAAATTGAGAATAATACAAAATTGTGCTCATTTATAAATATTCAAATTTAGCATGGAAATATTTTGGGAAAAATGTAGGAATAGTTCTTGGTGGCACAATATGTTCTGTTAGTTTGAATGAAGTTTTCTATTTATTCCTTGGTTGTCATGAAGTGGAGGTGGAAATCAATCATGGAAACAATTTTTTATGATTTTGAAATAAGAAAAAAAGTAAAAATGCATAAAAGTCATAATAACTCTTTGAAAATTCATTAATTATGTAAATACTATAGTGAAGCTTAATGAAAAACATAAGATGAACTAATACAAATAAGTAATGCAAGCAATAATCTGTCAAGGGGTAAAAGTTAATTACAACTGTATTTATTGCTAGCTGTGGAGCTGTGGAGCTGAAAATCCCCTCCACCTCAGCCTTAAGGAAATTTCTAGTCCTGCAGAAATCATGTATTATACATTGTTTTATTGTTCCTAGCAATTTTTAGTACTTCACATTCCATAATCAAGGTAAAAATAAAGACATACTCATTTTAATCACTAAATTTTCACAATACAATTAAAAGAGTTAAATCACTGGTCAGTTTTGAAGCAACTTGATTAAAGACATTATCTCTTTTTCACTGGATCTTCAGTTTAGTCTTAAAAATATAGAAATTGTAATAACCATCAGTTGATGGTTGCCATGAATGGATGTTTGCTATGTGATGGCAGCAGAGAGGGTGCTGACGAGGAAGTACAGAAAAACCACAATAAATCTGTTAGTTGAAGAACAGAGGGAGAGCTAAGCATAGTGTTGCATGCCTTTAGTCTTAGCACTCAGGGATCAAGCAGGTGGATTGATGTGCACTTGAGGCCAGAATGGTCTATAGGGCAAGTCCAAGACAGCCCTGGACACAGAGAAGTCCTCTCTCATAAAACAAAAACAAAAACAAAACAAACAAGCAAACAAAAAAGACCAGAGGAAGATGATGAAGTCAGAAGAATGAGTAAGGAATCAATAATCATGAAGACAGGAACTTAAAGTAAGCAGAATAAAATTGTTTCTATAATCTTAAAGTAAGTTGGTACAGGGTTAAAGAGTCCTAGAGAAATAGATACATTAAAAGCTAAAACTTATGAAATAGGTAAGTAAATACATAAAAAGGCATTTCTGCTTTTTCATATTTCTCTTGGGTCTTAAAGAACCAAAGACAAAGTGACTTAAAGAAAGAAAAATTCAATCAAATTACAAACCCAGTTTTGAAGAAATAGAGCAATACTTCACTTTCTATCAAGGATGTAGAATTAAATATTAATCCTGACAAAAAGTATACTACCATGTTAAGCCATAGCTGATCCACTGAAGACTAACACAATCTAGAAAGTCATGTAATTCCTCTGAGCACCTACTTTCTCAGTTCCAAACTTGGGATAACACTAGGGATTCTCTCACTGCATTACTCTGAGGAATGATAAAACTGCAGAGAAATATAAATCTAGAAATAAAATAAAATAAAACTATTGCCAGAATTCAATTTAAATAATATTTGATAATGATTACAAGTTAGGTTATATCTTCTTGGGCAATAAATCTCGAGAGCCACACAATAAACCACAATGATTACTAATAACCTAATAAATTTACTTTGAGTGTGAGTTTAAATTATTCCACCAGGGATCATTCTACCAAGTAACCCCATGACCTTGTTCATTGTCTGCTTATATAAATAGTGACAGAAAACAAAAATACTCATAACTGTGTCAGCCCTAAAAATCTAAGCAGCCTTTTGTCTTAAAAGCTGAAGCAACTCGATGAAAAACATAATCTCCTTTTTAGCTGGATCTTCAGCTTAGTCTTAAAAAATGGAATTATATTAACATCATCTTCTTACAGTAATTGTATCATGTTAGAAAAATGAACTAATATTTTTGAAAGCTTAGAAGAATACTTATCATATGGATTACATAAATGGTTTTTGAGTAAATGTGCAGGCAATAGTTACAAAAATATGGAGACAAAAGCAAGAGGAAAAATCAGAAGAGCAAAGAATTGAGAAACAGGGAGAGAGAGAATGAAAGAAGAGAATGAGAATGAAAAGTTTGTCAAGCAAAAAGAAATGGAAAGAAGAGAAGAAAATATCTAACTATCAAAAGAATAGTAGTTTCACAAAATAGCATGATGGTAGGTATTGGGCTTCTATACTCTGAGCCTTCTTGTTCTTAATTTTTAAGATAGTAAACATGAGAATAAAAGAATTGAGCTTTTACGAATAGAGCTGCTATGAACATGGTTGAGCAAATGTCCTTGTACAGTTGAGCATATTTTGGATATATGCCTGGGAATGGTATAGCTGGATCTTGAGGTAGCACTATTCCCAATTTTCTGAGAAAGCCTCAGACTGATTTCCAATGTGGTTGTACTCTATTTGTAATAGAGCATCCCTGAAGGACTCTACTTAGATCAAAGTATCGAAACAGAGACTGAGACTCATAGCCAAACTTTGGCAGATTGCAAGTAAACATATGAAAGAAGAGGGAGACAGAAAGACCTGGAGGGGACAGGAGCTCCAAAAGGATACCAACAAAACCAAAAAATTAAAATAATAATAATAATAATAATAATAATAATAATAAACCCTGAGCCCTGGGGCACCTTCAGAGACTGATACCTCATCCAAGAACAATGCAAGGAAGCAAGGAGAGGACCTAAAACCCTGGCTCAGAAAACCCCAGCTCAGTCTCCAAGTGGGTATCCTAGTAAGAGGAACAGGAACTTTCTTTGGCATGAACTCAGTGATTGGCTCTCTGATCACTTCCCTGGTGTGGGGTGTGGGAAGGTGGTGGGGATGTGCAGCCTTACCACGCTACAGAGTAAGATAATTCAACCAGTCCTGATGGGACCTGATAGGCTAGGGTCAAATAGAAGGAAAGGATGTCTTCACCTATTAGTGGACTAGGGGAGGGGCATAGAGGGAGAAGACGGACAGAAGTTGGGATTGGGAGGAGATGAGGGAAGAGGCCATAGCCAGGATACAAATTGAATAAATTGTAATAAATAATAATAATAATAATAAATTAAAGAATTGTGCTCTTAAAATTAGTGAAATTGGAGATTGTTCTTTTTTCTCAAAATGTAAAGATTGTAGGAGTCAGAATGGGTGGCGGGTACCAGGAGAACATGGTCTACTGAATCAACTAAGCAGGGCACATATGGCCTCACAGAGACTGAAGTAAAAGGCATGGGGCCTTCAAAGGTCCACACCAGGTCCTCTGCAAAAATGTTATGGTTGTTAGCTTGGCGTTTTTAATGGGAATCCTAACAATGGGAGTGAGTGTTTCTCTTACTCTTTTGCTTGCTCTTGGGACTCTTTTTTTCCTCAATAGGAGGACTTTTGCCTTGTCTAATTCTATCTTGTTTTGTCATATTTCATGATTGGCTTTTGAAGACCTGTCCTTTTCTGAAGGGAAATGGAGGTGAAATGTATCTGGGGGAAAGAGGAGGTGTAAAGGTGAAGTTGGGAGGAGTGAAGGAAAGGAGTGCTATGGTTAGGGTGTACTGTATGAGAGAAGAATCTATTTTCAATGAAAAAAAAGTATTTGCATATGTGTTTATAAGGAAAAATGTTTATGTTTTTAGAAATATACATGTACATACATGTATATTTAGATATATAACAACAATTAATGAAAAAGAGAGGCTTAGAATTTGAAGGGGGAAATGAAAGACCTGGAGACCTTTCCTGTGGAGTGCCACAAGGAGAACAGCAGAACCAACAAATCTGGGCACAAGGGTCTTTTCTGAGACTGATACTCCAACCAAGGACCAAGCATGGAGATAACCTGAAACCTGTGCACAGATGTAGTCCATGGCAGCTCAGTCTCAAAGTGGGTTCCCTAGTGTTGGGAACAGGGACTGTCTCTCAGATGAACTCAGTGGCAGGCTCTTTCATCACCTCCTCCTGAGGATGGAGTAGCCTCACCAGGTCACAGAGGAAAACAGTGCAGACTGTCCTGATGAGACCTGATAGGCTAGAGTCAGAGAGAAGGGAAGGAGAACCTTCCATAGCAGTGACCTGGGGAAGGAATATGGTAGAAGAAGAGGGAGGCAGGATTTGGAGGGGACGAGTGAGGGGGCCACAGCAAGAATACAAAGTGAATAAATTGTAATAAATAAATAATGTAAAATAAATACAAAAATTAAATAAAAATAATTTGAAGCAAACTGAACAGGGTCATATATGGAAAGTCTTGGAGGAAAAAGGGAGAGTAGTCTGATTTTACTAAAATCACAAAAATTAAATAGTTTAAAATAACAAAAAATAATTGGACACTAGCAATTTATTAGAATTCATCAGACAGTATAAATACATATACAATACCATTTGCCATAAGGTCACAGTACTCCCTCTAACTTCTCTAGAATCATTTAGAGGTAACATATTAGAAGAGTAACAAAACTTCAAGCTGGAATATTAACGTCTTCAAAAATAATTACATACCTGGTTTGTATGTTTAATGTAACATGCTTGTTCTGGACCTACCCTTAATTTCAGCAGTTGATGATTTTCTTCCAGTAATTTAGAAGTTCATATAATAAACATTGAATATATTACTACTTACCTTCATTGCCTAATTTAAATTTAACATTTATCGAGGTGTGCAAGAACAGCCATTATTTCGCATTTGGGACTTGAAACTCTGTTGACTGAATCCTGTTGTTTGGGAAAATGAGATAAATTCATATTGCTTTTTATTTATAAAGTTTCAGCGAGCTAAAAATTCCTCACAGCCAGATTCACATAGATAATTTTGAAAATTAAAATTAAACCAAATTCTAACTTAATAAGATACTTCAGTTGAAATTCTCTCTCTCTCTTTCTGTCTCTTCTCTTCATTCCTCTTATCTTTTTAAACATTCCCATTTTAGCATGCATTGTCTAACATTTAAATCTTATAATCCCCAACATTTTTAAAAAGGTAAGGTATAAGGTGTTACTTCAGAGAAAGATGTAATCACTGATGTAATTTATCAGTATTTTCTATTTAAACATACCTGTCAATGATAAAAATAAAAAATAATATTCAATAAATCCTAAATTTTAACAAACAATTTATATACAAATAGTGGAATGAGACATTATTCTATTCCTATCATCCCTAGTATTTAAAAAGAAAAAAGTAATAACATACCATTCAGCCACACATTTTTAGTAACATGGAAAAGTTAAGCAAAATAAGAAACAGCATAGCCTACAAGTACTTGACAGAGGCCATGAATGTGTTCAGCTTTACAACTCTCTTGAAACTTTAGATATCAGGTAAAAAAAAAAAATGGGACACACACACAATTGGAATATATTATTCTGTACTTCAGGGTCTTTCCAAACTTTTATTCATCATGTTCACCACTCTTCAGTGATTGAAGCATTTCCCAAGCATGGCAATATTTTAAATTCATATAATCAGTTCTCTATATATAATCATGCTGCCATTGAGCCAGCATAGGGGAAATAAATGTTTCACGTCCCTCTTGTAGTTGGGGCTAATTGGTTTGGAAATTCTGTTCTCCTGTCCATATCTTCTATATTAAAGTGTATTTTCAGTAATATGTAGCAACAAAGCAGTTTATGCTTATAACTGTGAAACATAAGGTGAATCATACGTAAATTCCTCATTATTTTGTTTATATAGTGTTAGAAAACAGAAGACAATGTTATATGAAAATAGAGCCAATTTGTTACCATATTCTCACATTTTCACATTGTTTTTTAATCTTTTTTTCACAATTTATTCATTATATATCCAGATTGAAGCCCCTGCCCTCAACTCCTCCCAGTCCTACACTCTTTTCCTCTTCCCCCCATCACCATCCCCTAGTACACTGAAAGGAGGAACTCTACTCTGCTATCTGCTATATTTTATCAACTCTCATCAGGACTGCCTAGATCCTCTTCCTCTGTGCCCATACAAGACTGCATAACCAGGAGCATGTGATCAAAGAGCAAGCAATGTAGTTCATGACAGAAGAAGCCCCTACTCCCTTTACTAGGGAACCCACATGGAGAAGAGGGCTGTCAACTGGCTAAACTGAGGAGGGGTTGTAGGTCCTCTCCGTGCACAGTCCGTGGTTGGTACATCAGTCTCTGCAGGACGCCCTGGGCTCAGATATTTTAGTTTTGTTAGTCTTCTTGTGGGGCTCCTTACCCTCTAGGCCCTTCTATCTACCTGCTTTTCTTCCGTTAGACCGCTTGTGCTCTGCTCAAAATTTGGCTTCAGTTTCATGATCTGCTTCTATCTCCTCTTGTGTAGAGCTTTTCAGAGGACCTTACATAGTAAGCCTCCATCCTGTTTCCTCTCTTTCACTGCTTCTGGTGTCTAACTTGTTTGCCACAATCATCTACAAAAAAAGATTGTCTGGAGGTATCTCTAACCCTGATCTTAAGCTATAAAATAGAGCAACAGTAATAAAAACAGTACAGTACTGACATAGAAACAGACTGGTGGATCAATGGAAGCGAATAGAAGAGCCAGAAATGAACCTAAACACCTAAGGATTCTTGAATTTTTATAAAGATTCCAAAACCATTCAATGAAAAAAGGTAGCATCTTTAGTAAATGGTGCTGTTCTAACTGAACGTCCACAGGTAGAAAAATGCAAATATACCCATATCTAGCACCCTACACTAAAGTAAAGTACAAAAGGATCAAAGACCTCAACATAAAACCAGACACACTAAATCTGTTGGAATAAAATGTGGAGTAGAACCTCAAACTCATTAGCACAGGAGACAATTTCCTGAGCAGAACACTAACAGCATAGGCTCTAAAATCAACAATCAATAAATGGGACCTCAGGAAGCTGAAAAACTTCCTGTAAATCAAAGGACACTGTCATCAGAA
Source organism: Psammomys obesus (assembly GCF_907164565.1). Classification (NCBI taxonomy): domain Eukaryota; kingdom Metazoa; phylum Chordata; class Mammalia; order Rodentia; family Muridae; genus Psammomys; species Psammomys obesus. The sequence goes on from NW_026585644.1 coordinate 56,218,444, forward strand.
CAACATGACAGCCTATGGACTAGAAAAGGATCTTCACTGACACTATATCTGACAGAGGGCTAATATCCAGAATAAATAAAGAACTCAAGAAGTTAAGTTCTTGATTTTCTCAAGAAAATCAAATAATCCAATTAAAAATGGGATACAGAGCTAAACAGCGATTATCAACAGGATATTGAATGGCAGAGAAACACTTAAAGAACTGCTCAATATCCTTAGTCATTAGGGAAATGAAAATCAAAACAACTCTGAGATTTCATCTTACACAGATCAGGATGGCTAAGATAAAAAACTCAAGTGATAACACATGTTGGAGAGTATGTGAAGAAAGGAGAACACTCCTCCATTGCTGGTGGGAGTACAAACTTTTACAACCACTTTGGAAATCAATCTGGTGCTTTCTCAAACAGTTGGGAATAGCTATACCTAAGATCCAGCTATGGCACTTCTAGGAATATATTCAAAAGATCCCTCACCATTCAACCATGACATTGACTCAACTATGTTTATAGCAGTTATATTTGTAATAGCCAGAATCTGGAGACAACCTATATATTTCTCAAAGGAAGAATGGATGCAGAGGTTGTGGCACATTTACAGAATGAAATACTATTCAGCAAGTAAAAACAAGGAAACCATGAAATTTGCAGGCAAATGGATGGATCAAAAAAGATCATCCTGAGTAAGGTAACACAGAACAGAAAGACAGGCATGGTATACACTAACTTATAAGTGGATATTAGAGTAAACACACTAAAATCTGCCGACATAAAGAAGCTAAACACTAAGGAGGATGCTTAAATCTTATTCAGAATGTTTTCCATTTTATGATCTTCAAGGTGGTTTTTTTTTTTGATAGATTTTATCAGAGTCCACAAAATTATCTTCCAAGTTATCCCTCCAAAAGACCTACAGAGAAGATAGGCATGCCACCATTCACAAATATATATTACTTATTGAATTCCTCTGAGGCGTTATCAAGAGAAAAATAATAGGTGATAGATAGATAGATTAGATAGATTGATTGATTGATTGATTGACTGATGGATACACATATAATAGAGATAGATAGTTTACACAAAAATAATAGACAATAGCTTGCTAGATGATAGAGATAGATAATTAAATTGCCCTCATAGGAAGACAATTTGTTTTCATTTTATATCTTGTTAATATTCTGCTTTTGACTCCTGTTAATGAAGAAACCTTGTAGAAGGGACAGAGTTTTTTGTATTGTTTTGCTTTTGGGTATTTTTTTTATAAAAATAGCAAACTTATTCTTTATTTCCAATATGATGTATACTATTTATTGTAAATAAAATAAAATTTATTTTCATTCACATCTGTGCATATTATTTTAATACTATTAAAGGGCAGTTTTATCTTCTCTTTCATATTATGAATGCTTTAAAATTTCAGTGACTTAACTAGCAGGGATTTGATAAGAGATCATAATGAAAAGAGGGCTTCATTAAGAATCCCCCTTTGAAAAATCTTTCTAAATCCTTAATAAGACTCTTGAAGTTGTTCAAAATGACCTGAGGGTCATATAAAATAGTACCATATTTTACAGCTAATTTGGATGAAAGCTGATTGGTCAGTGCTTGGAGGGGAGATAAGTGATTCTGTTAAATTGTCTTTTGTATAATACCTTATGATGTAAAGGAATTGTGTGGGTAGTTATGAAGGGTAATGAAAAGATAAAAAGCCGTGTAGCTGGAAAGATTTGTAATATCACATGTCCCCATTCTATATCACAGCATTCTGAACTACTCTAGAAAGTGTTCCTTGCTTGCTAAGCTAGTGAAATCTTGTTTAAGCCCATTCTTATGAGCCATTTGTTAAATCATAAAACAAGTTTCAATCAGTGTTTGGTATGGCTAATTAAAATGTATGGTTCTATTGTGTAATTACTCACAATCCCAATTATTCTCTCATTATCTCTATCCTTGCTACTCAAGATGTGGTCTGTTGTCTGATAGCTTTACCAGTATAAGTAGGAATGAATTCATTACGAATGTTGTTGAAGTCCTACCTCAGATTTTAAGGATTGAAATTTTCATTTTAGCAGAGCTATCAGGGATACAAATGCACATTTGTGGTAGAGGGACATGGATAGATGCTATCACCATAAGCAATCTTAGGGAATTTGTTAGATTGATTATACAGAAGATCACGAATCTCTGTGTGTTAATTTTAATGATAAAATCATTCATTCTTCCCACAGGACTCACATGATGTTTGCTGCCCAAGTCTGAAACATCTTTGATGAAAAAAAAAAATCACAATTGCTTTAATAGTCTTTCTTAGGAGAAAAGTACAATAATTTCTTATAGTTTTATTTGGATTACATTTATTCTGTGCTTTATCTACACACATCATTTACTTAATACTTACTTTAAATATTTAAATTTATGAATATACTTTATATAGCATAGTAACTGAGAAACAGAAAGATAATATAATAATCACAGTTTATTATATATTTATTTAATATATAAATATATATTATATTTAATATAATAATAATGTAATATTCACAGTTTATAATTACTGGTTATCACAGATCACCAGTTTATTGAAGAACTTAATACTTGTTTATTTCTTATCTAGTGTTAGTTAATTTAAATATATTATACTGAATACTTCCTTCCAAGTTATATACAAATGTTTTCTTAATATGTATTTTAATCTCATTTACACTTTTAGTAATTTAATAAATATACATATTCAAAAGGTTTATTATCTGCATCCTATTAGACAATATTCTATATCTTGTGAAAGATTAATGAATAAGACAGCACAAACCTCTCCATATTATGGAGTTTCTAGTTCAGAAAGAGAAACAGAGAATATGCAGATTTGGAGTCATGCTGTCTCATACTTCTAAAAACAGTTTTATGTCTCTCAGTATTGAAACAAATGTATTGTAGTAGATATTTAGAGTGCTAGACTATGTATTATTTACCTTGGACTGGGGAGATATTTCACCTATGTTTTCTCAATAATTTCATCATCCATCTCCCAAACCTCATCCAACTCCATCGGCATTTATGTGGGCTACATTCCATCCATAATCTTATAAATATTTGCATATATTTGATGTTTTTTTCCATCTACACCATCCTTGGAGTCTTTTCTCCTGGCCCACATGGACTTTTCTCCTCATAAAACCCTCATGGTATCCTCCTTCCTCCTCTTTTCTTGTTCACCTGTCTCCCATGATTGTCCTGTCCTCTATAGCCCCTGAACTTTAGCCATGTTTACCTCACTCTGTCTTGCCAAGATATAGGCCATTTAACCAACCAATCAGGTATGTCTAAAGCAGGTTTACACAAGGACAGATATATCCAGGGAGTAACGAGATCTTGAGGCCAGCATCAGAACAACCCACAACACAAATGATTCAGATATCAGCATTAATTCATATCAGAAAACAAGAAGCTTGAGTCTAGTTATCTTCTGACTATGTCTTTGGTTTACTAATATCAATGCAAATATATCAGATTATAGTATAATAAACAATACATTGATATAAAAATCTGACATCTCAAAGCTTACTTTAATTCACACCAATAAAGAGAAGCCAGTTTCAAAAGCCTTTCTTTTCTGTTGTCATAATCTATGATTTAAAATTGTTCTGCTTTCATTTCATTACATGCTTGTCAGTTAGAAAACCCTAAAGAGTCACTACTCCATTTCTATGAAATCTTTTTGGGATACATACCAAAATTCATTTTACCAGACAGGCCTGCAAGTCTTTAAAAGGGTACTGATGAATTAACACAGACATTTTTTTTGTCAGGAGGAATGTTGAAGTTACCGGGTGTGTGAAATGTCATACTCCATACGCATCCAGATTTTCACACTGTTGTAACAATACCTGACTTCATTTTGGGTGCTTGGCTTCTAGGAAGTCATGCCTGGTGAGATGTTAAGTGGAAGTGGCAGGAAGGCTAACAGGATCTCACATAGGAGGCAATTCAGAAATGCCTCCTCATTTCTAAACAGAGTGCTTACACATGAGAACACTGGTTTCCTGTATGAATTACAAGCATGTGCCTCCTGTTATGTCTGAGCATGTCTCAAAAATTTAAAATAGCCTCAAGAAAAATGACTCCAAGAATTCAGCTTCTGAATATATAGTAGCTGACAAATCTTGGCTTTCAATGTCCAAGTAAAAATTTTATCCTCTGCCCCATTTAACATTTGCATTGTGATTGTTCTCCTCAGTATCATTTTATGTAATAGTTCTGGCCTTTCAAGAGTGACAGATAACCTGTCTTGCCAACACACAGTTAAACTCCAAAAATGTAAAGGGAGTGAGCACTGTCACTGTGAGATACTGTTGAACAACAATTGATGATCTGACTTCTCTGCTCTCGGCACTGTTGAAATAATCCTCTGTCAAACATTTTGCTTTCTAATCTCCATAACCTTTACTATTATTTTGTGACTGCTTTATAAATGTTTGTTAATCTATTTAGTTACTTCAAATATTATACTTTATATCAACTTTATCATCATCACTTATAGATTATGTTTTATTTCACTGAAAATGCTTAAATAATCAATAGAGGGAAAATAAAATTATTAAAATCTTAGAGGGCCTCTGAAAGCCTCTACTCATGATATCGAAGCAGATGTTGAGATTCATGGCCAAACTTTGGGCAGAGTGCAGGGAATATGAAAGAATGGGGACATGACAGACCTGGAGGGGAAGGAGTTCCAAAAGGAGAGCAACAGGACTAAAAATAAATAAATAAAAAAGAAAAGAAAAAGAAAGAAAGAAAAGAAAAAGAACTGGGACAAAGGATCTTTTCTGAGACTGATAGTCCAAACAAGAATCATGCATGGAGATAACCTAGAACCCCTGCACATGGCAGTACAGTCTCCAAGTGGGTTCCCTAGTATTGGGAACAGGGACTGTCTCTGACATTAACTCAGTGGCTGGCTCTTTGATCACCTCTCCATGAGGAGAGAGCAGCCTTACCAGGCCACAGAGGAAGACAATGCAGTCAGTTCTGATAGGCAAGGATCAGATGGAAGGGGGGAGGAGTTCCCCTTTCAGTGGGCTGGGGAAGGGTCATGGGAGGAGAAGAGGGAGGGAGGGTGGAATTATGAATGGAGGAGGAACGAAGCTACAGGTGGGATACAAAGCAAATAGATTGTAATAAATAAAAAATAAATTAAATCTCTATAATTTGTATTTATTTATTTTTATTTTTTTTTAATTATTATTTTTTTATTTTTCTTTTTAGTTACATTTTGTTAACTCTGTGTCCCAGCTGTATCCCGCTCCCTCATTCCCTCCCCAACCCCACACTCCGTCCCTGGTCTCCTCCCTGCCCCTTTCCAAGTCCCCTGATAGGGGAGGACCTCCTCCCCTTTCATTTGACCCTGTTTTATCAGGTATCTTCAGGGCTGGCTGCAAAGTCCTCCTCTGTGGCCTAACAGATTGCTCCTCCCCTGGGGGGGGGTGTCAAACAGCCTGCCCTTGAGATCCTGTTAGAAATAGTCCGTGTTCCCCTTACTTTGGAAAACTACTTGGTTACTGAGCTACCACAGGTCACATCCGAGCAGAAGTTCTAGGTTATATCCATAGATGGTCCTTGGTTGAGTGTCAGTCTCAGAAAAGACCCTGTGCCCAGATATATTTGGTCCTTGTAGAGCTCCTATCCTTTCCATATCATACTAACTTCCCTTCTTTCATATGATTCCCTGCACTCTGCCGAGGGTTTGGTTATGAGTCTTAGTGTCTGCTTTGAAACACTGCTAGGTAGAGTCTTTCAGATGCCTTTTGTGGTAGACTCCTGTCATAAGTTCAATGCACATCCCATTTGTCTTTCTAAATGAGGATTAATCACCTTCGCCTGTGTCCACTTTCTTGATTATCTTCTTTAGGTGTGTAGATTTCATTATGTTTATCATGTCTTGTAGGTCTATATAAGCGAGTATATACCAAGTTTGTCTTTCTCCTCTGGGATACTTCACTCAGAATGATCTTTTCTAGATCCTACCACTTGCCTGCAAATTTCATGATTTCCTCCTTTTTGATTGCTGAGTAGTATTCCATTGTGTAAAAATACCGCAATTTCTGTATCCATTCCTCCGTTGATGGACATCTGGGTTGTTTCCAAGTTCTGGCTATTACAAATAAAGCTGCTATGAACATGGTTGAACAAATGTCCTTGTTGTGTACTTGAGCAAATTTTGAGTATATACCTAGGAGTGGTATAGCTGGGTCTTGAGGTAGCACTGCTCCTAGTTGTCTGAGAAAGCGCCAGATTGACTTCCAGAGTGGTTGAACCAGTTTACATTCCCACCAGCAATGGAGGAGGGTTCCCTTTTCTCCACAACCTCTCCAGCATGTGCTATCACTTGAGTTTTTCATCTTGGCCATTCTGATGGGTGTAAGGTGAAATCTCAGGGTCGTTTTGATTTGCATTTCCCTGATGGCTAATGAGGTTGAGCATTTCTTTAAGTGTTTCTCTGCCATTCGATGTTCCTCTTTCGAGAATTCTCTGTTTAGCTCTGTTCCCCATTTTTTAAGTGGATTACTTGGTTTGTTGCTTTTCTGCTTCTTTAGTTCTATATATATACTGGATATTAGCCCTCTGTCAGATAAAGGGTTGGTGAAGATTCTTTCCCAATCTGTAGGCTGTCTATTTGTTTTAAAGACAGTGTCTTTTGCTTTACAGAAGCTTTTCAGTTTCATGAGGTCCCATTTATTGATTGTTGCTCTTAGAGCCTGTGCTGTTGGTGTTCTGTTCAGGAAGTTGTCTCCTGTGCCAATGAGTTCTAGGCTGTTTCCCACTTTTTTTTCCAGCTGATTTAGAGTATCTGGTTTTATGTTGAGGTCCTTGATCCACTTGGACTTTAGTTTTGTGCAGGGTGATAAATATGGATCTATTTTCATTTTTCTGCATGTAGACATACAGTTGGTCCAGCACCATTTGTTGAAGATGCTGTCTTTTTTCCATTGAATGGATTTGGCTTCTTTGTCAAATATTGAGTATTCATAGGTGTATGGGTTTATTTCTGGATCTTCTATGCGATTCCATTGATCCTCCTTTCTGTTTCTATGCCAATACCATGCAGTTTTTATTACTGTTGCCCTGTAGTACAGCTTGAGATCGGGGATGGAGATACCTCCAGATGATCTGTTGTTGTACAGGATCGTTTTGGAGATTCTGGGTTTTTTTATTTCTCCATATGAAGCTGAGAATCTTTTTTTCAAGGTCTGTAAAGAATTGAGTTGGTATTTTGATGGGAATTGCATTGAATCTGTAGATTGCTTTTGGCAGGATGGCCATTTTCACAATGTTAATCCTACCAATCCATGAGCACGGGAGATCTTTCCATCTTCTGAGATCTTCTTCAATTTCTTTCTTCAAAGACTTGAAGTTTTTCTCAAACAGGTCTTTCACTTGCTTGGTTAGAGTCACACCAAGGTACTTTATGTTATTAGTGGCTATTGTGAAGGGTGTTGTTTCCCTAATTTCTTTCTCAGCCTTTTTGTCTTTGGTATACAAGAGGGCTTCTGATTTTTTTTGAGTTGATTTTGTATCCTGCCATTTTGCTGAAGGTGTTTATCAGCTGAAGAAGTTCTCTGGTTGAATCTTTGGGGTCGCTCATGTATACTATCATATCATCTGCAAATAGTGACACTTTGACCTCTTCCTTTCCAATTTGTATCCCCTTGATCTCCTTTAGTTCTCTTATTGCTCTGGCTAGGACTTCAAGTACAATGTTAAAGAGATATGGAGAGAGTGGGCAGCCTTGTCTTGTCCCTGATTTCAGTGGGATTGATTTAAGTTTCTCTCCATTGAGTTTGATGTTGGCTATAGGCTTGCTGTATATTGCCTTTACTATCTTTAGGTATGTGCCTTGTATCCCTGATCTCTCCAAGACTTTAAACATAAATGGGTGCTGGACTTTGTCAAATGCTTTTTCAGCATCTAAGGAGATGATCATGTGGTTTTTCTCCTTCATTTTGTTTATGTGGTGGATTACATTGATGGATTTCCGTATGTTGAACCACCCTTGCATTCCTGGGATGAAGCCTACTTTTTCATGGTGGATGATATCTTTGATGTGTTCTTGGATTCGGTTTGCAAGTATTTTATTGAGTATTTTTGCATCAATGTTCATAAGAGAGATAGGTCTGAAGTTCTCTTTTTTTGTTGGATCTTTGTGTGGTTTAGGTATCAAAGTGACTGTGGCTTCATAGAATGAGTTTGGTAGTGTTCCTTCTGTTTCTATTTTATGGAATAGTTTGAGGAGAATTGGTGTTAGTACTTATTTGAAGGTCTTGTAGAATTCTGCGCTGAAGCCATCTGGTCCAGGGCTTTTTTTGGAGGGGAGACTGTTAATGACTGCTTCAATTTCCTTGGGAGATATAGGACTATTCAGTCTTTCTACCTGATCTTGACTTAATTTTGGTAGATGGAATCTGTCAAGAAAGTTATCCATTTCATTTAGATTTTCAAATTTTGTGCCATATAGGCTTTTGTAGTATGACCTAATAATCGTTTGGATTTCCTCAGTGTCTGTAGTTATGTCCCCATTTTCCTTCCTGATTTTGCTGATTTGTATGGTTTCTCTCTGCTTTTTAGTTAGTTTGGCTAAGGATTTGTCTATCTTGTTGATTTTCTCAAAGAACCAGCTTTTTGTTTCATTGATTCTTTGGATAATTTTATTTGTTTCTAATTGATTGATTTCTGCCCTTAGTTTGATTATTTTCAGCCGTCTGCTCCTCTTGGGTGTATCTGCTTCTTTTTTTTCTAGGTTTTTCAGTTGGGCCATTAAGTTGTTTGTATGTAATGTTACAAATTTCTTCTTGCAGGCACTTAGTGCTATAAATTTTCCCCTGAGCACTGCTTTCAATGTGTCCCATAAATTTGGGTATGTTGTGCCTTCATTTTCATTGAATTCTAGGAAGTCTTTAATTTCTTTCTTTATTTCTTCCTTAACCCAGCTGTCATTGAGTAACAAGTTGTTCAGTTTCCATGTGCATGTAGGCTGTTTGTTATTTCTGTTGTTGTTGAGGTCCAGCTTAAGTCCATGGTGGTCAGATAGAATGCAAGGGATTATTTCAATCTTTTTGTATCTATTGAGGCTTGCTTTATGACCAACCATATGGTCTATTTTGGAGAAGGTTCATGAGGTGCTGAAAAGAAGGTATACTCTTTTGAGTTTGAATGAAACTATCTGTAGATGTCTATTAGTTCCATTTGATTTAGGGTCTCTGTAAGTGATTTTATTTCCCTATTTGTTTTCTGGTTGTTGATCTGTCCCTTGGTGAGAGTGGAGTGTTGAAGTCTCCCACTATTAGGGTTTTAGGATCAATGTGTGATTTAAGCTTTAATATTGTTTCATTTACGAATGTAGGTGCTCTTGTATTCAAAATTGTGATGTCCTCTTGTTGGATTTTTCCTTTGATGAGAATATAGTGGCCCTCCTTATCTTTTTTGATTAACTTGGGTTGAAAGTCTATTTTATTAGATATTGGATGGCTACTCCAGCTTGTTTTCTGGAACCATTTGCTTGAAAAACATTTTTCCAGCCCTTTACTCTGAGGTAGTGTTTATCTTTGTTGCATAGGTGTGTCTCTTGGATGCAACAGAATGTTGGGTCCTGTTTCCGTAACCATTCTGTTAGCCTGTGTCTTTTTATTGGTGAGTTGAGTCCATTAATATTGATAGATAATATTGACCAATGCATGTTAGTTCCTTTTGTAATGGAGTCAATGATCTTACCTTGTTTCATTGCTTGTTTTCTTTTCATTTTTGTTGGGATATTATCTGTATGCCCTGTTTTCTTGGGTGAATTTGTTTTCGTTGGATTGGAGTTTTCCTTCTAGTATCTTCTGTAGGGTTGGTTTGCTGTATAGATAAACTAAATTGTGTAAATTTAGTTTTGTCATGGAATATTTTGTTTTCTCCATCTATGTTGATTGAAAGCTTTGCAGGGTATAGTAGTCTCGGTTGACATTTGTGATCTCTTAGAGTCTCCATGATGCTTGCCCAGGCCCTTCTGGCTTTCATAGTTTCTGATGAGAAGTCTGGTGTGATTCTGATAGGTCTACCTACATATATTACTTGGCCTTTTTCCCTTGCTGCTTTTAATATCTTTTCTTTGTTCTGTAGATTTAGTGTTTTGACTATGATGTGACGTGATGTGTTTCTTTTCTGGTCTAGTCTATTTGGTGTTCTGTAGGCCTCTTGTATATTTATGGACATCTCTTTCTTTAAGTTGGGAAATTTTTCTTCTATGATTTTTTTGAAAATATTTTCTGGACCTTGGAGCCTGGAGTCTTCTTTTTCATCAATTCCTATTATTCTTAGATTTTGTCTTTTCATAGCATCCTTGATTTCTTGGATATTTTGTGATTGGAATTTTTCTGATTTTACTTTTTCTTTGAGAGAAGTATCAATTTCTGCAAGTGTGTCTTCAGCTCCAGAGATTCTCTCTTCCATCTCTTGTATTCTGTTGTTGATGCTTACTTTTGTGGTTCCTGATCTTTTCTCCAAGTTCTCCAGCTCAAGAGTTTTCTCATTTTGTGTTTTCTTTATTGATTCTAATTCTGTTTTCATGCCTTGCACCATTTCTTTTATGTGTTTGAATTTGCATTCCTGTCTCTCTACGATGGACTCTATTTCTTTGTTCATTTCCTTTTTGTATGCCACTATTTTTTTCTCTACTTGTGCCTCTATTTGTTTGGCTATGTTTGCCTGTGTTTCTTTAAGGGTTTTGTCTATTTCTTCTTTCTTTACCTCCAATTGACTGGCCAACTCTTTGAAAGATTTGTTCATTTCCTCCTTATGAGCCTCAAATAATTGAGCAAGCATGGCTTTAAGGTCATTTTCCTGTGCTTCTGATGAATTGGAGTATCCATCGATTTTGGGGTTTGCTGGTGAAGTCATGATGTCCTGATTTATGTTGGAAGTGTTCTTTCGCCTACCCCTGGCCATTGGCTTATCTGAGACCTTCCCTGTTTGTTTTTGGATTCTGCCGATCAGACTGGTACTGTCTCTCTCTCGAGTCTGGAGAATTCTTCAGGAAGTTGAGAGAGGTCCCGTGTCCTTAGCGTATGCTGAGGACTAGCTGTACAGGCAGGACACTTGGCAGAGATCGGCGTATCTGGGCTCTCTGCTCTCTGGTTTGGCCCTGCTTCTTTGATGTGCTCTGCCAGTTCCGTGCTGCTGTCACTGCCAGGTTATGAGGTCTTGCTGCAGCGTCAGTGATGGTGCTCCTGCGGAGCTAGTATGGCGTCTAGCAGACTCGGGCCCTGGGAGGATGGTGCAGCCGCCGCGCGAATCTGGGGCTCCGAGACACAGTACTGCTGGCCTTTGCCGATAAAGGGCTTGGGGCTCCGCCTCAGTGGCTGCAGGCCCCAGGCAGTTAGGTCTGCGCTGAGAAAGGCGAGTCCGCTGTGCCGAGGAGGAGGGAGGTCTCCTGCAATGTTCCCTGTTGTTTAGAAAGTCTCTCCGTTGTTTCCCTGGCTTCAGAAGTTCTTCCACTCATCAACTCAGAACTTTATCTCTTCCACAGCTCGGAAACTGTGTGTGCTAGTCGCCATCTTGGCTCCGCCCCTATAATTTGTATTTATTAATTATATAGTTTATAGGTAAAATAACGACATTTAAAATTTTTATATATTTATTTATTATGCTGTGTGCATGTTCTTGTATGTGTGTATGTGTGCACATATCCAGATTTGTGTAAGTGTATGAGTTTGTGTCTGCCATAGTAGGTGTGTGAAAGAGGACTGTTGGTAGTAGTCAGTTATTTCCTTCTATAACATGGGTTCCAATGACTAAACGTCTGTCATTAGCCATGGCAGAAAACTCCTTTGCTCACTGAGTCATGTTAGTGCCCACAATGACAATTTAAAAAATAAAATATGATATGAGAAATAGATACTCATTATAATTTTATGGATTATTCAATCTGCACATCTATTTGCCAATAAAACAGTTCTTACTCTTATTAATGTTTAGTATCAAGTATTTTCCACCACATCATCATCATCATCATCATCATCATCATCATCATCATTGCCATCATTGTCGATTTTATGCTGAGCCAGCATATTTTGTATTGAAATTGTGCCAATTTGCACATAAACTCACTGGATGAAACCATCCAAAATTTGTCTTTTGAACTACTACAAATGATTCTGAATTGGGGTTTATCCATGCCATTTCTGGGTATAATTCTTTCTGGTAGTTACAGATACCACAAAAAGGAAATATTTTACTTTTGCTTTCATTTCTTACTGTCTATATACATGTGTGTATATATACACACATATATGCATATGTTTATATGTATACATATATATACACATATATGAATATATATGTACATATACATGACATGCTACCTTACAGTTGATTTGCTCAATTAGAATGTGTGCCCTAGTTTTTGATGAGTTGATAAGATATACTGGTCAAAAACCTGCCATCAATCAACCTCAAATCTTCCATGCTTGACTTCAGCATCACAGCTTCTGCCAATCACAGCAGATCAACAGCCATCCACCGTGATGAACAACAAAGGAAAGGTCCTCAGAGAGATGAACAAATACAAGTGACACTATTCTAATCTTGCCTTTTAATATTTGTCAGAAATATGTTTTTTTGCATGATCAAGCAGATCCAGATCAAATGTCTTCTTATATTTGCCAGCTAAGGCAGATCACCACCATTTAGCTGGAACAAGTCAATCAAACATGTACCTTCTCATCCAGCCTTTACTCAAAAATATGGTGTTGGGATCTGAGAAATGAGCAGACATAGACTTTGTATAAAAGAAATTTATTAACTGTGTTAATCTTTGAATATATTTGATTGCACATTATCAATCTACAACTTTGGATGGAGAAAGACAGGTATATTTTTGAAATTCAAGTAAGTCTGCTAAAGATTCTGATTCTGGTGTTTTATCACCTTCTTTCTCACTAAATCTTGCCTGGATAAGTTTTCTCGTATATTACTAGCACACCAAGTTTTAAAAAGCTTTACAGTTGTTTTAAATACCTGAATTTTTCCATGGTCTCATCAAGTATTTTCTTACATTCTTCACTCATAAGACTAAATGTTGTTTAGAGAGGAAAATATGGTGTTGTAATGAGTACACTTATAAGCACATAAAAGGAAGACATCAGACAACTACACAGGTGGCTTTGGAGAGATTTTTGTGTAGATTATTTTTGTGACTACAACTTTTTTAGAAAGATGATGGCATCATTTATAAAATCACCTTTATTTAGATTTGATTGTATTTTCTCACATGAGAATCTATTTTCTTAGAGCATTTTAACAGCTTCAGAGAAGGCATCTCATTAAATGCAATAATGCATTTTTCCATTTTCTGTTATAATGTACTTACATCGTTCCTGATTTACACTGTTTATAAGTAAATTGTTAAATATTACATTTATCTATGTTAAACCTAGAATAAACTGCTATGAATGAGTAGGAAATTGAAGGTTATGCATATTTTATCTTTATAAATTCATAGATCTTCTGAAGTTGAAATTTAATTTCTGAATTCAAAAAAGTTTAATTGATCAAACTCTTTTCCAGGCACTATTTGGTGTATTGAGCTATTTTTGTTATCATGCCTATCAAGGCAGCTATACCAGGTCAACTTTATGAGTACCTGCAGGACAGATTTGCGGTATTGTGTTGGCACATACTCCCTGTAGTCATTATTCTTTGTGAATAATTTGCATGAAGTATCTAGTGTATTAGGATGAAAAGCTACTAATTTCCCTTAGAAGGATCTTGTATGGTTTCTTGTTTACCAAGAAGTTACTGAAATTTTCACAGAGGTTTTAACTTCTGAGACTCTGCTGAAAGAAAGGTTAAAACAATCCATTACTCTTTATAAAGGTCCTATTACATTATCCAAATAAATCAATGTGGATTTATTGGTTTGGGCTCATTGACTACACAAAACTAATGTGAACAGCAGAAAAAAAATCATACACTTAAAAAATGCAGCAAAGCTCTAAAATAATCATTTGACAACATTTCAATATGGGTTGTAGGAAGATATACTCTAGAAGCAGATACATTTGTAGGTGAGGGATCCCTGACATAGACAAAAAATCACATTCACATACACCAAAAAGAAAAAGAAAAAAGAAAACAGAAAATTCAAACAAAGCAAAAAGCCCTTGAATATGAGGAGTCATTTTATCAGGAAAACAAATTTTGAAATTCTAATGACCAGTCAAGGCAGTAGTCGGATGATGAAAGAACAAGGTGAAATAATATAAGAAGCAATATACTAATGATGATATTTATGTACAAGACTGATTTTTTAAAACCAAAAGGCAAATTCTAATGTGTTCATGGAAAATATGAATGATCAAAGTACTAAAGCTGACTAAATAAAGTGTCAGGGTTAGAGAAGCACATATGGATTCCTATATAGACCAAACTAACAAAAGAGACAAAACTGAGAAACCAAACTGCATTTAAAAACACTGTTTATATTAAAGCACATATGTCAAGGTAGCAGACTTAAAATGAAATTGAGAATAAAAAATTTTGTATCAACCGGTTAATGAATATAAACTTTTCAAATGACACATGCAATCTATAACTTAATAGGAGGTTTAGGAATAAAACCTAAAGTTACATATATACTAAAAGAAGATAAAGGTAGATAACTTTATAATCTTGAGGGAAAAAGAGGTATTAAAATTATCAGGATAAAAAATTACAAGCTGACCAAAAGAAGAATGTACATCTTAGCAAAATGATCACTCTTCTGTCAAAATAGGATTCAAACCATTTAAAATTTCATACAACAGAGGAAAAATCAGTTGCCCTATATAAAATTCCTCTAAGAAATCACTAAGACAGAAAGAAAATAAAATCAGAGGTGAACAAAAGGAGCTTGCTGCAAAACCTGCCTACTGAAGTCCAATGACCAGAACCTACATGGTGGAAAAAGAAAAGCTAAATTCTACAAGCTGTCCTCTGACCTCTGAGCTTCAGTGACATGTGAAAAACCTCTATTCTGACAATGCACACAAATAAATAGTTAAATGTAAACATTCAAAGAAAAACAAAATAAATATATCAACATGTATATGCATTTCATAGAAAGTAATCTATTACATATATAAATAATTCTAAGATCAAAAGCTCAAGTGACAACACACACTGGAGTGGTTGTGGAGAAAGGGGAACCCTCCTCCATTGCTGATGGGAATGTAAATTTGTACAACCACTCTGGAAATCAATCTGCTGCTTTCTCAGACAATTAGGAATAGTGCTTCCTCAAGATCCAGCTATACCATTCCTAGGCATATATCCAAAAGATGCTCAAGTACACAATAAGGACATTTACTCAACTGTGTAGCAGCTTTATTTGTAATAGCCAGAAGCTGGAAACAGATGCCCTTCAACTGAGGAATGGATACAGAAACTATGGTAATTTAAACAATAGAATATTACTCAGCAATAAAAAGCAAGGAAATCATGAAATTTGCAGGCAAATGGTGAGAACTGGAAAAGATCATTCTGAGTGAAGTATTCCAGAAGCAAAAAGACACACAGGGCATATACTCAGTAATAAGTGGATATAAGACATGTAATATAGGATAAAATCTGTACACCTAAAGAAACTATTCAAGACGTTGGACGCCATCTAAAATGCTCATTCCCCATTCAGAAAGGCAAGGAGGTTGGACATCAGAAGAAGGAGAAAACAGGGAACAGGACAAGAGTCTGCCACAGAGGGCCTCTGAAAGGCTCTACCCTGCAGGGTTTCAAAGCAGATGCTGAGAATTATGGCCAACCTTTGGGCAGAGTGCAGGCCATCATATGAAAGAAGTGGGAAATAGTAAGTCCTGAAGAGGACACGAGCTCCACAAAGAGAGTACCAAAACCAAAATATCTGGGCACCGTGGTCTTTTCTGAGACTGATACTCCAACCAAGGACCATTGATGGAGATAACCTAGAACCCCTGCACAGACATAGCCCATGACAGTTCATTGTCCAAGTGGATTCCATAGTAATGGGAACAGGGACTGTCTCTGACATGAACTGACTGGCCTGCTCTTTGATCACCTCACCCTGAGGGGGGAACAACCATACCAGGCCACAGAGGAAGACAATGCAGCCACTCCTGATGAGACCTGATAGACTAGGATCAGAAAGAAGAGAGGAAGTTCTCCCCTATCAGTGGACTTGGGGAGGGGCATGTGTGGAGAAGAAGGAGAGAGGGTGGGACTGGGAGGGAAGGAGGGTGGGGTTTATGGGGAGACACAAAGTGAATAAAGTATAATTAATGAAAATTAAAATTAAAAAATGAAAAAAGAGAGACAAGAAGGGCAGTCTAAGAGTAGTCTTCACTGCCTTTGGGGTTGCAGAGATCTAAAAAAAAAAAAAGAAATTATGATCAAATGTACTAAACAGTATAAAAAGTTACTAATAAATGCAGGCTACAAATTTGAAAGAGAACACGGAGGGACATATGGAAATGTTCATAAGGAGGAAAGGGAGGAGAGAAATAATAAAGTGCTTATATTATTATCTCAAAAATAAAAGAAAAAATGACCAATAAAACATAACATATGCAATGATAATAATTGGATATTTTGTGGTTACTTGGAATAATAATAAACATGAAATATGATTTCTCATTTTTGGCTGAGCACTAATGTGAGTACCTGGAAAGTCTACCCACATGAAAACAAACAATATAATGGACAGAAAAAAAATGGCCATGTGGTTCATTTAAAATGGTGTTTCTTTTTTATTGTTGTTCTGGGAAGTTTATTTTTACTTTACTTGCTATTCTTAATAAAAACAGGATAACTCCAACTATAAAACCAATCAAGGCCAAAATCAGTATCTTCATTAGGACTTACTACTCCTCAGTTTTAGTGTACTCTGCTGCTGTCAAATTGATCAGTAACAAAGGGTTTTTAACCTTGGGAGTTAGGGCCATGGAATACTAAAATGGATTTGGCTACTCTAGAAATCGTCCAAAGGCCTTCAAGATTCTTCTTGTAACAAGTCTTTTTTGTTGTTGTTGTTCTATATTTCAATTCTGGAATGAATAAAAATGACACACTTGTACAGAAACCTTCTAGAATAAATGCAATGAAATATAACAACCTGATAATCATACACACACACACACAGACACACACACACACACAGACACACACACACAAAGCAACCAGCAATAAAGTTATTTCTTTTGCACCTTTTTAAAAAAAAGAATAAAGAACTTTATTTTTTGTTTTTTTTTATTTTTATTTTATTTTTCTTTATTAATTACACTTTACTCATTTTGTATCCTTCCCATGGTTCCCTCCCTCCTCCTGCCCCAAACTCTCCCTTCCTCCACCCTCTGCATGCATGCCCTTCCCCAAGGCCACTGATAGGGGAGGACTTCTTTTTTTTTTAATTTTTTATTAATTACATTTTATTCATTTTGTATCCCCCCCATAAGCTCCTCCCTCCTCCCCTCCTGATCCCACTTTCTCTCCCCTTTCTGCATGCATGCCACTCCCCAAGTCCACTGATAGGGGAGGTCCTCCTCTCCTTTCTGATCTTAGTCTATCAGTTCTCATCAAAAGTGGCTGCATTGTCCTCTACCGTGGCCTGGTAAGGCTGCTTCCCCCTCAGGGGAAGGTGATCAACGAGAAGGCCAATCAGATTATGACAGAGGCAGTCCCTCTTCCCATTACTATGTAACCCACTTGGACACTGAACTGCCATGGACTACACCTGTGCAGGGGTTCCAGGTCATCTCCACGAATAGTCCTTGGTTGTAGTATGAGTCTCTGGGAAGTTCCCTGTGTTCAAATTATCTTGTTCTGTTGCTCTCCTTGTGGAGTTCCTGTCCCCTCCAGCTCTTACTATTTCCCACTTCTTACATAAAATTCCATTCACTCTGCCCATCAGTTGGTCATCAGGCTCAGCATCTGCTTTGACAGTCTATACTGCAGAAGCTTTCAGAGGCCCTCTGAGGCAGGTTTCAAGGTTGTTTCCTGTTTTCTTCTGGCTTTCAGAGGCCCTCTGTAGCAGGTTCCGAGGTTGTTTCCTATTTTCTTTTTCCTCTGATGTCCATCCTCTTTGCCTTTCAGAATGAGGATCGAACATTTTAGTTAGGGTCCTCTCTTTTGCTTAGTTTGTTTAGATGTACAGATTTTAGTGGGTTTATTCTATGTTGTATGTTTATATGAGTGAGTATATACCATGTGTGTCTTTTTGCTTCTGGGACAACTCACTCAGGATGATCTTTTCCAGGTCCCACCATTTACCTGCAAATTTCATGATTTCCTTATTTTTCATTGCTGAGTAATACTCCATTGTATAGATGTACCACAGTTTCTGCATCCATTCTTCAGTTGAGGGGCATCTGGGTTGTTTCCAGCTTCTGGCTATTACAAATAAAGCTGCTACAAACATGGTTGAGCAAATGTCCTTTTTGTGTACTTGAGCCTCTTTTGGGTATATGCCTAGGAGTGGTATGGCTGGATCTTGAGGAAGTGCTATTCCTAGTTGTCTGAGAAAGTGCCAGATTTATTTTCAGAGTGGTTGTACAAGTTTACATTTCCACCAGCAGTGGAGAAGGGTTCCCCTTTCTCCACAACCTCTCCAGCATGTGTTGTCCCTTGAGTTTTTCATCTTGGCCATTCTGATGGGTGTAAGGTGAAATCTCAGGGTTGTTTTGATTTGCATTTCCCTAATGGCTAATGAGGTTGAGCATTTCTTTAAGTGCTTCTCTGCCATTCGATATTCCTCTACAGAGAATTCTCTCTTTAGCTCTGTTCCCCATTTTTTAAGTGGATTACTTGGTTTGTTGCTTTTCAGCTTGTTTAGTTCTTTATATATATTGGATACGAGTCCTCTGTCAGATAAAGGGTTGGTGATGATTCTTTCCCAATCTGTAGGCAGTTGCTTTGTTTTGATGATGGTGTCCTTTGGTTTACAGAAGCTTTTCAATTTCATGAGGTCCCATTTATTGATTGTTGCTCTTAGAGCCTGTGCTGTTGGTGTTCTGTTCAGGAAGTTTTCTCCTTTACCAATGAATTCTAGGGTATTCTCCACTTTTTTTTCTAGCTGATTTAATGTGTCTGGTTTTATGTTGAGGTCTTTGATCCACTTGGACTTCAGTTTTGTGCAGGGTGACAAGATGGATCTATTTTCATTTTTCTACATGTAGACATCCAGTTGGACCAGCACCATTTGTTGAAGATGCTATCTTTTTTCCATTGTATGGTTTTGGCATCTTTGTCAAAAATCAGGTGTCTGTAAGTGTGTGGGTTTATTTCTGGGTCTTCTGTTAGATTCCATTGATCCACCATTCTGATTCTATGCCAGTACCATGCAGTTTTTATAACTGTTGCTCTATAGTACAGCTTGAGATCAGGGATGGAGATACCTCCAGAAGATCTTTTATTGTAGAGGATTGTTTTAGCAATTCTCGGTATCTTGTTATTCCATACGAAGTTGAGAATTTTTCTTTCCAGGTCTGTAAAGAATTGTGTTGGCAATTTGATGGGAATTGCATTAAATCTGTAGATTGCACCATTTTTTAAGGATTGTGTAATGTAGAGACATAAATTATACAACTATTTTATTTGCCTAACTTTAACTCAGATTTTTGTTTCAGAAAAGAAGTTAATTAACGAATGAAAGAATATAGAAGATTTTTAAATTAGGAGGGGCGATATAGAAAATCAGAATGAGGAATGGACAGTTATTACAAAATTCTTTTCATAAAGAATAAAATAGTACCTATTCAAATTTTCATTGAGACTCAATTACAGAAAGAAAAAACAAGAGATCCAAAGTATGAGCCTATCACCCTAGTGCTTTATATTTGTCCTTTATACTTAAAAAAAAATCATGTATAAAGAGCAAAGAAAGTATGAAGATGAATAATTACAACCTGGAGCAGAAATCTTGACTTGTCAGAAAGTGACGAAGAAGCTGAGGGATTTTAGGAGACATCTACAGATTGTTGTCTTTTGATGTGGTGGTTCATAAGTTCTAACTGCACTAAAGATTAAGTGTAAGATTATTTAAAAAATACATTAAAAATTTTGTTTTTTTTTATTTTCTTTTTTTAATTTTTATTTTTTTAATATTAGTTACAATTTGTTAACTTTGTATCCCCACTGTATCCCACTCCCTCATTCCCTCCCAATCCCACCCTCTCACCTTCATCTCCTCCCTGCCCCTTTCCAAGTTCACTGATAAGGGAGAACCTCCTCCCCTTACATCTGATACTGGTTTATCAGGGGTCTTCAGGACTGGCTGCAAAGTCCTCTTCTGTGGCCTAATAAGGCTGCTCCTTCCTGGGAGGAGGTGGGGGTCAAAGAGCCCACCATCGAGTTCATGTCAGAAACAGTCTCTGTTCACCTTATTAGGCTACCCACTTGGATACTGAGCTACCAAGGGCTACATCTGAGCAGGGGCTCTACATTGCATCCATACATGGACCCTCTTTGGAGGAACAGTCTCATAAAAGACCCCTGTGCCCAGATATACTTGGTCCTTGTGGAACTCCTGTCCTCTCCAGGTAGTACTAAACCTCCCCCCCTTTTTTTTGATCCCCTGCATTCTGCTGGAGGTTTGGTTATGGGTCTTAATACCTGCCTTGTTATACTGTTAGGTAGAGACTCTCAGAGGCCCTCTGTGGTAGGCTCCTAACCTGTTACTTATTTGCTCCTACAACCAACGTTTATCCCATTTGTCTTTCTAATATTGTTCATCATACCCTGGGACCTCTTTCTTGTTTATCCTCTTTAGTTAGATAGATTTCAGTATATTTATCTTATCTTATAGGTCTATATAAATGAGTATATACCATGTGTGTATTTCTGCTTCTGGGATACCTCACTCAGGTCGATCGTTTCTAGGTTCACCATTTGCCTGCAAATTTCATGATTTCCTCCTTTTTAATTGCTGAGTAGTATTCCATTGTGTAAAAGTACCACAATTTCTGTATCCATTCCTCAAGTGAGGGACATCTGGGTCATTTCCAGGTTCTGGCTATTACGAATAAAGCTGCTACAAACATGGTTGAGCAAATGTCCTTTTTGTGTACTTGAGCCTCTTTTGGATATATGCCTAGTAGTGGTATAGCTGGATCCTGAGGAAGCACTATTCCTAACTGTCTGAGGAAGCGCCAGATTGATTTCCAAAGTGGTTGTACACATTTGCATTCCCACCAGCAATGGAGGAGAGTTCTCCTTTCTCTACAACCTCTCCAGGATGTGTTGTCACTTGAGTTGTTTTTTTTTTGTTTGTTTGTTTGTTTGTTTTAATGTAGATACTTTGTTTATTGTAAGCTTAAAGCAGTGGTTTTACCTATATGCTCATTATGAGTTTAAAGCAGATTTTTTGTTTTTGTTGTTGTTTTCCATTTTTTTTAACTTTATTAATTACACTTTATTCATTTTGTATCCCCCCATAAGCCCCTCCCTCCTCCCCTCCTGGCCCCACCTTCCCCCCCTTTCTGCATGCACTTGAGTTTTTGATCTTAGCCATTCTGGTGGGTGTCAGATGAAAACTCAGGGTCATTTTGATTTGCATCTCTCTGATGACTAATGACTTGGAGCATTTCTTTAAGTGTTTCTCTGCCATTCTGTATTCCTCTACTGAGAATTCTCTGTTTAGTTCTGTACCTCTTTTTTTAATCAGATTGCTTGATTTGCTGCTTTTTAACTTCTTCAGTTCTTTATATATTCTGGATATCAGCCCTCTGTCAGATATAGGGTTGGTGAATATCTTTTCCCAGTCTGTAAGCTGCCGTTTTGTTTTGATGACTATGTTCTTTGATTTACAGAAACTTTTCAGCTTCATGAGGTCCCATTTATCAATTGTTGCTCTTAGAGCCTGTGCTGTTGGTGTTCTGTTCTAGTTGTCTCCTGTGTCAATGAGTTCCAAAGTCTTACCCACATTTTCTTCTAAACCGATATAGTGTATTTGGCTTTATGTTGAGATCTTTGATCTACTTGGACGTTAGTTTTGTGCAAGGTGATAAATATTGATCTATTTTCATTTTTCTGCATGTAGACATCCAGTTGGACCAGCACCATTTGTTGAAGATGCTGTCTTTTTTTCACTGAATGGTTTTGGCTTCTTTGTCAAAAATCAAATACCCATAGGTATATGGGTTTTATTTTGGGTCATATATTTGGTTCCATTGATCCACTATTCTCTTTCTGTGCTGATACCATGCCGTTTTTATTAATATTGCTCTGTAGTACAGCTTGATATCAGGGATCGAGATGCCTCCAGTCGATCTGTTGTTGTACGGGATCATTTTGGAAATTCTGGGTTTTTTGTTTCTCCATATGAAGTGGATAATTTTTCTCTCAAGATCTGTGAAGAATTCTGCTGGTATTTTTATGTGAATTGCACTGAATCTGTAGATTGCTTTTGGCAGAATAGCCATTTTCACTATGTTAATCCTCCCGATCCAATAGCAATGGAGATCTTTCTATCTTCTGATAATCTTCTTCAACTACTTTCTTCAGAGACTTGAAGTTTTTCTCATACAGGTCTTTCACTTGTTTGGTTAGAGTCACTCCAAGGTACTTTATGTTATTAGTGGCTATATTGAAGGGTGTTGTTTCCCTAATATCATCCTCAGCCCTTTTGTCTTTGGTATACAGGAGGGCTTCTGATTTTTTTTAGTTAATTTTGTATCCAGCCACTTTTCTGAAGGTGTTTATCAGCTGAAGGAGTTCTCTGGTTGAATTTTTGGGGTCGCTCATGTATAATATCATATCATCTGTGAATAGTGACACTTTGACCTCTTCTCTTCCAATTTGTATTCCCTTGATCTTCTTTAGTTGTCTTGGTGCTACAGCGAGGACTTCAAGTGCTATGTTGAAGAGATATGGAGAGAGTGGGCAGCCTTGTCTTGTCCCTGATTTCAGTGGGATTGGTTTGAGTTTCTCTCCATTGAGTTTGATGTTGGCTATAGGCTTGCTGTATATTGCCTTTACTATGTTTAGGTACATTTTTAATCCCTGATTTATCCAAGACTGTAAACATGAATGGATGTTGGATTTTGTCAAATGCTTTTTCGGCATCTAATGAGATGTTAATGTGGATTTTCTCCTTCAGTTTGTTTATATGGTGGATCACATTGATGGATTTTTGTATATTGAACCATCCCTGCATGCCTGGGATGAAGCCTACTTGGTCATGGTGGATGATATCTTTTATGTGTTCTTGGATACGGTTTGCCAGTATTTTATTGAGTATTTTTTGCATCAATGTTCATAAGAGAGATAAGTCTGAAGTACTCTTTTTTTGTTGGGTCTTTGTGTTGTTTAGGTATCAAGGTGACTATGGCTTCATAGAATGAGTTTGGTAATGTTCCTTCTGTTTCTATTTTGTGAAATAGTTAGAGGAGAATTGGTGTGAGCACTTCTTTGAAGGTCTGGTAGAATTCCAGGCTGAACCCATCTGGCCCAGGGCTTTTTTTGGAGGGGAGACTGTGAATGACTGCTTCAATTTCCTTGGGTGATGTAGGGCTATTCAGTCTTTCTACCTGATCTTGACTTAATGTTGGAAGATGGAATCTATCAAGAAAATTGTCCATTTCATTTAGGTTTTCAAATTTTGTGGCATATAGGCTTTTGTAGTATGACCTAATGATTGTTTGAATTTCCTCTGTGTCTGTAGTTATGTCACCCTTTTCATCTCTGATTTTGTTGATTTGGATAGATTCTCTCTGCTTTTTAGTTAGTTTGGCTAAGTGTTTGTCTATCTTGTTGATTTTCTCAAAGGACCAGCTTTTTGTTTCATTGATTCTTTGAATAGTTTTATTTGTTTCTAATTGATTGATTTCAGCTCTGAGTTTGATTATTTCCAGTAGTCTGCTAGTCTTGGGTGTATCTGCTTCTTTTTTTTTTTTTCTAGGTTTTTCAGTTGGGCCATGAACTTGCTTGTATGTGATGTTACAAATTTCTTCTTGCAGGCACTTAGTGCTATAAATTTTCCCCTGAGCACTGCTTTCAATGTGTCCCATAAATTTGGGTATGTTGTGCCTTCATTTTCATTGAATTTTAGGAACTCTTTAATATCTTTGTTTCTTCCTTTACCCAGCTGTCATTGAGCAGCAAGTTGTTTAGTTTCCATGAGCGTGTCGGCTTTTTGTTATTTCTGTGGTTGTCGAGGTCCAGCTTTATTCCATGGTGGTCAGATAGAATACAAAGGATTATTTCAATCTTCTTGTATCTGTTGAGGCTTGCTTTGTGACCAGCCATATGGTCTATTTTGGAGAAGGTTCCATGAGGTGCTGAAAAGAAGTTATACTCTTTTGAGTTTGGGTGAAAATATCTGTAGAAGTCTATTAGGTCCATTTGATTTAGGGACTCTGTAAGTGACTTTATTTCCCTATTTGTTTTCTGTCTAGTTGATCTGTCCCTTGGTGATAGCGGGGTGTTGAAGTCTGCCACTAGTAAGGTTTTAGGATCAATGTGTAATTTAAGCTTTAATAACGTTTTATTTACGAATGTAGCTGTTCTTGTATTTGGGGCATAGATGTTCAAAGTTGTGATGTCCTCTTGTTGGAGTTTTCCTTTGATGAGAATATAGTGGCCCTCCTTATCTTTTTTGATTAATTTTGGTTGAAAGTCTATTTTATCAGATATTAGGATGGCTACTCCAGTTTGTTTTCTGGAACCATTTGCTTGAAAAACATTTTTCAAGCTGTTTACTCTGAGGTACTGTTTATCTCTGTTGCAGAGGTGTGTTTCTTGGATGCAACACACTGTTGGATCTTGTTTCCCCAACCATTCTGTTAGTCTGTGTCTTTTTATTGGGGAGTTGAGTCCATTGATGGTGATAAACACTAGTGACCAACAACTGTTACTTTCTTTTGATGTGGGATTGGTGGTGTTTTTGAGTTTCATTGCCTGTATTCTTTTGGGTTTTTGTTGTTGTTGTTGTTGTTGCTGTTGTTGTGTAGTTATCTATTTCTTCTGTTTCCTTAGATGTAGTTGTTTCCTTTGGGTTGGGGTTTCCCTTCAAGTAACTTCTATAGAGCTGAGTTACTGTGTAGATATTGTTTAAATTTGGTTTTCTCATGGAATATTTTGACTTCTTCGTGTATGTTGATTGAAAGTTTTGCTAGGTATAGTAGTCTGGGTTGGCATTTGTGGCCGCTTAAGGACTGCATGATTTCTTTCCAGGCCCTTCTGGCTTTCATAGTTTCTGTTGAGAAATCTGGTGTGTTTCTGGTAGGTCTACCTTCATATGTTACTTGTCCTTTTTCCCTTGCTACTTTTAAAATGTTTTCTTTGTTCTGTAGATTCAGTGTTTTGACTATGATCAGACGTGAATAATTTCTTTTCTGGTCTAGTGTATTTGTTGTTCTGTAGGCCTCTTGTATGTTTATGGACGTCTCCTTCTTTAAGTTGGAAATTTTTCTTCTATAGTTTTCTTGAAAATACTTTCCGGACCTTGGAGCCTGATGCCTTCCTTTTCATCTACTCCTAGTATTCTTAGATTTTGTCTTTTCATGGTGTCCTTGATTTCTTGGATGTTTTGTGTTTGGAACTTTTCTGATTTTATTTTTTATTTGAGAGATGTGTCAATTTCTGCAAGTGTATCTTCGCCACCTGAGATTCTATCTTGTATTCTGTTGCTGATGCTTACCTTTGTAGTGCGTGATCTTTTCTCTATGTTCTCCAGCTCCAGGTTTTTCTCTATTTGTGTTTTCTATATTGATTCTAATTTTGTTTTCATCTCTTGCACCATATCCTTCATCTGAATGAATGTGGAGTCCTTCTTTTCAATGATGGCTTATGTTTTTTTTTTTTTTTTGTTTGTTTGTTTTCTCTGTTTCCTCTCTATATATCATTAATTGTGCCTCTACTTGTTTGGCTGTATTTGCCTGTATTTCTTTGAGAGCTTTGTTCATTTATTCTTTATTTGCCTCCATTTGTGTAGATATTTCTTTAAGAGCTTTGTTCATCTCCTCTTTGTTTGCCTCAATTTTCGTGGTCATTTCTCTGAGAGCTTTATTTCCTCTTTGTTCATCTCGATTTCTGTGGCTATTATTTTGAGGGTTGTGTTCATTTTGTCTTTATGGGCCTCTAATAGCTGGAGAAACATAGTTTTAAAGTCATTTTCTTGTGTATCTAGTGAATTGAAGTGTCCATTGATTTGTGGGGTTACTGGTGAAGCCATAATGTCCTGATTTTTGTTGGGTGTGTTCTTATGTCTGCCTCTGGCCATCTGGTTATCTATAATCCTCACTGTTTGCTCCTGGAGTTTGTAGTTCAGGCTAAGATCATGTCTTTCTGTTTTCTGGACTGTTTATTCAGGAATATGAGAGAGGTTCACTGGTTTGGGAGTGTGCATTGTAGTTTCAGTTTTACCTAAGTAAGGAATGTGAAGCTGGCACTATTCCCATACACTTTTAGCAGGCATAATGTGCATGCACATATTCCCTGACTATTGCAGTGCCCTGCAGGCCACTAGTATGCAGCTCTGTCTGGGATCCAGGGATTGTTTGCCTGGATTTCACTGGTAGTCTGCTTCAGAGGCAGAGTCTTCAGCATTGGGGTCACTATCCCAAGAATCCCTATGGTGCCCACACTAGGGGTGTGGGTGGCAAGGATCTCTTGTGTGGTTGCTTTTGTAGAGAGGTCCTGGGTCTGGGGCAAACACTCCCTAGAAGGCACACCCACTCCCTTGCAGGACTAGTTGGTTTGTACAGGGGTTCCCCTTGCTCTCTACTCTTCGAGTACAGGGGTACTCTTGCTCTCTACCTGCAAATGCAGGTGTAGGCTAACGGTCAGCCTGTGACACTGTAGCAGCAGGACTTGGTGTCCACCTGCACTGTGTCCCTCATCTCTGACCTTCCCCTCCATCAGAGAAGGCTTATGGTGGCTGGTCCCAGGGTAGCACTGGAAAGAGTTGGGTTGAGTGTTCTCAATCCCAGATCCCGGCCTAGATATCTCTGCCGGAAGCCACCCAGTGCTAGTGCATATGTCAGTGGTTCCAGGAGAGTACCAGGTAGGGTTTAGTGTCCTCAGATCCAGAACTTGGGTTTCTCTGCCAGGGACCACTGGATGACCTGGAGAGGGGGTGCTGTGGCCTGTGGCAGACTGCCTCTCAGACCTCCCCCTCTGCTAGGGCAAGCTTATGGAGGTGCCCTCAGGGGAGTGCCAAGAGAGGTTGGGAATTCTCAGTCCCAGGTAGTGATCCGGAGATTTCTCTGCCAGGGGCAAGGGGCTTCTGGTGCTAGTACTTGGTTCTAGGCCTTATTGTGCTGGACCCTGGAGAGTGTCAGGATGTGTTGAATGACCACAGTCCCAGATCCCGAGCTGAAGTTTGTTTGCTAGAAGCAACCAGCAGCTCTGGTATCTAGGTGCTGTGCAGCTGCTGTGCGCCTCTGTATCTTTCTGTTCATGCCTGGGAAGGGTTATGGCAGCATTCTCAGGGGGAGTACCCGAAAGGATTGGTTATTCTCAGCCCCAGATCTCGGGTTTTTTTTGGTGGAAGCTGCAGCTCTTGCTGGGGCTGGGGTACAGACATTGAGGCCTGTGGCAGGTTCTGCTGGCCACCTCCTGCCTCCTCCAAAGAAGGATAAGGGAGTTGGATATGGGGAAGTGCCTAGGGATCACCTCCCTGGTGTCTCCTCCTGGAAGAGTCTGTTGTGACATGATTCTAGATGGACTCAGTTCATTGTTAGTCTCTTTCTTCCTGGAAGTCTAGATAACTCTGTTCAGGGTTGATCAGCCCCTTCACTTACCAATTTTGGCGTTGCAGGTCCTTTGCCCTTCAGCTAAGATGCACACTAGTCACCACCATCTTCTTCCTCCAGTCATTACAAAATTTGAAATGAAAATTCTTCTTTTACTTATATAAAGCTGAATGATTATAAAGTCACAAGTATTTGGGACAGTATATAATTGTAAGAATTTATGGGTGTCAAGTTGAAATCTCATCAGAATGATTATGTAAGCAACACTGTTCCCCATTACAGTGTCATTTTCTCTGAACTTGTGACTCGATTGTCTTAGTTTATGACATGTTATATGTATCCTTTGGAATTTATCAATGAATTGTGACCACTTCAGTGTGGTCATGAAGATGGATAATAGTAAGAATGCACATATATTTTACAATTTGGTATTTCACCTAGAGTATGTTCTAACTAAATTTTATTTTCCTTTTTTTTTTTTTTTTTTTTTTTTGGTTTGGTTGTTAGCTTACTTAATTAATTTTTTTGAAGCAGTGTCTTGTTTTGTAGTACCAACTGGCCTGGAACTAACTGTATAGGCCCAGGCTGACATCAAATTGGGAATTACCATTTTAAAGCCTTTCTAATGCCTAATGATGTTGAGCATTTCTTTAAGGGTTTCTCTGCCATTCGATATTCCTCTACAGAGTTCTCTGTTTAGCTCTGTTCCCATTTTTTTTAATTGGATTACTTGTTTTGCTGCTTTTCAGCTTCTTTAGTTCTTTATATACTGGATATTAGCCCTCTGTCAGATAAAGGGTTGGTGATGATTCTTTCCCAATCTGTAGGCAGTCATTTTGTTTTGATGACAGTGTCCTTTGCTTTACAGAAGTTTATCAATTTCATGAGGTCCCATTTATTGATTGTTGCTCTTAGAAACTGTGTTGTTGGTGTTCTGTCAAGGAAGTTATCTCCTATAGGCTTGTTGTATATTGCCTTTACTATGTTTAGATATGTGCCTTGTATCCCTAAACTCTACAATACTTTAAGCATGAATGGATGTTGGATTTTGTCAAGTGCTTTTTCAACATCCAGGGAGATTATCATGTGTTTTTTTTTTTTCAGTTTGTTAATATGGTGGTTCACATTGATAGATTTCCATATATTGAACCACTCCTACATACCAGGGATGAAGCCTACTTGGTCACAGTGTCACAGTGGATGATATCTTTGATATGTTCTTGTATTTGGTTTGCAAGTATGTTGTTGAAATGCAAATCAAAACCACCCTGCAATTTCACCTTACACCCATCAGAATGGCCAAGATGAAAAACTCAAGTGACAACATATGCTGGAGAGGTTGTGGAGAAAGGGGAACCCTCCTTCACTGTTGGTGGGAATATAAACTTGTACAACCACTCTGGAAATCAATCTGGTGCTTTCTCAGACAATAAGGAATAATGCTTCCTCAAGATCCAGCCTTACCACTCCTAGGCTTATATTTAAAAGAGACTCAAGTACATAATAAGAATATTTGCTCAACCATGTTTGTAGCAGCTTCATTTGTAATATCCAGAAGCTGGAAACAGCACAGATGCCCCTCTTCTGAAGAATGGATACAGAAATTGTGTTATATCTACACAATGGAGTATAACTCAGCAATGAAAAATAAGGAAATCATGAAATTTGCAGGTAAATGAGGGGACCTGGAAAGGGTCATTCTGAGTGAGCTCTCCCAAAAGCAGAAAGACACATATGCTATATACTCATTCATATAGACATATAACATAGGATAAACCTACTAAAATCTGTACATCTAAAGAAACTAATCAAAAGAGAAGACCCTGACTAAAATGTTCAATCCCCATCCTGAAAGTCAAAGAGGATGGACATCAGAAGAAGAAAAGCGGAAGCAACCTAGGAACCTGCCACAGAGGGCCTCTGAAAGGCTCTGCAGACTATTAAAGCAGATGCTGAGACTTATGACCAATTGTTGGATAGAGTGCATGGAATCTTATGTAAGAAGTGGGAAATAGTAAGATCTGGAGAGGACAGGAACTCCACAAGGAGAGCAACAGAACTAGAAATTTTGATCACAGGGGTCTTCCTAGAGAATTATACTCCAACCAAGTACCAGGCATGGAGATAAGCTAAAACCCATGCACAGATGTAGCCTATGGCAGTTTAGTGTCCAGTGGGTTCCATAGTAATGGGAAGAGGGACTGCCTCTGACATAATCTGATTGGTCTGCTCTTTGATCACCTCCCTCTAAGGGGGTACAGCCTTACCAGGCCACAGAAGATGACAATGCAGCCACTCCTGATGTGATCTGATAGACTAAGATAAGAACAAAGACCACAGCTACTACTCAGGTCTATACACCTGAGGTGAGCAGTGGCAATTCCTGAGAAACACTGGCCATACAGTGACCATACCCAAAAAGCAGAGGAGGCCTCCTTCAGGAAAAATCATCTTCCTGCCAAGGGGATGCTCCCTACCTCAGGACCCAGGAAGCACAGAAACTAACAGCCAACACCTAAAACAGCTCAATGGGTAGAGGTCAGCATAAAAGCTCAACCAACAAAAGACAGAACAAAATGGCATCTCAAGATCCCAGCCATCCAGAGGCGAACAGCCCTGGACAATCCAGAAAAACAGAAAATCAAGAAGTTGACTTTACATCTATATTGATGAAGAGGATAATAAAAGAAACAAATAAAATACGTAAAGAATTAGAAGAAGATAAAAACAAACAGATCATGGCTATCCATAAAGAAATGGAGGAAGTTATAGACAAGCAGATTATGGCCATCCGTGAAGAAATACAGGAAGATGCAGCCACACAGTTTATATCCTTCAGAAAAGAAATAATTAAATCACTGAAAGAAATAAAAGAAACAAAGATGAAGGAATTAAAAGAAAAACAGGAAAATACGATCAGACAGATGAAGGAAGTAAAGAAAACAACTCAAGACCTGAAGATAGAACTGGAAAAATTAAAGAAAACACAAATGGAGGAAATAATGAAGAAGAAGAATTTAGGGAAGAAAGCAGGAATTACAGAGGTAAGCATAACCAACAGACTACAAAAGATGAAAGAAAGAATCTCAGGTGTAGAAGATACAATGGAAGAAATCAATGTATCTGTCAAAGAAACTATTAAATCCAAAAAATTCCTGACACAGACCGTCCAAGAAATCCAAGACAATATGAAAAGACAAAACCTAAGAATAATAGGTATAGAGGAAAAAGAAGATTCCCTTCTGCAAGGCCCAGAAAATACTTTCAACAAAATCATTGAAAAAAATTTCCCCAAGTTAAAGGAGAGGCCAAAAAGAATACATGAGGCCTACAGAACACCCAACAAATTTGACCAGAAAAGAAAATCCTCCCGCCACATAATAATCAAAACAATAAGTATACAGAACAAAGAAAAAATACTAAAAGCTGCAAGGGAAAAAGGCCAAGTAACATATAATGGCAAACCCATTAAAATCACACCTGACTTTTCAACAGAGACTATGAAACCAGAAGGGCCTGATATCATGCAAACCCTAAGATAACACAGATGTCAGCCCAGGCTACTATACCCTGCAAAACTCTCAGTCCTCATACATGGAGGAAAAAAGATATTCAATGACAAAAAAAAAAAAATTCAACAATACCTACACACAAATCCAGCATTACAGAAGACACTGAAAGGGAAAATACAACCCAAGCAACTTAGCTTCTTTCAAGAAAACAAGGAAATAATTAACCTTACTACAGTAAAACAAAAAGCAACCCAGCACACAACCTGATGACCACAGCCAACATCAAAATCAAAGTATCTAACAGCCACTGGTCATCAATCTCTGTCAACATCAAAAGACTCAACTCTCCAGAAAAAAGACACATATTAGCAGAATGGATATGTAAACAAAACCCAGCAATCTGTTGCATACAAGAAACACACTTAAGGCACAAAGATAGACATTACCTGAAGGTAAAGGGTTGGAAGACTATTTCCAAAGCAAATGGACCCAAGAAGCAAACAGGAGTAGCCATTCTAATATTTGATGAAATAGACTTTCAACCAAAATTAATAAAAAGAGATGGGGAAGGACACTTCATACTCATCAAACGAAAATTCCACCAGGAAGACATCACAATCCTAAACATCTATGCCCCAAATACAAGAGCACCCACATTTGTAAAAGAAACATTGATAAAATTTAAATCACATATAGTTCCCCACACAATAATAGTAGGAGATTTCAACATCCCACTCTCAACAAAGGACAGGTAAACAAAACAGAAATTAAAGAAAGAAATGATAACTATGACAGAGGTCATGAATCAAATGGACCTCACAGACATTTACAGAACTTTACACCCAAACACAAAAGAATTTACCTTCTTCTCAGAACCTCATGGAACCTTCTCCAAAATAGATCATATAGTTGGTCATAAAACAATCCTCAACAGATACAAGAAGATTGAAATAATCCCTTGTATCATGTCTGATCACCATGGAATAAAGCTGGACCTAAACAACAACAGAAAGAGCAAAAAGCCTACACACATATGGAAACTGAACAACTTGTTACTAAATGACAGCTGGGTCAGGGAAGAAATAAAGAAAGAAATTAAAGTTTTCCTAGAAATCAATGAAATTGAAGACACAACATACCCAAACATGTGGGACACAATGAAAGCAGTGCTAAGAGGAAAGTTCAGAGCACTAAGTGCCTTCAAGAAGAAATCCGAGACAGCTCATTCAATCAACTTAATGGATCACTCAAAAACTCTAGAAAAAGAAGAAGCAGACACATCAAAAAGAGTAGACTTCTGGAAATAATCAAACTCAGGGCTGAAATCAATCAATTAGAAACAAATAAAACAATTCAAAAAATCAATGAAACCAAAAGCTGGTTCTTTAAGAAAATCAACAAGATCGACAAACCCTTAGCCAAGCTAACTAAAAGGCAGAGAGACACCACCCAAATCAACAAAATCAGAAATGGAAAGGGGGACATAACTACAGACACTGAGGAATTCCAAACAATCATTAGGACTTACTTCAAAAGTCTATACTCAACAAAATTTGAAAATCTAAATGAAATGGACAATTTTCTTGATCAATTTGACTTACCAAAGCTGAATCAGGACCAGGTAAATCAATTAAATAGTCCTATATCACCCAAAGAAATAGAAGTGGTCATCAAATTCTCCCATCTGAAAAAAGCCCAGGACCAGAAGGCTTTAGCGCAGAATTCTACCAGACCTTCAAAGAATAGCTAACTCCAATTCTCTTCAAACTATTCAACAAAATAGAAACAGAAGGAACCTTACCAAACTCATTCTATGAAGCCACAGTCACCTTGGTACCTAAACCTCACAAAGACCCAACAAAGAATGAGAATTTCAGGCCAATCTCCCTTATGAACATTGATGCAAAACTACTTAACAAAAGACTTGCAAAATGACTACAAGAACACATCAAAGGTATTATCCACTATGACCAAGTAGGCTTCATCCCAGGTATGCAGAGGTGGTTCAATATAAGGAAATCCATCAATGTGATCCACCATATTAACAAACGGAAGAAAAAAAAATCATATGATAATCTCCCTAGATGCTGAAAAATCATTTGACAAAATCCAACATCCATTCATGTATAAAGTATTGGAGAGATCAGGGATAAAAGGCACATATCTAAACATAGTAAAGGCAATATATAGCAAGCCTATAGCCAACATCATACTGAATGGAGAGAAAATTAAAGTAATCCCACTGAAATCAGGGACAAGACAAGGCTGCCCACTCTCTCCATATCTCTTCAACATAGTGCTGCAAGTCCTTGCTAGACCAATAAGACAGTTGAAGCAGTTCAA
Organism: Psammomys obesus; assembly: GCF_907164565.1. Lineage (NCBI taxonomy): Eukaryota > Metazoa > Chordata > Mammalia > Rodentia > Muridae > Psammomys > Psammomys obesus. The sequence continues at coordinate 56,252,026 of NW_026585644.1, forward strand.
GGAGATACAGATTGGAAAGGAAGAAGTCAAATTATCACTATTTGCAGATGATAAGATAGTATACAAGAGTGACCCCAAAAACTCTATTAGGGAACACCTACAGCTCATAAGCACCTTCAGCAAAGTGGCTGGATACAAAATTAACTCAAAAAATTCAGTAGCACTCCTGTATACAAAAGACAAAAGGGCTGAGAAAGAAATTAGAGAAACAATCCCCTTCACAATAGTCACAAATGACATAAAGTACCTTGGTGTAACCCTAACCAAGCAAGTCAAAGACTTGTATGAAAAAAATTTTAAGTCTCTGAAGAAAGAATTAGAAGAAGATATGAGAAGATGGAAAGATCTCCCATGCTCATGGATTGGCAGGATTAACATTGTAAAAATGGCCATGTTTTCAAAAGCAGTATACATATTTAATGCAATTCCCATCAAATTGCTAACACAATTCTTACAGACCTGGAAAGAAAAATTCTCAACTTCATATGGAATAACAAGAAACCGAGAATTGCTAAAACAATCCTCTACAATACAAGATCTTCTGGAGGTATCTGATCCCTGATCTGAAGCTGTACTATAGAACAACAGTTATAAAAACTGCATCGTACTAGCATAGAAACAGAATGGTGGATCAATGGAACCGAACAGAAGACCCAGAAATAAACCCACACACTTATGGAAACCTGATTTTTTACAAAGATGCCAAAACCACACAATGGAAAAAAGATAGCATCTTCAACAAATGGTGCTGGTCCAACTGGATGTCTACATGTAGAAAAATGAAAATAGATCCATACTTATCACCCTGCACAAAACTGAAGTCCAAGTGGATCAAAGACCTCAACATAAAACCAGACACATTAAATCGGCTAGAAAAAAAAAGTGGGGAATACCCTAGAACTCATTGGTACAGGAGAAAACTTCCTGAAAAGAACAGCAACAGCACAGGCTCTAAGAGCAACAATCAATAAATGGGACCTCATGAAACTGAAAAGCTTCTGTAAAACAAAGGACACCATCATCAAAACAAAGAGACTGCCTACAGATTGGGAAAGAATCATCACCAACCCTTTATCTGACAGAGGACTCTTATCCAGTATATATAAAGAACTAAAGAAGGTGAAAAGCATCAAACCAAGTAATCCAGTTAAAAAATGGGCAACAGAGCTAAACAGAGAATTCTTTGTAGAGGAATATCGATTGACAGAGAAGCACTTAAAGAAATGCTCAACCTCATTAGCCAATAGGGAAATGCAAATCAAAACAACCCTGAGATTTCACTTTACACCCATCAGAATGGCTAAGATCAAAAACTCAAGTGACACACATGCTAGAGAGGTTGTGGATAAAGGGGAATCCTTCTCCACTGCTGGTGGGAATGTAAACTTTTACATCCACTCTGGAAATCAATCTGGTGCTTTCTCAGACAACTAGGGAATAGCACTTTCTCAAGATCCAGCCATACCACTCCTAGGTATATATCCAAAAAGGCTCAAGTACACAAAAAGGATATTTGCTCAATCATGTTTGTAGCAGCTTTATTTGTAATAGCCATAAGCTGGAAACAGCCCAGATGCCCCTCAACTGAAGAATGGATGCAAAAATTGTGGTACATGTATACAATGGAGTATTATTCAGCAATGAAAAATAAGGAAATCATGAAATTTGCAGGTAAATGGTGGGACCTGGAAAGGATCATCCTGAGTGAGTTGTCCCAGAAGCAAAAAAGACACACATGGTATATGCTCACTCATATAAACATACAACATAGAATAAACCCACTAAAATCTGTACATCTAAACAAACTAAGCAAAAGAAAGGACCCTAACTAAAATGTTCAATCCCCATCCTGAATGGCAAAGAGGATAGACATCAGAAGAAGAAGAAAACAGGAAACAACCTAGGAATCTGCTACAGAGGGCCTCTGAAAGCCAGAAGAAGAAAACAGGAAACAACCTAGGAACCTGCCATAGAGGGCCTCTGAAAGCCTCTGCCGTGCAGACTGTCAAAGCAGATGCTGAGCCTGATGACCAACTGATGGGTAGAGTGAAAGAAATTTTATGTAAGAAGTGGGAAATAGTAAGAGCTGGAGAGGACAGGAACTCCACAAGGAGAGCAAAAAAACAAGAAAATTTGAACACAGGGAACTTCCCAGAGACTCATACTCAAACCAAGGACTATTCATGGAGATAACCTAGAACTCTGACAATGCAGCCACTTCTGATGAGAAGTGATAGACTAAGATCAGAAAGAAGGAGAGGAGGACCTCCATTATCAGTGGGCTTGGGGAGGGGCATGCCTGCAGAAAGGCGGGAGGGTGGGGAAGAGGGAGAATCTTGTGGGGGGATACAAAATGAATAAAGTGTAATTAATAAAGGTTAAATAATTTTTTTTAAAAAAGGAAGGAGAGGAGGACCTCCCCTATCAGTAGACTTGGGGAGATGCATGCATGAGGAAGGAGAAGGGAGGGTGGGACAGGGAGGGGAGGAAGAAGTGGCTAATGTGGAGATACAAAGTGATTAAAGTGTAATTATTAAAATAAAATTAAATTAAAGTTTAAAAAAAGCCTTTCTAGTGCCACTATTCTCAGAAAGGAATTGTTTGGTGAATGATTATGTACATCAAAGAACGTATCAAAATGTCATTATTTTTAATTTGGAACTACAGTATTATATCATATAGCTGATGCACCAGAGGTAAGATTTCTAAGAATATTTTTGTGCACTATAAATTTTATTCCTCCATTGCTTAACAAAAATACATATTCTCTGGCAGAGATTCTTAAGGTACATTGATACTTTCTGGAATGTGCAAGAAATTTTATTTCATAAAAAATATAAAATGAGTTCAAGGCTCTTCCTCACTTTTTTTTTTTTTTTTTTTTTAGTGTATCTGGTTTTATATTGAGGCCTTTGATCCACTTGGATTTTAGTTTTGTGCAGGGTGATAAATATGTGTCTATTTGCATTTTTCTACATGTAGCCATCCAGTTAGACAAGCACCATTTGTTGAAGATGCTATCTTTTTTATTGTATGGTTTTGGCATCTTTGTCAAATTTAGGTGTCCATAAGTGTGTGAGTTTATTTCAGGGTCTACTATTCCATTCCATTGATCCAGCATTCTGTTTCTATGCCAGTACCGTGCAGTTTTTATTACTGTTGCTCTGTAGTATAGCTTGAGATCAGGGATGGAGATGCCTCCAGAAGATCTTTTATTGTAGAGGGCTGTTTTAGTGATTCTGAGTTTCTTGTTATTCCATATGAAATTGAGAATATTTCATTCACGGTATGTGAAAAATTGTGTTGGTAATTTGATGAGAATTGCATTGAATCTGTAGATTGCTTTTGGTAGGATGGCCACTTTTACTGTTAATCCTGCCAAGACATGAGAATGGGGGAATCTTTCAACCTTCCAAAGAGAACAGCAAGAGCACAGGCTCTAAGACCAACAATCAATAAATGGGACCTCATGAAACTCAAAAGCTTCTGTAAAGCAGAGGACACTGTCATCAGAACAAAACGACAGCATACAGATTGGGAAAGGATCTTCACCAACCCTATATCTGACAGAGGGCTAATATCCAGAATATATAAAGAACTCAAAAGTTTTAAAGCTACAAATCAAGTAATCTGATTGAAAAATATGGTACAGAGATAAACAGAGATTATCAACAAGGTATTGAATGGCAGAGAAACACTTAATGAAATGCTCAACATTCTTAGTCATCAGGGAAATTCAAATCAAAACAACCCTGGGATTTCACTGTACACCAAAAAGAATGGCTAATATCAAAATCTCAAGTGACAATACAGGCTGGGGTGGATGTAGAGAAAGGGGAACTCTATTCCATTGCTGGTGGGAAGATAAACTTGTACAACCAATTTGGAAATCAATCTGATGCTTTCTCAGACAATGAGGAATAGTGTTAACTCAAGATACATCTATACCACTCCTAGGTATTTATCCAAAAGATACTCAAGTATATAACAAGGTCATTTGCTCAACCATGTTCACAGAAGCTTTATAATATCTAGAATCTGGAAACAACCCAGATGTCCCTCAATTGAAGAAAGGATATAGAAATTGTGGTACATTTACACAATGGAATACTACTCTGCAATTAAAAACAAGGAAATCATGAAATTTGTAGGCAAATTGTGGGATCTAGAAATGATCATCCTGAGTGAGGTATACCAGAAGCAGTAAGACACACATGGTATATAATCACTTATAAGTAGATATTAGACAGATAAAATAGTGTAATCATCTTAAAATCTGTACATCTAAGGTAGCTAATCAAGAAGGAGGACCTCGTAAGATGCTCAGTCCTCATTCAGAAAGGCAAACGAGATGGACATCAGAAGAGGGAGAAAACAGGGAACAAGATAGGAGCCTATCACAGAGGGCCTTTGAAAGACTCTACCTAGCAGGGTATCAAATATATATGCTGAGATTCATAGCCAAACTTTTTTAGAGTTCAGGGAATCTTAGGAAAGAAGGAGGAGATAGAAAGACCTGGAGGGAGCAGGAGCTCCACAAGGAAAGCAAAGGAACCAAAAAAATCTGGGCCCAGGTGTCTTTTCTGAGACTGACCATGGTCCAACCAAGGACCATTCACAGAGATAGCTTTGAACTCCTACACAGATGTACCCCATGTCAGCTCAGTGTCCAAGAGGGTTTCCCAATAATAGGAACAGGGACCATCTCTGACTTGAATTCAGTGGCTGGCTCTTTGACCACCTCCCCCTGAGAGGGGAGCAGCCTTACCAGTCGACAGAGGAAGACAAAGAGGCCAGTTCTGATGAGACCTGCTAGACTAAGGTCTGATGAAAGTGGAGGAGGACTTCCCTTATCATTGGACTGGAAGAGGGCCATAGGAGGAGAAGAGAGAGGGAGGATGGGGTTGGGAGAGGAGGGGGAGAGGGCTACAGCTGGGGTATAAAATGAATAAACAGTAATTAATAAAAATAAATTTAAAAAATATAAAATGATATTATAAGTATCATTTCTAGACTCCTGTAATCATATTATAGAATAATTGACATATTTTCAAAATATATACATGTATATGTATAATATATAATATATAGTTATAAATTCTTTTCAGAATACATACACACAGTTTTTGCTGCTTCCTAAACTGCCATCTATTACCAAGCTACCATATTCTTTCTCTCTCTTTTCCCCTCTCTCTTTCTCCCTTTCTCTCTCTCTTTCTGAGTTCATTTCTTCTCAATATGAACTGCTATATTTATTTATCTTGATATAGGTGTATTATCCAGGCTTTTCTGGAGGCATAGAATTGACTGGTAATATTATATATTATGATATTATATATACATATTATATATATAATATATGCTTTGATGAATATATGCATATGTATATGTGTGTTCATTTGTATGCATGTATATACATATACATGTATATACATTATATAAAGAGATCACTAGAACGGCTTGGATGGTATCAGTTCTGGAGTTTCACTATGTCTGTTTATGTATGGAGAAGGCTGAGAACCCAGTAGTTACATAGGTCACACCCACACTCATACATACAAAGTAAAAAACACAGACTCTGTCTTTTTGTATATCTATCTATCTATCTATCTATCTATCTATCTATCTATCTATCTATCTATCTATCTATGAATATCTCAACAATCCCAGTCTGATCTGGAAGATTTCTACAAAGCTGTTATTCTTCAGTCCACGTTGGAGGTTTAAACAAGACATGGGAACCTATGTCTGTGATGGATGGTGGCAGTAGGAGTGCAAGAATAGACAATCACCAATAAGAAGTAACTTCAAGTAGGTGAGTAGCAAGAATTATCCTCAATCCTCCCATCTGAAGGTGCTACCCACTTTGAAGGAGGATCTTCTTGAAGAATATTTGACTCCATTGTGAACCCCCACAATTATGTACTGTAAAACAGTGCTTCTGGTTTGGTGTGGCAGAGCCCTATCATAGACCTTTAATCCAAGAACTTTTATTGTAAACAGGTGATTATGGTATGGTTCAGCCAGCCTTAGCACACACCTTTAAACCAAGACCTTCTGTACACTGGATTTAATAAACTTAACCCTAGGTCAAGAGGCAAAGCAAAAAAACCAGCTGACATGTATAAAGTAGCAGGGACCTCGAGTTGAATGGTATTTAAGAAAGTGTGGAGAAATAGAAAAGACTTTTTAGCTTAAGCTCTGGCTTTAGCTTAGGCTTCAGCTCCTCAGTTCCCTGGGTTTGGGGCTGTAAGTTATGAAGACTTTGGCCTTGGGGTTTTTGGTCTTTTTTCCTTTTGGCCATCAGTTGAGCCAGTGAGTCTTTTCAGGTTTTTCCAATCTGTTCCTGAGCTGAGAGCGAAGGTCAGCTGGGATCATTCTCTGCCTCTCTGAGCTAGCAGGTTTCACCCCAGCACCTTGATCCTGAGTCTTTATTGCTAAAATAGAATAGTTTGGATTTTCATTATTGTTCATAACAACATTTGGCACTCCAATGAGTGGCACAACCCCATAGACAGAGAAATGACCCCAACCGCAGACAAACTGAGAAGCCATCAGCTTCAGATATAGGAGATAGTGAAGGATGGGAACTATCACTATAGAAGACTTTAGAACCTGTTTAGTGCTTCCTCAGGTTGCCTAAAAATAGAAGCAGCAATTGAAAAGCTAAAATACATAACTGTGATTAGCTCAATACTAATTATGTTAATATCATTTTGTTATATTTGAAATTCATTTTTAATAGCCAATATGGCTTTCTGTACTTGCTCGAAGAAAAATCCTTTAGAGAAACAAGAAAAAGAAAATTATCAAAAGTGTGTTGATAAGATGCAAGGTTTAGAAGAAAAATTAGAAAGACTTATAAATGAGAATAAAAATACTCAGACACAGACAGAAGAATTTAGACAGGCCATAGAAGACCTACAAATGAGACTAAGAAAAATACTCAGACACAGAGGAATTAAGACAAGAGCTTACCATGCCACTGCATAATAAAAGTAGATGGGATATACTAAGATTGTTAGAAAACCAGCATTAGCATATGCAGTTACTCTACCAGACCTAACAGGAGACAGTAGGCACCCCCAAGGTTATAAGGAATTTAGATGGAATCCAATAGACATAATTAGATTTAAAGATATTTAAGGAAACAATCATATCCTATTGTGTGCATTCATCTTAGGTTATGTAGATATTAAATAAATGAGCAACTCAGAATAGGATTAACCCACAAGACTGGAAAGATATGATAACAACAATATTGGAACCTGGTCCTCAGTTAAAATAGCATTCATGATGGAAGGAGGAAGCAAAGATCACAGAACAATGAAATCAAGACAGAGGTGTTGATATTTCCCAGGATCAAGTGATAAGTGAAGTTCAATATGCCAATTTACAAAGACAGTTTGAATTTGATGCTCATAACTTGGCACCATGTTATCTAACAGATTTAAATGCTTAGGATAAAGTTGAACAATCAGCAAAGAGGTCTGAGTAATTTACTAAATTTATGCCAGGCTGGAAAGAAGTCTTACTGACTCTTTGTAAAGAGAGACTTCAGCTTTATATATAGAATTGTATCAGAATCAGTAAGCAGAAAAGTACTATATGAAACTTTGGCTTTTGAAAATGTTAATTCAGAATGCAAAAGAGTTGTAAGACCTTTAAAGGCAAAATAAGCACTAATAGAGGAATGAATTAGAGTTATGGCTGATATTGGAACTCATGTTTATGGTGGTAATCTGATAGGGAAAATGATTTTTAAATTATTTTTCTTTTTATTAATTACAGTTTATTCACTTTGTATCCTCCCTGTACCTCCCTCCTCCCCTCCCAATCCCACCCGTGTCTCTCTCACAGTCCACTGAAAAGAGAGGTCCTCCTCCCCTTCCCTCTGACCCTAGTCTATCAGGTCTCATCAAGAGTGGCTACGTTGTCTTCTTCAGTGGCCTGGTAAGGCTGCTCCCCCCTTAGGGAGAAGTGATCAAAGGGCAGGTCAATCAGTTAATGTCAAAGACAGTCCCTGTCCCCATTACTATAGAGACCACTTGGATACTGAATGGCCATAGGCTACCTCTGTGCAGGAGTTCCAAGGCATCTCCATGAGTGGTCTTTGGCTGGAGTATCAGTTTCAGAAAAGACCCCTGTGCCCAGACTTTCAGGATCTGTCGCTGACTTTGTGGATCTCCTACCCTCTCCAGGCCTTACAATCTCCTACTTCTTTCATAAGATTCCTTGTACCCTGCCCAAAGTTTGGCTATGAGTCTCAACATCTGCCACGATAACCTTCAGGGTAGAACCTTTCAGAGGCCCTCTGTGGTAGACTCCTGTCCTATTCCCTGTTTTCTCCCTCCTCTGATGTCCATCTTCTTTGCCTTTCTGAATGGGGATTGAGCATCTTAGCCAGAGTCCTCCTTCCTGATTAGTTTCCTTAGGTGTACTGATTTTAGTATGAGAAGAAATAATTTCTTACAAATATTAGGAAAAATAAAAATAGCATCTGTTTTAATTATGCTAAGCATAGCCATTTGAAAGTAGGCAAGACTTTTCCTAGAAAAAAAAAAAAGATTTTTTTTTGTTTTTTGTTTTTTGTTTTTTTTTCCCTAGGGATTATCCAAAAAGAAGGCCCCAGTCTTCTGGAGAAGGTGTGGCAAAGATAGGCATTAGACTACAAAGTGCAGATCAACAAGAGACAGGCAAAGTAACCCTTCACCTTTGGGAAACTCAAGGGAGCCTCCTGTAGGACCCAATAGCAAAATTCAATCATTCCCTGTCAGAATAGGAGAAACTCATCCACGGACCAATTAAAACTTTTAGTGCCTGTTGTTTAAAACAACACACTGCTCTGGATGTAATCAGAAAATCTACAATAGATAAAACAAATAAAAAAAAATTCAAGAAAGTCAGCAAAAAAGTATTTTGGTCACATGCTATAAATGATCAGAGACCTAAGCTAATTATCAAAATAAATAACATTGGAATTGATGGTTTACTAGACACAAGAGCAGATACAACAATAATTTCACCAAAATATTATCATCCATTTTGGTCTTTTTAAGAAGTAAATATTCAGCTTTTAGAGATTGGAACTTTATCTGAGGTAAAACATAGTAAATGATGAGTCAAATGAATAGGCCCAGAAGGACAAATAGGAAAATTAAAGCCTATTTGTGGCTAATATAGACATGAATTTATAGGGACATGATTTGTTACAACACTGGAAAACACAGATGAACGTTCTTCCAGTCTCAGAAACAAATTATAAAATAAAGAATGCTTCTGAGAAAAATATTAAGAGGTATTATCAAGAACAGTCACAGACTGTCTAGGCTGTTCATAAGCAGGATACGACAGGTACTGATCTTTCAATGGTACCAACTGCCCTTCCTTTAAAATGGATAACTAAAAGCCCTGTATGGAAGGATCAATAGCCTATATAAATAGAAAAGTTACAGTTACTAAAACAGTTTGTACAAGAGCAGCTAAATGCTCAACATTTTGAAGAATCTACAAGTCCATGGAATTCCCCTGCGTTTCTTAAAAAAATGAAATCAGGAAGACAGAGGATGTTAACAGATTTAAGAGCCATAAATAAAATGATTCAGCCAATGGGTTCTCTGCATCCTGGAATTTCCCCACAATGTCACCAGCATGGGTTGTTACTTGAGTTTGAGGGTTTTTTTTAAATTAATTTTATTTTTGAATTTTTTTTCTTATCAGTTACATTTTATTAACTCTGTATCCCAGCCATGTCCCCATTCCTCATTCCCTCCCAGTCCCTCCCTCCCTCCCTCATCTCCACCGTGCCCCTTGCCAAGTCCAATGATAGGGGGGACCTCCTCCCCATTCATCTGATCCTGTTTTATCAGGTATCTTCAGGAGTGGCTGCAAAGCTCTCCTCTGTGGCCAAACAGGACTGCTCCTCCCATGGGGGGTGGGGAGGCCAAAGAGCCAGTCATTGAGTTCCTGTTAGAAATAGTCCTTGTTCCCCTCACTATGGGAAACCAATTGGTTACTGAGCTAC
>NW_026585644.1:56267049-56304340 GCF_907164565.1 Psammomys obesus
GCAGAGGCTTCAATGTTGGGGTCGCTATCCCAAGAATCCCTATGATGACCACACTAGGGTTATGGGTGGCAGGGATCTTGTCTGGTTGCTTCTGTGGAGAGGCCCTGGGTCTGGGGCAATCTCTCCCTAGAAGGCTCACTCACTCTCTTGCAGGACCAGTTGGAATGCACAGGGGTTCCCCTTGCTCACTACTCTCTGTTTTGGTCCTGCTTCGGAAGTGCATGAGTAGGCTAACAGTCAGCTTTGTAACACTGTGGGTGCAGGATTCGGTGTCCACCTTTTCTTTGTGCTGCCTCTTTGTCCTTTCCCTCTGCCAGGAGGGTTTATGTTGACTGGTCCCTGGGTGGCTCGGGAAAGAGTTAGGATGAGTGTACTCAATCCTAGATCCCGGGCCCAGATCTCTCTGCCAGAAGCTGCCTAGCTGAAGAATCTATATTTGCTGATCCCAAGAGAGTACCGGGTAGGGTTGAGTGTCCTCAGATCCAGAGCTTGGGTTTCTCTGCTAGGGGCCGCTGGGTGAGCTGGAGAGAGGGTGCTGTGTCCTTGGCAGGCTGCCTCTCTGTCCTTCCCCTCTGACCTTCCCCTCTGCTAGGGCAAGCTTATGGAGGTGCTCTCAGGGGAGTGCCAGCAGGGGTTGGGGCTTCTCAGTCGGATCCTGAGCCCTGAGGTGGTGTTTCTCTGCCAGGTGTCGGGGCGGGGCACTGGTGTTAGAACTTGCTGCTAGACTTTATTGTGCTGGACCCAGGATAATATCAGGACGTGTAGAATGACCACAGTCCCAGATCCCGAGCTGTAGTTTGTTTGCTAAGAACAGCCAGCATCACTGGAGTTCCAGCACTGTGAAGCCTCTGTGTGCCTCTTTATCCTTCTGCTCAGCTGTGGCAGGGTTATGTCGGCATTTGGTGGAGTGCCCGAAAGGATTGGGTTTTCCCAGCCCCGATCTCGGGTTGGGGTACAGACAATGTGGTCTGTGGCAGATTCTGCTGGACGCCTCCTGCCTCCTCCGAAGAGGGAGTAGGGATTTTGAGCTGGGCACGCAGCTGAGCAGCTGTAATCCGTGCATGGCGGGAGCTCAATTGTGATGGTGGCAGGTACCTGCAGTCAGGGAAAGACTGGGTGATCTGTGACCAGTCTGGCAACTTTGCTTCCCCGTGGGGTTTTTTTTTTTTGTGACTGGGACTCTAGGCCTCAGGCACCCTTGTGCCTGGGAAAGTGATCAGGACAAGCAGGCTTGCGGCACCAGCCTAGAGACCCAAAGCCCGTGTTAGCCGGGTTCTCTTCCGGGTTCTGGCTGGGCAGTCGAGAGTGGACCCAACCGATTCCCATGCAGTGGGAGCCTCCCCTCACCTGGGAAACATGATCGATTGTTGTTGTTTTAGGGCCCAGAGTTCAGTCTCCTGGTCGCTGCATGGAGTGTGTTGTCCCGCTTCTCAGACACGGTGTTCTCCTGGTGCCGCCATCTTGGCCCCCCCGATTTATTTTTTATTAATTACAGTTTATTCACTTTGTAGCCCAGTTATAGCTCCCTTCCTCATCCCCTCCAAATCCCACTTGTGATCCCTCATCTCCTCCCAGGCTCCTCCCCAAGTCTACAGATCTGGGCAAAGGTGTATTTTGAGACTGGTACTCCAACCAAGGACCATGCATGGAGATAACCTAGAACCTGATGTTACCTGATAGGCTAGATTCAGAAGGAAGGGAAGAAAGATCTCCCCTAACAGTCACTTGAGGTTTTTACTTAATTTTAATAGTAATTATAGTTTATTCATTTTGTATCCCCACTGTAGCACCCTACCTCATTCCCTCCCAACCACATCCCCCTCCCTCATCTCCTCCCATGCCCCTCTCCAAGTCCACTGATGGGGGGTTCCTCCTCCCCTTCCATCTGACCCTAGCCTATCAGGTCTCATCAAGACTGGCTGAATTGTCTTCCTCTGCGGTCTGGTAAGGCTGCTCCCCCTTCAGGGGGAGGTGATCAAATAGCCACCCATTGAGTTCATCTCAGAGACAAGCCCTATTCCCAACACTAGGAAACCCACTTTGAGATTGAACTGCCATGAGCTACGTTTGTACAGGGGTTCTAGGTTATCTCCATACAAGGTCCTTGGTTGGAGTATCAGTCTCAGAAAAGACCCCTGTCCCCAGATTTTTTTTTTTGGTTCTGTGGCTCTCCTTGTAGAGCTACTCTACCTTCCATGTCTTTCTATCTCCCCCTTCTTTCTTAAGATCCCCTGCACTCTGACCAAAGTTTGGTTATGAGCCTCAGCAGCTGCTTTGATACACTGCTAAGTATGGTCTGAGTTTATGATCTTAGCTATTTGGATGGAAGATTGAATCTCAGAATTGGTTTGATTCGAATTTTCCTGATTACTAAGTATACTGATCATTTCTTTACATGTTTCACAGTCATTCCAGTTCCTCTGATGAGAATTATATGTTTAGCTCTGTTCCCATTTTTTTATTAATTACACTTTATTCATTTTGTATCCCCCCATAAGCCCCTCCCTCCTCCCCTCCCGATCCCACCCTTCCTCCCCTTTCTGCATGCATGCCACTCCCCAAGTCCACTGATAGGGGAGGTTCTCCTCTCCTTTCTGATCTTAGTCTATCAGTTCTCATCAAAAGTGGCTATATTGTCCTCTACTGTGGCCTGGTAAGGCTGCTCCTACCTCAGGGGGAGGTGATCAACGAGCAGGCCAATCAGATTATGTCAGAGGCAGTCCCTCTTCCCATTACTATGTAACCCACTTGGACACTGAACTGCCATGGGCTACATCTGTGCAGGGGTTCTAGGTTATCTCCATGAATAGTCCTTGGTTGGAGTATGAGTCTCTGGGAAATTCCCTGTGTTCAAATTATCTTGTTCTGTTGCTCTCCTTGTGGAGTTCCTGTCCTCTCCAGCTCTTACTATTTCCCACTTCTTACATAAAATTCCATTCACTCTGCCCATCAGTTGTCCATCAGGCTCAGCATCTGCTTTGACAGTCTATACTGCAGAGGCTTTCAGAGGCTCTCCGTGGCAGGTTTCAAGGTTGTTTCCTGTTTTCTTCTGGCTTTCAGAGGTTCTCTGTCGCAGGTTCCTAGGTTGTTTCCTATTTTCTTTTTCTTCTGATGTCCATCCTCTTTGCCTTTCAGGATGGAGATTGAACATTTTAGTTAGGGTTCTCTCTTTTGCTTAGTTTGTTTAGATGTACTGATTTTAGTGGGTTTATTCTATGTTGTATGTTTATATGAGTGAGTATATACCATGTGTGTCTTTTTGCTTCTGGGACAACTCACTCAGGATGATCCTTTCCAGGTCCTACCATTTACCTGCAAATTTCAGGATTTCCTTATTTTTCATTGCTGAGTAATACTCCATTTTTTAATTGGATAATTTGTTTTTTTGGTGCTGAATTTCCAATATATTAGTTTTTATATATTCTGGATATGAGTCCTCTGTGAGATGTAGGGTTGGTGAAAATCCTTTCTCAGTCTGTAGGCTGTAGTTTTGTTTTGTTGATGATGTCCTTTGCTTTACAGAAGTTTTTTCAGTTTCAGGAGGTACCATTTATTAATTATTGATCATAGAGCCTGAGATGTTGGTGTTCTGTTCAGGAAGATGTCTCCTGTGTTAGTGCAGTTAAGGCACTTGTGTTTTAGGACTAAATAGATGGATTCTAATTGAAATTTTTGATATAATTGACTTAGGTATAGAACTTTGGATTAACAATGTAAGATAGAAAGTACAATACTTTCTTCACGTTTGCTAATTACATATGGACTAGACATTGAAAAAAATTTTTTACCTCATAATACATAGTTCATTGATGTTACAGAAAAATGTTTTTTATTTAGACAAAAAGGGGAAATGTTGTGGGATATTTGATCACATTGTTAACACCAAAATTATGAGCTGTAAAACCCTGTTTCTAGTTTGGTGTGGCTGAGCACCTACCAACTACCATTAATCCTAGAAATTTCTGTTTATTGTAAACAGGTGATTATTGTGTGGGTCAGCAAACTCTAGCACACACCTTTAATCCAAGAGCTTTCTTTATGCTGGATTTAATAAGCTTAATCTTACGTCAAGAGGCAGAGCAAGAAACCAGCTGACAGGGATTAAAATGTAGGAGGGATTTATATTAAGGAGTATTTAAGATAGGGTGAAAAAAGAGAAAAGGCTTTTTATATTAAGCTATGTGTTTAGCTTAGGCTTCAGCTCCTCAGTGCCCCAACTCTTTGAGCTTTGAGCTAGGAAGCATTTGGCCTTGGGGTTTTTAGCCTTTTTCTCTTGGGCTGTCCATTAAGCTAGTAAGCCTTTTGGGTTTTTTCCATTTGTAGCTGAGCTGAGAAGTAAAATCAGCTGGGTGCTTTCTCTGCATCCCTAAGCTAGCAGGTTTTCATTCTAGCATCTGGCTCCTGAGTCTCTAGTGGTAAAGTAGAATGGTTGGGATTTTCATTTCTGTTTATTCATGAAAACAGGGTCATCTCTCTCTGGTCATCCTTCCTGGGTACTCTGAAGAATACCTGTAAGCATCTATATATTATAGTAGACTGCATCAAATTGTCAGTCAATAATAACTATATCAACAAGTAGCATCAAAATTTTCAGATTACACATGGTATCTTTCTCCTTCAGTCTGCTGAGTACTAAGACAAGTATGTGCCACACTGCCTGCTTCCCCTCCACCCTTTTCCACTGAATACTGGGCTTTTTCCTTCCTTCCTTCCTTCCTTCCTTCCTTCCTTCCTTCCTTCCTTCCTTCCTTCCTTTCTTTCTTTCTTTCTTTCTTTCTTTCTTTCTTTCTTTCTTTTTCTTTTTAAGCCACTTTCTTTTTTTTCAATTTTTATTATTAGTTACATTTCATTAAGTCTGTATCCCAGCTGTATCCTACTCCCTCATTACTTCCCAATCCCACCCTTCTTCCCTTATCTCCTCTCTGCCGCTTTCCAAGTCCACTCATTGGGGAGGACTGCCTCCCCTTTCATCTGACCCGGTTTTATCAGGTATCTTCAGGCCTGGCTGCAAAGTCCTCCTTTGTGGCCTAGCAGAGCTGCTCCTCCCTTGGGGGGTGGAAAGTTCAAAGAGGACACCATTGAGTTCATGTCAAAAATAGCCCCTGTTCCCCTGACTAGGGTGCCCACTTGGTTACTGAGCTACCACTGCTACATCCAAGCAGAGGTTCCAGGTTTTATCCATACATGGTCCTTGGTTGGAGAAACAGTCTCGTATGAGACCCCTGTGCCCAGATATATTTTGTCCTTGTGGAGCTTCTATCCTCTCCAGGTCATATTAACTCCCCCTTTTTTCATATGATTCCTTGCACTCTGCCCAAGTTTGATTATGAGTCTCAGTATCTGCTTTGATACACTGCTAGGTAGAGTCTTTTTTTTTAAGTTTTATTTTTCTTTTTAGTTACATTTTGTTAACTCTGTGTCCCAGCTGTATCCCGCTCCCTCATTCCCTCCCCAACCCCACACTCCCTCCCTGGTCTCCTCCCTGCCCCTTTCCAAGTCCACTGATAGGGGAGGACCTCCTCCCCTTTCATTTGACCCTGTTTTATCAGGTATCTTCAGGGCTGGCTGCAAAGTCCTCCTCTGTGGCCTAACAGGACTGCTCCTCCCCTGGGGGGGGGTCAAAAAGCCTGCCCTTGAGATCCTGTTAGAAATAGTCCTTGTTCCCCTTACTTTGGAAAACTACTTGGTTACTGAGCTACCACGGGCCACATCCAAGCAGAAGTTCTAGGTTATAGCCATAGATGGTCCTTGGTTGAGTGTCAGTCTCAGAAAAGACCCTGTGCCCGGATATATTAGGTACTTGTGGAGCTCCTATCCTTTCCATATCATACTAACTCCCCTTCTTTCATATGATTCCCTGAACTCTGCCAAGGTTTGGTTATGAGTCTTAGTGTCTGCTTTGAAACACTGCTAGGTAAAATCTACACACCTAAAGAAGATAATCAAGAAAGTGGACACAGGTGAAGATGATCAATCCTAGGTAGAGTCTTTCAGAGGCCCTCTGTGGTAGGCTCCTGTCCTGTTACTTGCTTTACCCTACATCCAATCTCCATCCCATTTGTCTTTCTAAGTGAGGATTAATCATCTTACACTGGGTCTTTTATCTTGTTTATCTTCTTTAGGTGTATAGATTTCAGTATGCTTATCATATCTTATAAGTCTAAATAAGCGAGCATATACCATGTATGTCTTTCTCCTTCTGGGATACCTCACTCAGGATGATCTTTTCTAGATCCCACCATTTGCCTGCAAATTTCATGATTTCCTTGTTTTTAATGGCTGAGTAGTATTCCATTATGTAAAAGTACCACAATTTCTGTATCCATCGTTCCGTTGATGGATATCTGAGTTTATTCGAGGTTCTGGCTATTACAAATAAAACTGCTATAATCATGGTTGAGCAAATGTTCTTGTTGTGTAATCAAGCAACATTTGGATATATGACTAGGAGTGATATAGTTGGGTCTTGAGGAAGCACTATTCCTACTTGTCTGAGAAAGTGTCAGATTGACTTCCAAAGTGGTTGTATAAGTTTACATTCCCACCAGCAATGGAGGAGGGTTTCCCTTTCTCCACATCCTCTCCAGCATGTGTTGTTATTTGAGTTTTTTATTTTAGCTATTTTGATGGGTATAAGGTGAAATCCAGGGTTGTTTTGATTTGCATCTCTCTGATTGCTAAGGATGTTGAGCATTTCATTAAGTGTTTCTCTGCCATTCTATATTCCTCTATAGAAAATTCCCTATTTAGCTCCGTACCCCATTTTTTAATTGGATTGCTTCATTTATTGCTTTCTAAATTCTTTAGTTCTTTATACATTCTGGATATCAGTCCTTTGTCAAATATAGGGTTGGTGAAGATCCTTTCCCAGTCTGTAGGCTGTCATTTTTTTTTGACAACAGTGTCTTTTGCTTTACAGAAGCTTTTCAGTTTCATGAGATCCCATTTATTGACTCTTGCTCTTTGAGCCTGTGCTGTTGGTGCTTTGTTCAGGAAGTTGTCTCCTGTGCCAATGAGTTCTTGGCTATTCCCCACTTTTTCTTCTAACTGATTTAGTGTATCTGGTTTTATGTTGAGGTCTTTGATCCACTTGGACTTTAGTTTTGTGCAGGGTGATAAATAGGGATCTATTTTCATTTTTCTGCATGTAGACATTCAGGTGGACCAGCACCATTTGTTGAAGATGCTGTCTTTATGGCCATCAGGGACAAGGCAAGATATGGATTCTCTCCATATCTTTTCAACATGGTACTTGAAGGCCTAGCTAAAGCAATAAGACAAATAAAGGAGATCAAGTGGATACCAATCGGAAAGGAAGAGGTCAAAGTTTCATTCTTCACAGATAATATGAATGTATACATGAGTGACCCCAAAAATTCCACCAGAGAACTCCTTCAACTGCTAAACAACTTCAGCAAAGTGGCTGGAAACAAAATTAACTCAAATAATCAGAAGCCCTCCTGTATACCAAAGACAAAAGGCTGAGAAAGAAATCAGCGAAACAACACCCTTCACAATAGCCACTAATAACATAAAGTACCTGAGGATGACTCTAACCAAGCAGGTTAAAGACCTTTTTGAAAAAAAAAAAAAAAAAAAAAAAAAAAACTTTGTTTCCCATGCTCAGGGATTGGTAGGATTAACATAGTGAAAATGATCATCCTGGCAAAAGCAATCTACATATTCAACTCAATTCCCATCAAATACCAACACAATTATTTACAGACCTGGAAAGAAAGATTCTCAGCTTTATATGGAGAAAACAAAAACAAAACAAAAACAAAACAAAAAAACAAAAAAATAAAACAGAATCTCCAAAACAATCCTGTGCAACAATAGATCATTTGGAGCTATCTCCATCCCTGACCTCAAACTGTACTACAGAGCAATAGTAATAAAAACTGCATGGTATTGGTATAGAAACAGAAAGGAGGATCAATGGAACCAAATAGAAAACCCAGAGATAAACCCACACACCTATGAATACTTGATTTTTGACAAAGAAGCCAAAACCATTCAATGGAATATTGGGCTTTTCAAAATACCAGTTTTCTCACTTTATTTCTAGTGATAATACATACATTTTATTTATTTTTTTCTTTTTTATTTATTTGTTTATTACAGTTTATTCACTTTGCGTCCTGGCTGTGCTCTCCTCCCTTATCTCCTTACAGTCCAACCCACCCTCCCTTTTCTTCCACTATGCCCCTTCCCTAGCCCAATAATAGGGGAGTACTGCCTCCTCTTCAATCTGACTCTAGCCTATCAGATTTCATTAAGGCTAGCTGTGTTATCTTCCTCTGTGGCCTGGCAAGGCTACACTCCCCCAGGGGAAGGTGATCAAAGTGCTGGCCACTGAGTTCATGTCAGAGACATGAACCTACTTGGAAACTGAACAGCCTATGGGCTTCCTCTGAGTGATGGGTCTATGTCCTCTCCATGTGTGGTCCTTGGTTGGAGTATTGGTCTCTGTAGGTAACAAAGAGACCTTTAAGGAAGAGGCAAAAACCTCACTCAGAAGGGCAAACAGGACAGACATCGGAAGTAGAAGAAGAAAAGGAACAGGACAGGAGCCTTTCACAGGCAGCCTCTGAAAGACTCTAACGAAGGAGATACTGAGATTCATAGCCAAACTTTGGGCAGAGTGCAGGAAAGCTTATGGAAGAAGGGGGAGATAGAAAGACCTAGAGAGGACATAAACTCCAAAGGAGATCAACATATTTTTAAACATTATTTTTAAAGATAAATCTTTCCCATTCAATTTACTCTGTTTACATCTTCCTCTACTTCTCCCAGTTACTTCCTGCATTCCCTCTCACACAGATCTACTCCCTTTCTGTCTCATATGAGAAAAAGTGGTGGTGCTAAGAGATTGGAATAAAACATAATAAAATAAAATATAATAATAAAACAAAAAACCCCATCATATCAATGTTGGACACGGCAAGCCAACAAAAGGAACAGAGCGCCAAGAGAAGGCACTAGAAACAGACAGCCACTGATTCAGACAGTCAGTACTCCCATAAAAGTTATTTACTAAACTTAATGGCCTAATATATACTCAAATGAGTTAGTGCAGATTGATCTTGGCTCTGTGCTTCCTGCTTCAGTCTCAGTGAGTTTATATGAGCTATGCTCAGTTGATTTAGGGTGCATTGCTATCATACTGTCCTTCATCCTCTTTGGCTCTTACACTCTTTATTCCTCCTTTTCCACAGGGTTAACTGAGCAAGAAAGCGAGTGATTTGATCGAGACATCTCATTTAGAGCTGATTCTTCCAAGGTCACCCACTTCTGCATAATTTCTGGCTGTGGATCTCTGTATTTGTTCCCATCTGCTGCAGGAGTAAGCTTCTCTGATAGTCACTGAATAAGACATTGATCTATGAACAAGGCAGAATATCATTAGAATCATTTTAGTAATACTATATTACTTTTTCTTTTTTAAAAGAATGGCAGTGTTCTGTTTTACCTCAGAACTCTGGTTCTTGTTCATCCAAGCAGTGTTAAAAATGGATTCTATCTTGTTGCGTGGTTTTAAATCATGTCAGATATATGTTGGTTAGTACCACAAGTTTTGTGCATTCATTGCCCTAGTATAGTTTTGGCCAGGACAAATAGGAGATCAAAAGTTTAGTGGCTGGTTTGTTTTTAATGTTTCTCTTTGGTATCCTGCTGAAGACCTTCCTGCGGGAGCCTGCCAGCAGAGTCAAAGAATTCCTGAGCTGGGAGTGAGGACTGAAATAAAACACAGCACAAGGGATTAGCCGAGAGGGCTGTCAGTAAAATCTGTTACAGCCTGGTTTATTCCACAGCTCCTTTCTTTAGTCAGAGAAAAGCACATCAATACAATGAAGGGTTCATTGAGCAGTCAAACTAGTTTACCCTGACCACCTCTTGATATGATCTCCAAGATCACACAAACAAGTTAAAAGACCTTGGCAAAACATCCTGCTTATCTCTGTCTCAAGATGAAGGCTAGGGTAAAAATTTGTTTTTTTCTCAATAACAAAGTAGCCTGAAAAACAAGCAGCTCTCCACACCTTCTTGCAACAAAACCACTAAAACCTAAGGGTGAAGGTTCCATGCAAGCTCCAATGACTGGTTCCATTTTTGTTTGGTCAACTGTAATGCATAAATTTGTATTCTTATTTCCTATATCCATTATGGAATACTCTTTTGATTTTTTAAAAGTAAATGATGATGTTCATGAGAACAGTCACAAAAATGTCTCCATTTCAAAAGGAATATGGAGATCAAATGCTACAGATGGCTATTCGGGTGAGACAAAGATAAAGAAAATAATTGCTACACCTTCATTTTGCCTTTCTGTTTTTCCCTTATTGTATTTCTGAATTTAAGGAAATCTCTGTCTAGAATGGAGAAGTTTTCCATTTAATTCTATTGATCCACACAAAGAAGCCAAAACTGTACAATGGAAGAAAAAAAAAGTACCATGGTGCTGCATTAGTTGGATGTATATATGTAGAAATAATGCAAATAGAGGCATATTTATCACCCTGCACTAAAGTAAGGTCCAAATAAATTTAAGAACTTCACATAAAACCAGACACATAAAATCTGTTAAAAGAAAAAATGGGGACGAGCTATGACTTCACTGCCACAGGAGACAACTTCTTGAACAGAACGCAAACAGCACAGGCTCTAAGATAAAAAATCAATAAATGGGACCTCATAAACCTGAAAAGCTTCTGTAAGGCAAAGGACACTGTCATCAGAACCAAACAACAGCCTACAGACTGGAAAAGGATCTTCAGCAACCCTATTTCTGACAGAGGGCTAATGTCCAGAATATATAAAGAATTAAAAAGTTAAACAACAACAAATCAAGTAATCTCACTGAAAAATGTGGTACAGAGCTTAACACAGAATTCTGAATAGAGGAATATTAAAGGCAGAGAAACACAAGAAATGCTCAAAATCCTCAGTCGTCATGGAAATTAAAATCAAAACAATCCTGAGATTTCAGTGTACAATAAAAACAATGGCTAATATAAAAAACTCAAGTGACAATACATAGTGGAGAAAGGGGAACCTTCCTCCATTTCTGGTGGGAATGTAAACTTGCACAACCACTTAGGAAATCAATCTGGGGCTTTCTCAGAAAAAAAAAAATAGGGCTAACTCATGATCCAGCTATGCTACGCCTATGGATATATCCAAAATATGCTTAACTATACAACAAGGAAATGTGCTCAACTATGTTCATAGCAGCTTTATTTATAATAGCTAGAATCTGGAAAAAACTAGATGTCCCTCAACCAAGGAATGGATTCAGAAATCATGGTACATTTACACAATGGAATACTACTCAGCAATTAAAAACAAGGAAATCATGAAATTTGCAAGTAAATGGATAAAAGTAGAAAATATCATTCTGAGTGAGGTAACCCAGAAGCTGAAAGACACTGATGGCATATACTCACTTAAATGTGGATATTAGCCATATAATATAAGATAAACATACTAAAATCTACAGACCTAAAGAAGCTAAACAACAAGGAAGACCCTAGAGAAGAGGCTGAAACCTCATTCAGAAGGGAAAACAGGGTAGACAGTGGAAATAGGAGAGAAGAGGGAACAGGACAGGAGCCCTCCAAAGGGAGCCTCTGAAAGACTCTACCCATCAGAGTACTGAAGGAAATATTGACACTCATAGCCAAACTTTGGGCAGAGTCCAGGAAAACTTATGGAAGAAGGGGGAGGTAGAAAGACCTGGAAGGCACAGGAGTTCCATAAGGAGACCAACAGAGCCAAAATAACCTGGACCCAGGGGTGGACCTGCAGAGACCAATACTCTAACCAAGAACCATGCATGGAGAGGATCTAGACACCCTGCTCAAAGGAAGCCGACAGGCTTCTCAGTTTCTAAGTGGGTTCCCTAATAAGGGGATCAGGGGCTGTCTCTGACATGAACTCAGTGACTAGCTCTTTGATCATCTCTCGCTGGGAGGTACACCCTTGTCAGGTCACAGAGAAAGATGCTGAAGCTATCCCTGCTAAGACCCGATAGGCTAGGGTCAGATATAAGGGGAGGAGATCCTCCCCTATCAGTGGACTAGGGTAGGGGCATAGGGGGAAAAAAGGGTGGGACTAGGAGGAGATGAAGGGAATGGGGGAAGTTTACAGCCACAATACAAACTAAATAAATTGTAAAAATGATATAAATAAATATGTGACCCCCCCCAGAAAAAAAAAAAGAATGGAGTGTTGGCATAATGTTTTTTTTGAAATGTATACAATTTATCCTTGTTCATTCAAATGCTGATTTCTTTACCCCACTATCTGGTTTCAGTTAGGATATTGCATTATGATGCTTATTCTAAGCATCACCTTTCTCAAATTTGTGTAAACATGCCACCATTTCTTTTCTAAATTGTCAATTAAAGCAACCAGTCATATTGCTGAGCAGTGGAGAGGAAAGGGTGGGTTATTCTGGTCTGGAATGGGAGGAAGAGGAAGAAGCAGGAAGAGAGGAGAGGAGGAGGAGGAGAATCTGTGAGAGAGATCTTGAAACCAAGTGGTGAGATGGACCAGACCTTAGATATGAGTAAAAGCAATTATAATGGGTGACATCTAAATGTTAGGAAACTATGTGGGCTTGGAGGTTTAGGATGCTTAACTAAAAGATATATCAATAGTAACTATTAGTAATCAACAACAATGGAGACTTTTTTATTCAAATTGATCAGAACTACATAAGCCCTAATGTCCTTTGGTCAGTAATATGACAGTTTGGGCACATAAACGTAATAGCCTCATTAAGCCTAATCACAATGAAATTCATAGACACATTCTTGCTAACACAGACCATGGCCATCTTTTCAATTCTTTTTCTAGACATTTAGTTTTACTTCAGTGATAGGATAGTTTAGACAAAAATCATGATGAACTATTTAGTCTCAGAATAGAAACCTCTATTTAGGTCATGCAATAGAGGTGACTGTTTAGTGGAATTATTTATTTGAAATTACAATGAGCAGCTATCATTGTGCACTTTCAGCATACAAGAGCTGAGCTACAAAACAGAGAACTACAAGTATGCATACACTACTTTTTAATTGGTTTTAGGTATTCTTAAAATCATTTGATTTAAGGGTTGCATTTGATTTAATAAAGGAAATAAATCTCTTCATACTTCCACAACTGCTATAATTTTATTTCTTGATATACCATCTATAGTTGGCAATGTTTAAAAATGTTTTCATTTTGTGTTGTGTATGTACACATGCAACGTCATAGCAAAATCATTTATGTCCATATAGTATAAAATGTATTATTTTATCATTTATTTTAATAACAACATTTTCAAAATTATACAGGCTATGTAAAAAACACTGATCCAGTTTGCAGTGTAAACTATTAATACCTTCTATTGCAACTCTGTAGTGGATATTGCCATATTGATCTTCCCACTCTCATGCAAAAATGTCTGTGCAAGCAAGCTCTTAATGTTGCTAATGAGTTAAGGCAAAGTCATTTTTAAATCATTCAGATTAAATATTATTTTTATATTACTGCAGAATGATTTCAGCACTATGGTATTTGTGTCCATGAACAGGCAGCAATATGAATAACTTTCATCTTTTTTCATATCATGGTTGATTTAACGCAGGGCTGTACACAGTGATAGAAAACTTAATGCTATCACTGAGCTACTGACATTTGAGACAGTCTCAATATAAGTATTACTGGTTGGAATGAACTCACTCTAGCTCAGTGAGTTCCTAATGCTATAACCCATTAATACAGTTATTCATGCTTTGGTTGCCCCAGCCATGAAATTATTTTCATTGTTGCTTCATAACTGTAATTTTCTATTGTTATTAATTGTAATGCAAATGTCTGATTTACATGTTGATATGTGACCCCTGTGAATAGGTTGTTTGACCCCAAAGAAGATGTGACCCACATGTTGATAAACACTGCTCAAACTCAAGCGAGATTTAAACTTTTCTCTTCTTGTCTCAACATTTTGTATAGTTGAGAAAACAGATCTAAAATATCAGGTCTGGAGAATATTAGATATATATATATGTTTACATATTCTCAGTATATATATATATATAATGCATATATTAGATATATAGAGACATAGATATAGAATATATTTCTATAATTTTTAACTCTAATAATTTAGAATAAAATAAACTAATTTTTAATTATTCCCAGGTTTGATCCACAAAAGATATGTCTTTAATTATAAATACAGTCTCTAAATTCTCCTAGTAATTACCTCTACATCTCTAAATTTTGTTTTACTATGCTCATTGATTAAACAATTTATTCTATTTTATGACTATTTGATAATTTTATTCGTGATCACTTTGTCTATATCATTTCCACTCTTCTTTCTTGCCCATAAATCTCTATTATTCCCCCAAATAACCGTTTTCTTATTATTGTTACATGTATATACATGTTTGTACAACCTACTGAGTCCATGTAGCTCATATGTAGATATATCTGGGGATGATCATGTGGAATACAGGACCTCATCACTAGGGAAAAAAAAAAAAAAAACCTTGTCATTGACCACTTCTAGCTCTTCATTTAGGGATGGAACAATATGGAATTTACCAAGTACACATTGGCATTGACATTTTGGTGGTCCTCTAAAGAAACCACAGTTTTGAGATTTCTTGAGTGTATTTTTTCCTGTTTAACTAGGAAACACTACCTAGCAACAGGTGTGCTGGACCTCTGGCTCTTAGAATCTTTCTCCTAAGCATTGATTTCTCCTAAGAATTGAAGATATACAGTTTGGGTTGACAAACATAGTCTCTGATTCTCTGTATTTTGCCCTGTTGTGTTTTACTGTAATAGTCTCCATTTCTTTCAAACAGAAGATTCTTTGGTAAGTGGTGAGAGCTACACTTATCTGTGAGTAGAAATATAAGTGTGTAGAATACAGTTAGAAATTATATCAGTATAGAAATGGGGTACTAGTAGGTTATTCTCTCATTTCTACAGCTATGCAGCCATAGGTAACAGTCTAGGACACTCTACCAAATATGAATTTCCTCCTACAAAGTGGCTATTAATTCCTGTTAGACTATCTTGCAGGTTTAGTCACTGTGGTGTTTCATAGGCTTTACAGATGTGCAGAATTTCCCCCTTTTTCCTTTGGCAGCTTGTATACCATTTAATATTCCTCATAGCTTCACTGCTCAGCACATATGAATGTTCCCCTCAGTGGGCTGATTTCTCCTTAATGAAATATTTGAATTTTGCAGGTTTCAAAGAAAGTTGTTGGTCTTTCACTTCCTGACTTCTAATAGTAGGCCTTTCTATCTGATTAGATAACATTTGGTGTCCTGTAAGAATGTTTATTCATTGAAACTAACAAGTCATATATGAGGAAAACTGTGAAGAATATAACTCTATGACTCTGATAAAAATATCGCTGAGCCTACTGGTAGAACAAAAAGAGAAGGAGTTTATTAAAATTTTGGCAAGAAAATTGACATTGTAAAGTTCTTTGAATCCTGAAAGGATTACCTAGCAATTGTGAGAAACACAATTGGTATTCACTTTTGCTGATTCAAAAAAAAAAAAAAAAAAAAAAAAAGATTTTTTTTTTTTTGTGAGTTTTTCAGGGGAGGGGTTGTCCTTTCTTTTTAAGACATGAAAAGGTAATTGTTGGTGAATGATATCAGAAACATATCTCAGTGGAAGCAATGCATATCTCTAGTGTGGTTAATTCTCCATTTCCCAAACAAGCTGTTTATACAAAAAGGCCTACCTGATATTTATGGGCCATGATTCATGAGCCATAAACTTCAGAACTTAAGGTAGATAACACAAAGACAATTTCTTACTAAATACCACATGTTAATTGGGGTGGCACACACACTTGCACACATGCTCCAGTGTATATTGCATTACAAGTACATATATATATATATGTATATATATATATAATAAATATATGAATATATATATTCAATATATATATATAATCAATAACAATGCCCATGGCAGGGAGCTAACGATCTGAAGTCACTGAAGTCAGCATTTGAAAACACAGTTGAGGGAGTCCAAGATGGTGACGACCAGTTTGTACCATTTGTGAAGGGCATAGGTTTCAAAACTCTGACAATGGTGAGTGGAGCGGTAGCTGAAGCCAGAACATGGACATTGGTACTTCCTAGGCGAGACAGGACAACCTGTGAACTGGGCCATTTGGATCCAGGTAAAGCATGGACATCTCCAGGGCTTGTGAGTGGTGAATATTCGAACTCTACAAAAATGGGCCTCCCGACTCTGCAGAGGTAGCAGTGGTTGCCCAAAGCAGGAAACTCCGTGCTCAGTGATCTAAACAGCAGAGGCCACGGTTGTCTGTATCAGCCTCCCAGGTCTGGGGTTGTGGCTGGCTGTGGCTGCCCCAAACATGAACCTCCATGCCCAGTGACTGAGACAGCAGAGGCAGCTGCCCCAAGCAGGAGCCTCCCTGCTCAGTGATTGAGACAGCAGAGGTGGCTGCCCCAAGTATGGGTCTCCCTGCCCAGCAGACAGTGAACACCACTGAGCTAACAGATCTCCTACACTTTTAGTAGAGAACATGGGAACCCCCGTGCTTTCCAAATAGGCCTGAAAGCAAGTTAGTACACCATTAAGTGAGTATGTGCAGATTGCCAGATCCAGGGTCCCTCTACCTTAATAGCCAGACATTGGAGCCCTCCCACCTAAACCCACTGTGGACAACATAGGGATCTTTGGGACAGCATTCTCAACACTGAATCCCCTGTCCAGTGGGTCTCCCAGTGGAGTCTAGGCAAAAAATTTCAGGAGCCAAGATGATACAACCCAGACAGATCTAAATACCTAGAGGACATACAACAGACCTATAGGCATTCAGGGCACTCTCAAACTAGTGGTCCTCTCTCAACTTCCTGAAAAATAGTCCAGACACCAGAGACAGACAGACCCAGTATAAAGTACAGACTTCAGGAATAAAGAGCAAAGGTTACAGATAAGCAGAGGGCTAGAGGTAGGCATAAGAAACATCAAACAAAAATCATCCCAGTCAGCTGGGGTGGTTCAATATATGGAAATCCATGTATGTAATCCACCATATAAAGAAACTGAAAGAAAAAAAAAACATAGGATAATCTCCTAAGATTTTCTGATTCTGAATCAGAATTTGATTGATGCTGAAAAAGCATTTGACAAAATCCAACACCCATTCATGTTTAAAGTCTTGGAGAGATCAGGGATACAAGGCACATTCTTATAAATAGTGAAGATAATAAACAGAAAGCCTATAGCCAACATCAAACTAAATGGAGAGAAACTTAAATCAATCCTACTGAAATCAGGGACAAGACAAGACTGCCCACTCTCTCCATATCTCATCAATATGGTACTTGAAATCCTAGCTAGAGCAATAAGACAACTAAAGGAGATCGATGAGATGTAAATCGGAAAGAAAGACAACATATATGAGTGACCCTAAAAATTCAACCAGCAAACTTCTTCAGCTGAAAGACACCCGCAAGAAAGTGGCTGGATAAAAATAATTAACTCAAGAAAATCAGTAGCCCTCCTGTATACAAAAGACAGAGGGGCCGAGAAAGAAATTAGGGAAACTACACCCTTCACAATAGCCACAAAGAACATAGAGTGCCTTGGTGTGACTCTAACCAAGCAAGTGAAAGACCTGTTTGAAAACAAAACAAAACAAACAAACAAACAAACAAACAAAACACTTCAAGTCTCTGAAGAAATAAATTGAAGCAGATATCAGAAGATGGAATGATCTCCTGTGCTCATGAATTGGTAGGATCAACATAATGAAAATTGCCATCCTACCAAAAGCAATCTGCAGATTCAGTGCGATTCCTATCAAAATACCAACACAATTCTTTACAGAACTTGAAAGAGCAATTCTCATTTTCATATGAAAAACCAAAAAACTCAAAATTGCTAGAATAATTTTCTACAATAAAAGATCTCTGTCTCTGAATCAAGCTGAACTACAGAGCAATAGTAACAAAAACTGCATGGTACTGGCAAAGAAACAGAATAGTGGATGAGTGGAATCAATAGAAGACCCAGAAATAAAACCTAACACCAATGGATACTTGATTTTTGGCAAAAGCCAAAATCATACAATGGAAAAAATAATAATTCAGCATCTTCAATCAATGTGCTGGTCTAAGTGGATGTCTACAAGTAGAAAAATGCAAATAGATCCTCTGTGGTCAGGTAAGGCTGCTCCCTACATAATACATATTGATCACCCTGCACAAAACTGAAGTCCAAGTGACTCAAAGACCGAAAAACCAGACACACTAAATCTGTTAGAAGAAAAAGTCGGAAAGAGGCTAGAACTCTTTGCCTAGGAGACAACTTCCTGAACAGAACACAAACAGCATAGGCTCTAAGATCAAAAATAAATAAATGGGACCTCATGAAACTGAAGAGCTTTTGTAAGGCACAAGACGCTGTAGTCAAAACAAAATGACAGCCTACAGACTGGGAAAGGATCTTCACCAAACCTATATATAGCAGAGGGCTAATATCCAGAATATATAAAGAACTCAAGAAGTTAAAAAGCAACAAATCAAGTAATCTGTTTAAAAGACTGGGTACAGAGCTAAACAGAGAATTCTCAATAAATTATCGAATGGCAGAGAAACACTTAAAGAAATGCTCAACATCCTTAATCATCAGGGAAATGCAAATCAAATCGGCCCTGAGATTTCACCTTATAACTATCAAAATGGCTAAGAACAAAAACTCAAGTGACAACACCTGCTGGAAAGGATATGGAGAAAAAGGAACCCTTCTTTCTAGTGGGAATGTAAACTTGCACAACCACTTTGGAAATCCATCTGGCACTTTCTCAGATAATTAGGATTAGTGCTACCTTAAGATTCAGCTATACCACTCTTAGGCATGTATTCAAAATATGCTCAAGAATACAACAAGGACATTTACTCAACCATGTTCATAGCAACTTTATTTGTAAAAGCCAGAATCTGGAAACATCCCAGATGTCCCTCAATGGAGGAATGGATGCAGAAATTGTGGTACATTTACACAATGGAATACTACTCTGCAATTAAAAACAAGGAAATCATGAAATATGAAGGCAAATTGATGCATCTAAAAAAGATCATCCTGAGTTAGGTATCTCAGAAACAGAAAGACACACATGGTATATACTCACTTATAAATGGGTATTACAAATATAATGTAGGATAAACATACTAAAATCTGTAAATCTAAAGAGGCTAAGCATGAAGAAGAAGGACTCCTGGACCAGATGGCTTCAGCGCAGAATTCTACCAGACCTTCAAAAAAGAGCTAACTCCAATTCTCTTCAAACTATTCCACAAAATAGAAACAGAAGGAACATTACCAAACTCATTCTATGAAGCCACAATCACCTTGGTACCTAAACCTCACAAAGACTCAACAAAAAAGAGAATTTCAGACCAATCTCCCTTATGAACATTGATGCAAAAATACTTAACAAAATACTTGCAAACCGAATCCAAGAACACATCAAAGATATTATCCACTATGACCAAGTAGGCTTTATCCCATGTATGCAGGGGTGGTTCAATATACGGAAATCCATCAACGTGATCCACCATATTAACAAACTGAAAGAAAAAAACCACATGATAATCTCTCTAGATGCTGAAAAAGCATTTGAAAAATCCAACATCCATTCATGTTTAAAGTGCTGGAGAGATCAGGGATACAAGGCACATATCTAAACATAGTAAAGGCGATATACAGCAAGCCAATAGCCAACATCAAACTGAACGGAGAGAAACTTAAAGCAATCCCACTGAAATCAGGGACAAGACAAAGCTGCCCACTCTCTCCATATCTCTTCAACATAGTGCTGGAATTCCTTGCTAGAGCAATAAGACAGCTGAAGGAGATCAAGGGGATACAGATGGGAAAGGAAGAAGTCAAATTATCACTATTTGCAGATGATATGGTAGTTTACATGAGTGACCCCAAAAACTCTACCAGGGAACTCCTACAGCTGATAAACATCTTCAACAAAGTGGCCGGATACAAAATTAACTCAAAAAAATCAGTAGCACTCCTGTATACAAAAGACAAAAGGGCTGAGAAAGAAATTAGAGAAACAACACCATTCACAATAGCCACAAATGACATAAAGTACCTTGGTATAACCCTAACCAAGCAAGTCAAAGACTTGTATGAAAAAAAAAAATTCAAGTCTCTGAAGAAAGAATTAGAGGAAGATATGAGAAGATGGAAAGATCTCCCACGCTCATGGCTTGGCAGAATTAACATAGTAAAAATGGCCATCTTACCAAAAGCAATCTACGGATTTAATGCAATTCCCATCGAATTGCCAACACAATTCTTTACAGAAAAATTCTCAACTTCGTATGGAATAACAAGAAACCGAGAATTGCTAAAACAATCCTCTACAATAAAAGATCTTCTGGAGGTATCTCCATCCCTGATCTCAAGCTGTACTATAGAGCAACAGTTATAAAAACTGCATGGTACTGGCATAGAAACAGAATGGTGGATCAATGGAATCGAACAGAAGACCCAGAAATAAACCCACACACTTATGGACACCTGATTTTTGACAAAGATGCCAAAACCATACAATGGAAAAAAGATAGCATCTTCAACAAATGGTGCTGGGCCAACTGGATGTCAACATGTAGAAAAATGAAAATAGATCCATACTTATCACCCTGCACAAAACTGAAGTCCAAGTGGATCAAAGACCTCAACATAAAACCAGACACATTAAATCAGCTAGAAAAAAAAAGAGGGGAATACCCTAGAACTCATTGGTGCAGGAGAAAACTTCCTGAACAGAAAACCAACAGCACAGGCTCTAAGAGCAACAATCAATAAATGGGACCTCATGAAACTGAAAAGCTTCTGTAAAGCAAAGGACACTGTCATCAATACAAAGCAACTGCCTAAAGATTGGGAAAGAATCATCATCAACCCTTTATCTGACAGAGGACTCATATCCAGTATATAAAAAGAACTAAAGAAGCTGAAAAGCAGCAAATCAAGTAATCCACTTAAAAAATGGGGAACAGAGCTAAACAGAGATTCTTTGTAGAGGAATATCAAATCACAGAGAAGCACTTAAAGAAATGCTCAACCTCATTAGCCATTAGGGAAATGCAAATCAAAACAACCCTGAGATTTCACCTTACACCCGTCAGAAGGGCCAAGATGAAAAACTCGAGGGACAACACATGCTGGAGAGGTTGTGGAGAAAGGGGAACCCTTCTCCACTGCTGGTGGGAATGTAAACTTGTACAACCACTCTGGAAAGCAATCTGGCGCTTTCTCAGACAACTAGGAATAGCGCTTCCTCAAGATCCAGCCATACCACTCCTAGGCATATACCCAAAAGAGGCTCAAGTACACAAAAAGGACATTTGCACAACCATGTTTGTAGCAGCTTTATTTGTAATAGCCAGAAGCTGGAAACAACCCAGATGTCCCTCAACTGAGGAATGGATGCAGAAACTGTGGTACATCTATACAATGGAGTATTACTCAGCAATGAAAAATAAGGAAATCATGAAATTTGCAGGTAAATGGTGGGACCTGGAAAGGATCATCCTGAGTGAGTTGTCCCAGAAGCAAAAAGACACACATGGTATATACTCACTCATATAAACATACAACATAGAATAAACCCACTAAAATCTGTACATCTAAACATACTAAGCAAAAGAGAGGACCCTAACTAAAATGTTCAATCCCCATCCTGAAAGGCAAACAGGACGGACATCAGAAGAAAAAGAAATTAGGAAACAACCTCGGAACCTGCTACAGAGGGCCTCTGAAAGCCTCTGCAGTATAGACTGTCAAAGTAGATGCTGAGCCTGATGGCCAACTGATGGGCAGAGTGAATGGAATTTTATGTAAGAAGTGGGAAATAGTAAGACCTGGAGGGGATTGGAACTCCACAAGGAGAGCAACAGAACAAGATAATTTGAACACAGGGAACTTCCCAGAGACTCATACTCCAACCAATGACTATTAGTGGAGATAACCTAGAACTCTTGCACAGATGTAGCCCATGGCAGTTCAGTGTCCAAGTGGGTTACATAGTAATGGGAAGAGGGACTGCCTCTGACATAATCTGATTGGCCTGTTCTTTGATCACCTCCCCCTGAGGTGGGAGCAGCCTTACCAAGCCAAGGTAGAGGACAATGCAGCCAATATTGATGAGAACTGATAGACTAAGATCAGAAAGGAGAGGAGAACCTCCCCTATCAGTGGACTTGGGGAGTGGCATGCATGCAGAAAAGGGAGGGAGGGTGGGATCGGGAGGGGAGGAGGGAGGGGCTTATGGTGGTTAAAAATGAATAAAGTGTAATTAATAAAAAAAGATTATTAATCCTCATTTCGAAAGGCGAATGGGATAGACATTGGAAGAGGTAGAAAACAGGGAACAGGACAGCAGCCTACCACATAGGGCCTCTGAAAGAATCTACCCAGCAGGGTATTAAAGCAGATGCTGAGGCTCATAACCAAACTTTGGGCAGAATGCAGGTAATTGTACGTAATAAGGGGAGATGAAAGACCTGGAGCAGGCAGGAGTGCCACAAGGAGAACAACAGAACCAAATATCTTAGCACAATCTTTTCTGAGATTGATTCTGTAACCAAGGCACATTCGTGCAGATAACCTAGAACCCTTGCACAGATGTAGCCCATGGCAGCTCAGTGTCCAAGTGGGTACCCTAGTAAGGGTACTGTCTCTTATGTGGACTCAGTAGCTGGCTATTTGATCACCTCCTCCTGACGGTGGGCAGCCTTATCAGTCCCCAGAGGAAGACAATAGAGACAATAATGATGAGATCTGGTAGTCTAGGGTCAGATTGAATGGGAGGAGGTCAGTCCTTATCAGTGGACTTGGGGAGGGGCATGGGAGGAGAATAGGGAGGGAGGGTGGGATTGAGAGGTGAGGAGGGAGGGAGCTACAGCAGGGATACAAAATGAATAAATTGTAATTGATAAAAAAATAATTAATTTAAAAATAAAACAAAGATTACAATCTAGAATAAAGGAAAAGGAACACTTATAAGCACGAAAATAAAAATAGTCTTAAAATTCAATATTTTTAATAGGAAAAGCTAAAAAGAAAATTAATAAAAATGAGAAGTTTTGTCTGGAGCAGTGAGAAACTTGAATTCTTAAGGGTCCAGTTTTGACAGACAAAAGAAGAGAAGTAAAATCTAGGACAGTAAGATGACCTAAGAAAACAATTCCAATAAGGAAAAAGAAATTTGTCGAATAGAAAGAAATTAAAACCTAATGACTAAAACTCACCTGAGAATGCTTGGTACAGTGTGAGCATACATCAACAAGCATGACCAAGTGCAATGGGTCCTTGGTCTTGGACAAATTGACTAATGAATTTCCCAGAGCCCTGTGTCATAGCTGTGAAGCGAGGAATGCTGCGCAGAGGCAGATAATTGGAAAATAACAACAACAAAAAAAATGTGACATCATTTGCTAGAAAATGGAAACATTGTTTTATCATGTACCTTCCAAGAAAGTGAAAGTCAGCATTTTAAGAAACAAAATAGACTATTAGGACAGCCTTACATGAGTTTCTCCTGGGCAGGCACTTCAGTATGGATGGTATATGGCTCAATTTGTAGGGCAAGGGGAAAATACATAAATATTCACCAAAGAGGGTAATTGAGTCACAAGTCACATAACCTATTTCAAAAATCCATCTCTATCCAATAAAAATATTACAGAAGAAATACAGAAAATTTCCTTGGGGGATATAGGGCTGTTCAGTCTTTCTACCTGATGAGGAAAGGATAGTAGCTCCACAAGGACCAAATATATCTGGGCACAGGGTCTTTTCTGAGACTGACATGCAACCAAGGACCATGTATGAATGTAACCTAGAACCTCTACTCAGATGTAGCCTGTGGTAGCTCAGTAACCAATTGGTTTCCCATAGTGAGGGGAACAAGGACTATTTCTAACAGGAACTCAATGACTGGCTCTTTGGCCTCCCCACCCCCCCAACGGAGGAGCAGTCCTGTTAGGCCACAGAGGAGAGCTTTGCAGCCAGTCCTGAAGATACCTGATAAAACAGGATCAGATGAATGGGGAGGAGGTCCCCCCTATCAGTGGACTTGGCAAGGGGCACGGTGGAGACGAGGGAGGGAGGGAGGGACTGGGAGGGAATGAGGGATGGGGACACGGCTGGGATACAGAGTTAATAAAATGTAACTGATAAGAAAAAAAAAAGAAATACAGAAAATTAAAAGCTCAATCACTACCTGTTCTTTAAGCGCATGGTATTAAATAACTCACCAAAGAGACATTTACATTGCCATGAAGAGAGAGAGAGAGGCAAAGACATTTAATTTCATTTTGTCTTAGTGCTTCCCTGGGCTTATCTGCTTGGTGGGACTAGATTTGAGATCCAGCTCACTCAGATTATGTTTTAAGTGGAGAAATATATTGAATCTCTCTGAGCCACAGCTTGTTAGTCTATAAACTCTGTAACAATAAAGGTGATCTATTTATGTGTGAGACCATCCTAATAGGAATTAAAAAGCTACTATGAAAATCTAAACATGTAACTTGGAAAGAAACTGATAATGTACAATGAAAACATAGTAATGGCAAAGGTTCAACAATATTTTATTCTGTTTACTCTCTGTCTCCAGGACATCATTGTTCATATCTCTTTAGTAGTTAATAAGATTTCTGTATTCATTTCTATGGAAATACAGAAATTGTGTATCTATGGAAATACAGAAATTGTGATCTTTGTAA
The DNA here is from genome assembly GCF_907164565.1 of Psammomys obesus. Lineage (NCBI taxonomy): Eukaryota > Metazoa > Chordata > Mammalia > Rodentia > Muridae > Psammomys > Psammomys obesus. Next base: position 56,291,868 of record NW_026585644.1, read on the forward strand.
ATATTATCTAAACTTTGTCTCCTTTATTTATATATTTCTTTATATGTATTGTTTCATAAGTGTCCTACTAAGCTACCCAGTCTGGCTTTGAACTCAGGATCCTCACACTTATGTTTCTCAAGTGCAATATTACCGGAGTACAATCACATTTGGACAATAGATATTGAATTAGTCTGAATATGCTATTTCTTTCTGTTAAATATAATAATTGTTATATATGTTTTATATATTACATATATATACAAATCAAAGGAAAAATTGAAATATATTCCTAAATAAATAAATACAAAGTTTGAATCCTAATAGCAACTTTGTTTATCATCTTTGTCCCCTACAACTAATAATTTTCTTTTATTAGTATTTATTTTCCATAGGTACATAACATAATGGAGGCAGTAAATCAGATCTCCAATATTGGCTTAATAACAAACTTCCAACATTAACTTAAAATCATTCTGAATTAAATAGAGAAAACCTCAATAGTCAATACTGACCCACAGTTTAACTGTTGCAGCCAGTCATAGAATTGAGATCAAAAGCTGCCCATTTCCAAAATATGGTCACCTTCAGAAGCCCAACTATATTTCCTATTTTGTATCCTAGATCTTACATAATATATTCATTTTTCTCTGTGCAGAAATGGTGCACTGCAAGCAAAACTTTCTTCTGTTAAATAAAATATAAATAGGTTTTTATTTCAAATCTTGAATGGCAATTGCTTTCTTCTATGTATGTAGCTCCTAGAAAAATTTTGTAATTACAACCCAAGTCAGCAATTAAAAACAAGGAAATCATGAATTTTCAAGCAAAAGGTAGGGTGTAGAAAAAATACCTGAGTGAGGTATCCCAGGATCAAAATGACACACATAGTATATACTCACTTATAAGTGGGTACTAGACCTATGAGATAGGATAAACATACTAAAATCTGTACACCTAAAGAAGATCAACAAGAAAGAGGATCCGGGGTAAGATGATCAGTCTTCACCTAGAAAGACTGACGGGATTGACATTGGAAGTAGGAGAAAACAAGTAACAGGAAAAGAAGCCTACCACAGAGGGCCTCTGAAAGACTCTACCTAGCAGTGTATCAAAGCAGATGCTGAGACACATAACCAAACTTTCAGCAGAGTGAAGGGAATCATATGAAAGAAGGGGGAGTTAGTATGACCTAGAGGGGACAGAAGCTCCACAAGAACCAAATATATCAGGGCACAAAGGTCTTCTATGAAGCTGTGTCTCCAACAAAGTATCATGCATGGATACTACCTAAAACCGCTGCTTGGATGTAACCCATGGTAACTCAGTATCCACAGTGACTGGCTAGTTGATCTCCCCTCCCCGCTCTCCCCCCCCCCCCCCCCCCAGTGAGGAGCAGCCTTGCTAGGCCACAGATAAGGACATTACAGCCAGTCCTGAAGATACCTGATAGGCTAGGGTCAGATGGAAGGGGTCCAGTCTATGCATTGTGCTTGGTTGTTGTTTCAATCTCCAGAAGCCATTCTGGGTCCTGGTTAGCTGGCTCTGTTGGTCGTCTTGTAGAGCTCCTGTCACCTCCAGGTCCTTCTATCCTTCTATGCACTTTTCTGCAAGATTCCCTACACTTTGTCAAATGTTTGGCTATGAGTCTCAGCATGTGTTTTGATCTGTAGCTCAGGGAATCATCTCAGAGGTCAGTGTTAGATTTTGTTTTTTATATTCAGACTGTTCCAGAGAACAAATCAAAGAAGACCATATCTCTTGAGATTAATAGACATTTTTATAATGTATATCTTGCTGCAACTCCAAATAAATGATCTTTTAGAAACTATCTGTGAATCAACATTTACTTAAATTAAAAAGATTTATAGTATGAGAATGAGATATTTACTCTGTTGAAAGCTTAATCTTAAATGAAATCTTCATGAAGAGGAATAGAAATTAGCCTTGTTCTTGAAAAAGTTACATATAATTACAGTGGTTTATAGATTTTATCTCCTAGCTCTCTTTCTATAATAGCAAATGCAGGAATCTAATTCTACCCTACTAGTATTGTATATGTTCAATAGCCTCTTCGTGTGTGAAGGTATAATTATTAAATTAGAAATTATCCATTCGGCTCCTGGGAATAGCCCTTCAAAAAGATTTCTCATCAATCATATGATTATATTTTATTATGTATATTCTGTTATTATTATACTTATATTTTGACCACTTCACACTATAGACATACAGATTGCAAAAATATTCTTTTGTGACACAAGTAACATCATATTCTATTAATTTCTTTTAATAGTAATGTTTCTCTTAGAGAAAAATATAAATTATTTAAGTACTCTAATTAAATATTTGACATATTCACATATTGTAATTCTCATAACATTCTCAGTATGCTGTGGCACAGTAGGACTTGATTAATATTATTAGAAAGTTAAACATAATAGTTCTTATGATAGAACATATTTAGAATTCAACAAAGAATAGCTGAAATGGATACCACATAGTCTAGAAAAGTCAAGCAGAGTTTTTACAGCTTAAAACATTGGCCCAATAATATAAGCCAGCACTTGACAATAGTTGGTGTTCCTCCTTATTTCAAAATTGAAACACTTTGTATTTTTCCCAAGATACAGTGGAACTATGAAATTACTGTAACACTTATTTGCATCTTCTTTATCTTTATTTTTTTCATTCACTTCATTCATTTTTTCTCCATAGCCAGAATTTTTAAAATCTATAGTTCTACCTGTGTATAACAGTTTATAGTAACAATATTAGCAGCAAACACTATTTACTTTGAAATGCTTATTCTGCTTCAGTACTTTTAGAACTGTCCACATGATCTTTTATCTCCAAATCAACATCTTAGAGATGACTATTTTCTCATGATTCCACAATTATAATGAAAAGTCATATTCTACTGCATTATCAGACTTTTCAATGTAATGTGAATTTTATTTATAAACCACTTTTAATTTTTTGGATCATTTATTTTTTTAATTTATTATAATTTATTCACTTTGTATCCCAGCTGTAGCCCTCTCCCTATTCCCTCCCAATTCCACCCTCTCTCCCTTTTCTCCTCCATGCCCCTTCCCAAGTCTACTGATAGAGAAGGTTCTCCTCCCCTTCCATCTTACCCTAGCCTATCAGGTACTATTTGTATAACCTTCCTTTTTGGCCTGGTAAGGCTGCCCACTGCCCTCCGGGGAAGGGGATCAAAAAGCCAGCCACTGATTTCATGTCAGAGACAGTCTCTTTTCCCCTTCCTAGGGATCCCATTTGGAGAATGTGCTACCATGAGCTACATCTGTGAAGGGGTTCTAGGTTATCTCAATGTGTGGTCAATATCAGTCTCAGAAAAGACCACTAGGCCCAGATTTTTTGGTTCTTTTGCTCTCCTTGAGGAGCACTAGTCCCCTCCAGGTCATTCTGTCTCTCCCTTCTTTCATTAGATTCCCAGCACTCTGACCAAAGTTTGACTATGAGTCTCAGCATCTGCTTTAATACCCTGCTGGATAGGCTCCTGTCTTATTCCTTGTTTTCACCATCTTCTGTTGTCTATCCCATTTGTCTTTCTGAATGAGGATAGATCATTTTACCCAGGGATCTCCTTCTTGCTTAGCTTCATTAGGGGTACAGATTTTAGTATGTTTATCCTAATTATATATCTAATATCCATTTATAAGTGAGTATATGCCATGTGGGTCTTTTTGCTTCTGGAATACGTCACTAAGGATGATCCTTTCTAGATGCATCAATTTGCTTGCAAATTTCATGATTTTCTTGTTTTTAATTGCTGAGTAGTGTAAATGTTCCACAATTTCTGAATGCATTCCTCAACTAACGGGCATCTGGGCTGTTTCCAGCTTCTGGCTATTTTTTTTCTTTTTTTTTTAAATTTTTTATTAATTACACTTTATTCATTTTGTATCCCCCCCATAAGCCCCTCCCTCCTTCCCTGCTGATCCCACCCTCCCTCCCCTTTCTGCATGCATGCCACTCCCCAAGTCCACTGATAGGGGAGGTTCTCCTCTTCTGTCTGATCTTAGTCTATCAGTTATCATCAAAAGTGCCTGCATTGTCCTCTACTGTGGCCTGGTAAGGCTGCTCCCCCCTCAGGGGGAAGTGATCAACAAGAAGGCCCATCAGATTATGTCAGAGGCAGTCCCTCTTCCCATTACTATGTAACCCACTTGGACACTGAACTTCCATGGGCTACACCTGTGCAGGGGTTCCAGGTCATCTCCACGAAAAAGTAATGCTGCTACAAACATGGTTAAGCAAATGTCCTTGATGTGTACTTCAGCATCTTTTGAATATATGCCTAGGAGAGGGTATAACTGGGTCTTGAGGTAGCACTATTCCTAATTATCTGTGAAAATGCCAGGTTGATTTCCAAAATGCCAGGTTGTACAAGGATACATTCCTACTATCAATGGAGGAGGGTTCCCTTTTCTCCGCATCCTCTCCAGCATGTGTTGTCACTTGAGTTTTTGACATTAGCCATTCTGATGGGTATAAGGTGAATTCTCAGGGTCATTTTTTAATCATTTTTTTTAATTTTCATTATTAGTTACATTTTATTAATACTGTATCCCAGCTGTATCCCGCTCCGTCATTCTCTCCCAATCCCACCCTTCCTCCCTCATCTCCTCCCTGCCTCTTTTCAAGTCCACGGATTGGGGAGGACTTCCTCCCCTTTCATCTGACCCTGTTTTATCAGATACCTTCAGGACCGGCTGCAAGGTCCTCTGTGGCCTAGCAGGACTGCTCTTCCCTTGAGGGGTAGGGAGGTCAAAGAGCCTTCCATTGAGTTCTTGTCAGAAATAGTCCCTGTTCCCTTTATTATGGGAAACCAATTGGCTACTGAGTTACCACGGGCTACATCTGAGCAGAGGTTCTACGTTATATCCAAACATGGTCCTTGGTAGAGTATCAGTCTCAGAAAAGATCCCTGTACCCAGATATACTTGGTCCTTTTGAAGCTCCTATCCTTTCCATGTCATACTAACTCCCCCTTCCTTCATATGATTCCCTTCACTCTGCTGAAAGTTTGGTTATGAGTCTCAGCATCTGCTTTGATACACTGCTAGGTAGAGTCTTTCAGAGGCCCTCTGTGGTAGGCTCCTGTCTTGTTACTTGTTGTGTCCTACATCCAATGTCCATCCCATTTATCTTTCTAAGTGAGGATTGGTCATCTTACCCTGAGTCCTCTTTCTTGTTTATCTTCTTTAGGTGTATAGATTTCATTATGTTTATCATATCTTATAGGTCTATATAAGTGAGTATATACCATGTGTGTCTTTCTCCTTCTGGGATATCTCACTTAGAAAGGTCTTTTCTAGATCCCACCATTTGCCTGCAAATTTCATGATTTCCTTGTTTTTGATTGCTGAATAGTATTCCATTGTGTAAAAATACCACAATTTCTGTATCCATCCCTCCGTTGATGGGCATCTGGGTTGTTTCCAGGTTCCGGCTATCACAAATAAAGTTGATACAAACATCGTTGAGCAAATGTCCTTGTTGTGTACTTGGGAAAATTTTGGGTATATGCCTAGGAGTGGTATAGCTGGGTCTTGAAAAAGCACTATTCCTATTTGTCTGAGAAAGCACCAGATTGACTTCCAAAGTGGTTGTATAAGTTTACATTCCCACCAGCAATGGATGAGGCTTCCTTTTTCTCCTCAACCTCTCCAGCATGTGTTGTCATTTGAGTTTTTATTTTAGCCATTTGAATGGGTGTAAGATGAAATCTCAGGGTCGTTTTGATTTGCATCTCCCTGATGGCTAAGGATGTTGAGCATCTCTTAAGTGTTTCTCTACCATTCTATATTCCTCTACAGAGAATTCTCTGTTTTGCTCCATACCCCATTTTTAATTGTGTTACTTGATTTATTGCTTTTTAATTTCTTGAGTTCTCTATATATTCTGGCTATCATCCCTCTGTCAGATATAGGATTGGTAAAGATCCTTTCCTTTTCAGTAGGCTGTCATTTTGTTCTGGCGACAGTGTCGTTTTTTTTTAATGTAAGATTTTTTTGTTTCATGATGTCCCATTTATTGATTGTTGCTCTTAGAGCCTGTGCTGTTGGTGTTATGTTCAGGAAGCTGTCTCCTGTGACAATGAGGTCAAGGCTCTTCCCCATTTTTTCTTCTTACAGATTTAGTTGAGGGCTTTGATCTACTTGGACTTTAGTTTTGTGCAGGGTGATATGTATGGACATATTTGCATTTTTCTGCATTTAAATATTCAGTTAGACCAGCACCATTTTTTGAAGATGCTATTTTCTTCCATTGCATGGTTTTGGCATCTTTGTGAAAAAATTGGTGTCCAAAAGAGTGTGAGTTTATTTCTGGGTCTTCTATTCAAATCCACTGATACAACATTCTGTTTCTATTCTACTACTATGAAGTTTTATTACTGTTACTCTATAGTACAGGTTGAGATCAGTTACTTCCAGAAGATCTTTTATTGTAGAGAATTCTTTTCGTTATTCTGGGTTTCTTGTTATTCCATGTAGAGATGAGAATTTTTCTTTCATGTTCTGAAAAGAATTGTGTTGAATATTCACAAATCCTGTATCTGACAGAGGGTTAATATACAGAATATATAAAGAACTCAAGAAGATAAAAACCAACAAATCAAGTAATACAATAAAAAAATGGGGTACACAGCTAAACAGAGAATTCCCAATAGAGAAATAGCAAATAGCAAAGAAATATTTAAAGAAATGTTCAGTGTCCTTAGTCATCAGGAAATGCAAATTAAAATGACCCTGTGATTTCGCCTTACACCCATCAAAAACTGAAGTGACAACACATACTGGAGAGTATGTGGAGAAAGGGGATTCCCCCCTCCATTGCTGGTAGGTATGTAAACTTGTACAACCAATATGGAAATCAATCTGGTGTTTTCTTAAGCATTCAAAATAGTGCTACCTCAAGATCCAGCCATGCCACACTTAGGCATATATCCAAAATATGCTCAAGTATTCAAGGGCATTTTTCCAACCATGTCCATAGCAGCTTTATTCATAATAGCCAGAATCTCAAAATTACCAAGATGTCCCTCAATATAGGAATGGATGCAGAAATTGTAGTACATTTACATAACGACATACAATTCAGCAATTAAAAACAAGAAAATCATGAAATTTGCAGGCAAATTGATGCAATTAGAAAAGATTATCCTAAGTGAGGTTTCCCAGAAGCAGAAAGAAATACATGGCAAATACTTACTTATAAATGGATATTAGACATGTAGTATAGAATATTCATACTAAAATCTGTACACCTATAAACGCTAAGGAAAAAAGACAACCATGGGTAAGATGCTTAATCCTCATTCAGAAAGGCAAACAGGATAAACATCAGAAGAGGTAGAAAACAGAGAAGAGGGCAAGAGCCTACCACAGAGGGCCTCTGAAAGACTCCAACCAGCAGGGTATCAACTCAGATGCTGCCATTCATAACCAAACTTTGGCAGAGTGCAGGGAATCTTATGAAAGAAGGGGGAGATAGAAAGACCTGGAGGGGACTGGAGCTCTACAAGGAGAGCAACAGAATCAAAAATTCTCAGCAAAGTGGTATTTTCTGAGACTGATACTCCAACCAAGGCATCCAATTCATAAAGATAACCTAGAACCCCTGAACAGATGTAGTCGATAGCAGCTCTGTGTGCAAGTGGGTTCCCTAGGAAGGGGAACAAGTGCTGTCTCTGGCATGAACTCAGTGGCTGGCTCATTGATCATGTCCCCCTAATGGGAGACAGCCTTACCAGGCCACAGATGAAGACAATGAAGCCAGTCCTGACGAGACCTGATAGACTAGGTCAGGTGGAAAGGGAGGAGAACTTTCCCTATCAGTGGACTTGGGGAAGGACATTGGAGGAGAAGTGTTAGGATGGCAGGATTGGGATGGGACAAGAGAGGGGGCTCTATCTGGGTTAAAAGTGAATAAATTATAATAAATAAAACTATACTAAAAAGAAAAAATAAATAAAAATAAAATATCTCCTGGTATTTCCATTCCTGATCTCAAGTAGGCCTATGGAGCAACACTAATAAAAATGGCATGGTACTGATATAGAAACAGACTGGAGGATCGATGGGAATTGAATCAAACACCCTGAAATAAACCCATACACCTATAGACGCACGATTTTGCAAAAAAAACCAAAACCACACAATGGAAAAAAAGATAGCATCTTTAATCAATGGTTCTGATCTAACAGATATCTAGATGTAGAAAAATGCATATAGATCCATATGTATCACCCTGTGCAAAATAAAGTACAAGTAGATCTAAGACATCAACATAAAGCCAGACACACTATATCTGTTTAAAAGAAAATTGGGGAAGAGCCTAGAACTCATTGGCATAGGAGACGGCTGCCTGAACGGAAGGAACACCAAGAGCTCAGGCTGTAAAAGTTACAATCTATAAATGGGGCATCGTGAAATGGAAAATCCTTGGAAAACCTTTATAAACAGAACAAAAGGATTGCCTACAGACTTGGAAAATCATTTCACCAACCCTCCATCTCACAGAGGGCTAATATCAAGATTTTATAAAGGACTCAAGAAATCAAACACCAAAAAAAAATTATTCAATTTAAAAATAAGGTGCAGAGCTAAATAAATAATTCTCTACAGTGGAATATCAAATGAGGATGAAACACTTAAAGAAATACACAGAGTCCTTATTCATCAGAGAAATGTAAATCCAGTGACCCTGAGATTCCATCTCACACCCACGAGAAAGGCTAAGATCTGAAGACATTGTAGAGAAAGGAGATCCATCCACCACTGCTGGTGGGAGTGCAAATTTGTAAAAACCACTTTGGAAATCAATCTAGTGCTTTCTCAGAAAAACAAGAATAGTGCTACCTCAAGACCCAGCTGTATCTTTCCTGAGTATATATATCTGAAAGATTCCCTACCATTCAACAAGGACATTTGCTTAACTATGTTCAAAGCAGCTTTATTTGTAATAGCCAGAATCTGGAAACAATTTAAATGTCTTTCAATGGAGGAATGAATACAGAAATTGTGGTACATCTACACAAGAGAACACTACTCAGCTATTAAAAACAAGGAAATCATGAAATTTGCAGGCAAATGGTGGGATCTAGAAAAGATCATCCTGAGTGAAATAACTAAGAAGCACAAAGACATGCACAGTATATACTTAATTTTAAGTGGATATTAGCCATATAATATATGATAAACATTCTTAAATCCACAGACCTAAAGAACCTAAACAATAAGGAGGACTGAGGGAAGGTGTTTAATTTTCATTCAGAAGGTAAAACAGAATAGACACCTGAAGCAGTAGAAGAGAAGAACCAAGAGAGTAGCTTCCCACAGATGTCCTCTAAAAGATTCCACCCAGCAGGGCATCTAAGCAGATGCAGAGACTCACAGCCAAACTTTGGACAGAGTACAGGGAGTCTTATGGAAGAAGGGGGTGGTAGAAGGACGTGAAGGGGACAGGAGTCCCACATGGAGACCAACAATGGAAAAAATATCTGGGCCCAGGGGAACTGCAGAGACTTATGCATTAACCATTGACTATGCATGGAGAGGACCTAGAACACCTGCTTAGATGTAACCCACAGACGGTTCCATCTCCATGTGGGTCCTCTAACCTAGAGAGAAGAAAGTCTCTGACATGAACTAGGTTGCCTGTCCTTGATAATTTCTTCCTGGTTGGACGATCTAGCCAGCACACAGACCAAAAGGAGCAAGATAGTCTTGATGGGACCTGATAGGCCAAGGTCAAACAGTAAGGGAAGAGGTCTTCCCCTATCAGTGAATGAGGGGAGAGGGATAGGGGAAGAAGATGGATGGATGGGGGGACAAGAAAAAGATGAGGAATGGGGCTACAACCAAGATACAAAGTAAATAAATTGTAAATAATAACAATAATTATTATTATTATCATTATTATTTTCAGAAGGATTGCAATCTTCCCAAGAGAAATATTTTAAGACACTATTTCATTATTTTCAAGATCATAATTTTTCACTTAAAGTCTCTCTTTACCCTGATCTCACCGTTATGCTGATGTCTTGCTACTATCCACTTTAAATCTATTTTTTTTACTTTTAATTCCTAGTGTGATTATGACATCCATTTGTGTTTTCTTTGTCCTTATCTAATTCACAATCAATATTCTTTAAAATCTTTACCTATATATTTTCCATATATGTAAATGTAAATGGGTATTTTTTTTCTCCTTCCAGTTCATACCTTCCTGTCTTTGCAGGTATTTCTTTTTTTAATTAAATTTTTATTTTTATATTAATTACAGTTCATTTATTTTGTATCCCAGATGCAGCCCCTTCCCTCATTCCCTCCCAATCTCACCCTTCCTCCCTCATCTCCTACCTGCCCCTCTCTAAGTCCACTGATAGAGGAAGTCCTCCCCCCTTCCATCTGACCTTAGCTTATCAGGTCTCAATTAGGACTGGCTGCAATGTCCTTCTCTGTGGTCTAGCAAGGCTATTCCTCCCTCATGAAACAGGGAAGGTCAAAGAGAGAGCCAATAAGTTCATGTCAGAGACAGCCCCTGTTTCCCTTACTAAGGAATCAGGTATTTCTTTTTAATGAGTTTATTTTCCATTGTACATTGTCACATAAGCATTACATAATTCTTCATCATTGTGTTTTTACAGAATATTTTCTTCAGTGTAGTGTAGATTGAAGTTAATTTTCCAAATACTAATTTGATTTATTAAATACTTACCTTAATTTTAAGTTTAGTGAAATACAGCTTTAATTACGATTTCAGGCTTAGCATATCCATTTGATATCTTCCAGATTCTACAACTTTTAAACATTATTTGTCTTTACTTTGAACATTGCTATAAAAATCTGTTCAACTAATGCCAAATTACTTAATGCCAGTTTCCTATTAATTTGGAAGTATTTGCCATTGCTGCTTTTGATAACTAATGTTGTTTATTATTCTATAGCCTATTTTTTCCAAAATGATCTGACCACACATGTCCCTTGCTGTAGGTTAAACTACTCTATGGTTCAGTATAGTCATGTTTTTATTTAACATTTATTTGGGCTGGTATGCTATTTCCATTATTTTTAATATAACAGCTTTACTAATTAGTTGAGAATTTCATAAAAGCATAATATAAACTTTGATTATACTCACCTATTTCTACCCTTCAATCTATATGAGTATCTAGTTTCCCTATTAGTACTTCCAAATTCAAAAACAATGAGAAAATATTATTTGAAAGTGCTGAGGGGAATGATATTGTAAGATACAGACTCTTGGAATAAAAGTTTGAGTCATTCAACTATGTTAAAGACTCAAAATTAAGTCTTCATTGATGCTGGAAAAAACAGGATACAGAGAATCTAGGAAGGAAATCTTCATTTTGAGTTTGACTTTTTTAATCTTCAAAAATAAATGTTAATACCTTATCTCCTTATCACGTTTTCACCTTTTCTTTCTTTAGAATATTTATGTGCATACATACACCATCAATTTAATTTCACTTTCTTTTCTTGCTGATTATAATGTTGTACTTTCAATTTCATTTTGCTGTTAGTGTGTCATAAATAAATGAATGCTCAGTATATTTCAGTGAACTGAAATTTGTAAAAGCATTTGTAGTCATGAAGCAGAAGAACAAGATGGAGGCTAAAGAGGGAAAGCAACCAAAAAATTTGCAACGAGGAAGGTGAGCGACTCCATAGACAAGACTAACTTGGACTTGGTGGAGAGACTAGCAGAGGCTCAGGGCACTAAACAGTGTCTGAAGGTGATGTGTGGCTCATTAGAAATACACTAAAATGCATATTTTAGGTACATATTTAAGGTGTAATGTATGAAATGATATGCACTACTACGATGTAAGAGGCACCATGTGCAAAAAAGTCTACACTATGCAATGGCTCTAAAAGACCACTTAATGTGATGTAAAGTCCCACCAGCTTTGGACAGTGGAAGTGGTGAGACTGGAATGGTTAAAGTCTTTCTCCTTTGTTTAGTGTAGTTCTCTATCTTCTTAAAGAATTGTCCCTGTTTTTGTTTTCTCTATCTACATTTTTTGGTACATTTTCTTGCTTTGTGACACCACAATTCATGTGGAAATATCTACCAAATCCAAAAATCTTCCAGTATTAGCTGAGAATTTAATTGGATGAAAGTCTGAAAAATGTAGATGTGCAAAATAGATGGCTATATCTTGCTAGTGGAAAGTACTGAACAAATTTATTGTTGTACTGAAATGCAAATGTGACAGAAAGGTGAATACGGAATATAAAGAAAGAAAGAAAAACATTAACAAAACAAAAACAGGCAAAATAAATGACATTAAATTTGAAATCTGCACCTTAAAGTAAAGAGTTAATGATAAGAGAAATGAACATACCTGGGTAACCAGCGCCAAATAATACATAAGATGAGGAGCTGATAACTATAACTATAACTATAACTATAACTATAACTATAACTATAAC
>NW_026585644.1:56304350-56313358 GCF_907164565.1 Psammomys obesus
TATAACTATAACTATAACTATAACTATAACTATAACTATAACTATAAATATAAATATAAATATAAATATAAATATAAATATAAATATATATGGAGCTCAAACTACCTAGTGAAAATAACATAACTCAATTTAAAAACAAAATAGCAAAACCAAATAAACAAATTTTAAAAATAAAAAAATAACTTCCAGCTCTGGGAAAGAATATTTGACCAACCTGTAAAGGATTCTGGATGGGCCTATAAGTAAAACAAATAAAAACAAATTGAAAGGAGTAAATATATATTTATTTAAGAAACTTATGTGACATGATAACCCTGATAAGAAAGAAACAGGGAAATTAGGGATATTTTCTGGTACATGGTGAAGAAATAGCTAGCACTGACAAAATATACTTTTACAAGAAAGAATATCATTGAAGATCAAAACCTGAAAGTCTTAGGCAGGTATTTGTTTAGATGTGTTCCTGCTGTGTGCTCAGGAATAAAGGTTTTCCTCCCTTCAAAAGAGGAATAAGTTATATGGCTTAATTCAAAGGAAGGGCAACTATGTATTATGGCCTCTTTCAAATAAAAAGAAGGATGAGTTTTAGCTTCTATGGATAATTTTAAGGTAGAAAGGGGAAGGAAGTTCATGAAGATCATTCTACTCCTATATCCTAAATTAAAAATCAATCTTAGGGTTTTCTATCCTGAGATGGAATCATTCTAAAGGTATCTTTATGTGCTGATTAAGCATCAAATAAAACCAGGAAAATCTAGAATTTATTGGCTTGGAAAATATGTTCTTGGTAACTATTTAAATTTAGGTTATTTTTAAAACTTACATGTAAACATGAAAACATGTGAAAGATGTATTATTTTAAAATATCTGTCTAAAGGATACAAAATTAAAACCTGGAATAATCGCTTCCTTTCAATATTATTCATGAATATTTTTCTGCACATGTAAAACATTTAATTAAAAATCTTCAACTATTTGTGAAAAACACATTGTTTGAAACAGGGAACAAAATAAAAATCATAATAGCAAGATCTCTTTTAAAATTGTCATTTGACCTACAGAATGTGTATTTAATATATGTTCTTGATAGAAAACTCCATTGATGTAAAATTTTTGCCTTTAGCAAAGAAGGAAATGTGATGGAGAAAACGCTGCAGGTTTCAGCAAAGAACTGACTTCATGGTATTGGGATTCTCTGCATCTTTACTCATAACACTGGACAAAAGTTACTACATTAGCCTTTTCTAGAGTAGTGCATCACTGGATGCTTCTTAGGAATCAACAGTATCTGGTGTTCTAGAGTTCTTCTTATGCTTGTTTGATTTATTATAAAATATTTGAAATACACAAAACATTAAAAATACAGCTTCTGGCTGGTTAGCTATTTTATACCTTTAATCCATATGTTAATGCCCACATACATGCAAAATAAAAAAGTTTGGGGGTCTTTTAAGTAATTAATACAATTTATTCACTTTGTATCCTGGTTGTAGCTCTCTCCCTCAACTTCTTACACTCTCCTTCTTTTCTCCTTATGCCCCTACCCTAGTCCACTGATAAAGGAGGACCTCCTCCCCTTTTATCTGACCCTAGCTTATCAGGTCTCATCAGGGGTGGCTGCACCATCTTCTTTTTGGCTTGGCAAAACTGCATCTTCCAGGGGGAGATGACCAAAGAGCTGGCCACTGAGTTCATGTCAGAGAATCCTCTGCCTCCCTGTTTTGAAAAAAATTATATTATATACTGCTTTTTTTTCTCAGTTATCTTCCCTTAACAATACACATTCAAAATAGTTTGCTCTGAAACTGGTGCATATATCATCATATTTTGTTTATGACCCCCTTTTCTGAAATGATAAATCATAACTTAATTTGTCTTTTCTTCATCAGTATTTATGTTAACTTCATACTGGCATGTTTCTATTATTTAGTTTTAGGGTTACGAATTTGGGGAAAACCACTGTCAAAGATAAGCATTTCAAAGTATACACAGGAAAAGTTTTGTTCAGAACACTGTAGTCTATGAAAGCTACAAATATCACAAAACCCAACAGAAAGGTGTTTTCATGTATAGATTAAAACACAATCTTCATCTTTCAAAGGGGACTTGAAAACTCAGAGAAAAATACCAGAAATGTCAGACAAGAAAAGAGTCTTCCTGTGTCCAATGTTAACAAGAAAATGTTAACAAGAGAACCACTTCATTTTTTGATCTTGTATTTATTTGTTGGTTTGCTTTGTCATTATTCATTCTTAGAAACACGACAAACTCCAGAACATGAAAAGAGATGAAGTTTATGTTGGGTAAAAACAAAGAAGGTTACGGAGTAATAATAGTCAGTACTTTTCTGAGGTCCCTTTTTCTGAGGAATAGGGGAAGAGGAGTGGGGGAAAAGGAAGGGAGGGTGGTGATACGAGAGTAAAGGAGGGAGGGGGGCTAAGATTGAGATAAAGTGAATAAATGGACTAATAATAATTTTAAAAGATACTGAAATTGTGTACAAACTCTAATACTTAACCAAGTTTCTGTAGGTGTGTGGGTTTATTTCTGGGTCTTCTATTTGATTACATTGAAATACCATTCTGTTTTTATGTCAGCACCATGAAGTTTTTATTACTGTTGCTCTGTAGTATAGTTTGAGAACAGGGATGAAGATACCTCCAGACAAACTGTTGTACAGGATTGTTTTTGCAATTCTGGGTTTTTTGTTTTTCTATATGAAGTTGAGAATTTTTCTTTCAAGATCTGTAAAGGATTGTGTTGGTATTTTAATGGGAATTGCATTGAAACTGTAGATTGCTTTTGGCATGAAAGGCATTTTCACTGTTAATCTTACTGATCCATGAGCATGGGAGATCTTTCTATCTTCTGATATCTTCTTCAATTTCTTTCTTCAGAGACTGGAAGGTTTTTGTTTTTCTTTGGTTGATTTTGTTTTTGTTTTTTTACAAACAGGTCTTTCACTTGCTTGGTTATAGTCACCCAAGGTATTTTATGTTATTAGTGGCCATTGTGAAGGGTGTTGTTTGCCTAATTTCTTTATCAGCCCTTCTGTCTTTGGTATATGGGGGGGGGCTACTGATTTATTTCTTTTTTTGAAATAATTTTGTACACAGCCACTTTGCTGAAGGTGTTTATCAGCTGAAGGAGTTCTCTGGTTGAATTTTTGGGTTCATGTATACTATCGTATCATCTGCAAATAGTGATACTTTGACTTCTTCCTTTCCTATTTGTATCCCCTTGATCTTCTTTAGTTGTCTTATTGCTCTAGCTAGGACTTCAAGTACTATGTTGAAGAGATAAGAAGAGTGGGCAGCCTTGCCTTGTTCCTTATTTCAGTGGGATTAATGTAAGCAGTACTTCTTTTATTTATGTGAAAAAAGTCCTGTGAAATAAATAGTGTTGAAATAAAAACTGCCAGGTTCATGCCTGTATAAGCAGCTGCCAGAAATGGGTACATTCCCTGTTCCAACTTCTTACTCTGCTCTACATGTGGCAACACCTGCTGTGTAGGAAATAGAGAGTGAAAAATGTAGAATCTTAATGATCAGGCATCTAAAGATAATACTAAACATCTAATATTAAAAATATGTTTGTGACTGTTAAAAGGTTAACAAGAGATCAAAATCAATATATGTGGCCAGAGTATTGACAACTGAAATTTGCAAAAATTGGTTGTGAATTATCTTCACTAAAGTGGAAGAGTTAAAAGAATTCTATGAGAAAACACTTCCAGTTTGCATTCTGGATAATTTTACCTGTGCAATAACCATTGGAAAAGATACTGGAGGAACATTGCAACAGTCATTTATACCTACTATTCAACTCTCCATTTAAAAAAAAGCCCGAATCACTTACATTTCTAGATGATTGTGAAGGACTGACCTTTGACTGGAGTGTCTATATTTCTCAATCAGTAATACTAATCATTTGGGTTATATTATGCACAATAGCAGATATTTCCTGTGAAATACATAGGTTCTATCAAATGCTTTAATGGCTTATTGAGCTGTAGCTTCTGGTAAAACAATTACTCTCACTGTTCGTGATCATCTGTGGCAGTCTAGATCTCTAATACCTCAATATTTTACTAATTTATCTAAGGGTTTTTGAGAAATTGGTGAGAAAAGACTCTCACAGCCTCATTTGGGAGCTGAGGTTAGATGGCTAATTTGTTGTCCTAACATGCTTTTGTAGACCTTTCATCTCATCTAGTACCTGAAAATTTAAAACAAATGTAATAGAGTAATCAAGAGGGAAAAGAAGGCATTCTGGTTAAAGGTTAGATAAGAGCTAATTAGATTTTGTCAGATGAAATGTCACTGCTGAAAAATAAGCTAGATAGCAATAGACATAGTTGGCACAAATAAGTCATGCCTCATTAGGGACTATCTAGTGTCATAGAGATAAACACAAAATGTTCATTTCATGGAATACTTATGAGCTTTTTTGATAGTGTTGTTGTCCCAAACATTTAAGAATAGAGAGTAATCATTCTAAAAAACAATCTTAAAAAACAAAACAAAACAAGCAAACAAAACAGAACAGGTGAAACTTAGATTTAGAATCACTGGATCTATTTTATTTACTGGACAACTCAAGATTTTTATCTATTTTTATCTAATGGAAATACTGTGGGTATGTGTCTAGATAGCAAATTAGATATGATTACAATTTTGTAGGCTAGTGAAATATACCTTAGTTATATTATTAGAGAAACACTGAATCTTTTGTAAAAGTATCGAGATTTAAGGAAATTCTTTCAAGACTATAATAAAAAGCAAAAGTTCTCTTAGATACAATATAAAGGATAGTTTTAAGTATTAGACTAAGTTTAAGATTTAGGAAAAAGCAGGAGCTTTCAATGAACAAATAACAAATAGCCCAGAATTAAAGGACAGCTTGTGAAACAATGCCTTAAGGATTATGTGCTATGTATTCTGTGTATCTTTAAGGGATGGAGAGATTGTTAACAGATGAACAGTTCATCTGAAGGGAAGAATAATTTCAGTGTAAAACCCTTAATGGAAAGCTACACTTGCAGAGGGGGAGTTATGGAGACAGAAAAGATGGTTCTAGATGGAAAAGAGGTGGGAACAGCAGGAGAAAATATGCATTGTGAGAGTATAATATAAGAAAAGGAACATATGACAGGAGTCTACTGAGTGCATTTGAAAGATTCTAACTAGCAATGTTTTCAAAGCAAAGACTCATGACCAAACTTTGGCAGAGTACAGGGAATCATAAGAAAGAAGGGGAGTTAGTCTGATGAGGAAAGGATAGGAGCTCCACAAGGACCAATTATATCTGGGCACAGGGTCTTTTCTGAGACTGACATTCAACTAAGGACCATGTATGGATATAACCTAGAACCTCTGCTCAGATGTAGCCTGTGGTAGCTCAGTAACCAACTGGTTCCCCATAGTGAGGGGAACAAGGACTATTTCTAACAGGAACTCAATGACTGGTTCTTTGGCCTCCCCACCCCCAAGGGAGGAGCAGTCCTGTTAGGCCACAGAGGAGAGCTTTGCAGCCAGTCCTGAAGATATCTGATAAAACAGGATCAGATGAATGGAGAGGAGGTCTCCCCTATTAGTGGACTTGGCAAGGGGCACGGTGGAGATGAGGGAGGGAGGGAGGGACTGGGAGGGATTGAGGGATCAGGACACGGGTGGGATACAGAGTTAATAAAATGTAACTGATAAGAAAAAATAAAATTAAAAAAAAAGGATCTGAGTGATTCTTAGCATGTTTGCCTTGGACTTCTCTAAAAGACATATTGTTTCTGGGAACTCTTCTTTTAACTTAATTTATTTTTTATTAATTACAGTTTATTCATTTTGTATCCCAGATGTAGTGCACTACCTCTTCCCCTCCCAGCCCCACCTTTCTGCCTCCCCTCTTCCTATGTCCCTCTGGCAGTCCACTGATAGGGGCTGTCCTCGTCCCCTTCCCTCTTGCCCTAGTCTATTAGGCCTCATCAAGACTGCCTATGTTATCTTCCTCTGTGGTCTGGTAAGGCTGCTTCACCCATAATGCATATATATTAGCCTGCACAAAACTAAAGTCCAAGTGGATCAAAGACCTCAACATAAAACCAGAGACACTAAATTGGTTAGAAGAAAAAGTGGGGAAGAGCCTAGAATTCATTGGCACAGGAGACACCAACAGCACAGGCTCTAAGAGCAACAATCAATAAATGGACCTCATGAAACTGAAAAGCTTCTGTAAAGCGAAGGACACTCTGGGGAGTCTTGAAAGCAAATGAGCTTAACTGTACAACTGTAGTGAACTTTTATTCAGTAAAACATTCATACCATTTCTGGGGGGAAATATGAACACAGTGGTACATGTCCCCTCCCAGAGATATGTGAGCCCATAGAGTACAAACAATAGAGCAAAATTCTTCTGCTGAATTCTAGCTTGTAAACCTTTAGGTTTACGGGGGTTCTTCAGATGAGCACAGCTGAGGGTTGCTTCAAAGAAAACAAATGACTAAAAGCAGCTAAATTACCTAAGCACACAAGAAGGGACCTTGTAGTTGAAATTACAATAGAAACAGTAGAACTTTTGTAAGGGTCCTAAGCCTTGTAACTTTCATTATCTTTAAGGTCTCATAAGGTCCCCTCCATATCCAGAAATGAATGTAAATATTTAAATAACACTGCCTCCCTCTGTGCAGCAGAGAATGAAATTGTTGAAATACCTACACAATGCAACAGTTGGGTCTCCTGGAGTTTGCAGTAATATTAGTGGTTTTAAAAACTGATATAAGACTATTAGTTTTTAGCTAATGTCACTTTCACAAAACAAAACCCATGACCTCTAACTCATAGTTTCATAAATGGAAGAAGTGGGTGAAAAGTAGCTTCAACTTTAATCCCTTAGTAAATTATATGTGGATTTTATCATGAATATGATCACTTCTAGTACTACTCCAGTACTTTCACTACTCCAGTGAAAGTAAAAATCTTATTAAAAGTTCAGATACTGGCTTTTCATATTTAATTGGTGTTTTATTTTAAAATGCCCTGATAATGCTTAATATTTCAAATTATATGGAACACAAAACATAAATATTACCTGCATAGAGGGAAAAGTTAGGAGTACAATGGTCTTAACTGATATGCTGTAATCTATGAGCTCTTTAAAACATTTGTATACAAATCCTGCCTGAACTTGGTTGGGGCAATAAGTATCATCAAATGAAGTTTGACTGTAAGAAGAGTTTATGGACGTTTACAGTGGAAAATCTTTGGAACTTTAGTGGACATGGCACCACCTTTAAGCTGTACTTAAGAGAGGAGAAGTAAGTACCAGTATTTAGACTTGCTACAGGTAGCAAATAATGTAAAAAAAAAAAAACAAACAAACAAACAACAAATAAAAAATGAAGTCCATAAAACGTAAACCAAGAAATGAAACAGCGGTACAACTCTGTCTGTCTGTCTATCTATCTATCTATCTATCTATCTATCTATCTATCTATCTATCTATCCAGCTATCTATTCATCCACCTATCTATCCGTCTGCCTGTCTTTATCTACGAATCTACCTACTTACAAATCTATCAAGACATAAAAATCTACCAGATTGCATATAACATTGAAATATTTTGATAGCAGAATAAAATCAATACCTTATACTAACATTTTAAATGCCATGGATAAAAATAAAATTCTGACATTAACTTTTGAAAGTAAGCCATGGCCCAATAGTAGAACTGAAGAATAACATGAAGTTGAATATTTTTAAGGCCAAGGGACAGAAAGAAGAATTTGAAGATGATAAAGCATGAGGAAATTTAACTGCCTCAGAAAAATGATCTACCTAGATCTCAAAAAACAAACAAACAAAAAAAAAATCGTTGAGCATTGTGAGATGGCAGGAAGCAGGGAGTCAGTAGTGCAGAGTCTATCACAGTAGAAATGTGGTGCCCACTCACTGTGGCTGCTCTTTTTTCTAGTAAGCATACAAGCACCTACAGGAACAATAAAAAAGCCCTCAGAGAAGAGTTAGTAAGCCCCTGGGGTTTGCACTTGTCTTTCTGCCTGATTAATTCTTTCACAGTCCCCTTTCGCTGAAATTCAGCAGGTGTCTCTATCAAAGATTAGCTTAGCCAGCTCTTGAAAAGAGGAAGTTGTTTTGTTTGTTTGTTTGCTTGCTTGCTTGCTTGTTTTTCTTTGATAGAGTTGTGGGAAATTTCAGGAAACTCCATCTATAAAGGTTTGGTGAATCATTTCCGAGGTATACTGTTTCTTAATTATCCATGTTTCATTAAGGTTGCCAATCAACCAATTGGTTCATAAAGCTAAACTTGGGTAGAATCATTTCCTTGATCTGTCATGATGCCAGACTGAGATGAACATACATTTGTTGACATGTCTCAAGGAAGAAAAAAGCTATCAAACATTGTTTGAGAACTAACCACAACCTACATATTCTGTTTCATATTTGTCAACTTGAAGCACCAACAATGATGGTGGGAGAGGGAACATCAATTGAGTTATTGGGTCAATCAAATTATCATGTGAACATGTGTATGGGAAATTTTCATGGGTTAGTGCTGAGAACGATGTGGGCAGTAGTACACCTGGGTATGTTGTCTTAGGTGTCATGAAAAGGCAAGCTTTTAGAAATAGTCCTTGTTCCCCTCACTATGGGTAACCAGAGGAGCAGTCCTGTTAGGCCACAGAGGAGAGCTTTGCAGCCAGTCCTGAGGATACCTGATAAAACAGGATCAGATGAATGGGGAGGAGGTCCCCCCTATCAGTGGACTTGGAAAGGGGCACGGTGGAGAGAAGGGAGGGAGGGGGGGACTGGGAGGGAATGAGGGATCGGGACACGACTGGGATACAGAGTTAATAAAATGTAACTGATTAGAAAAAAATAAAATTAAAAAAATAAATAAAATAAAATAAATAAATAAAAATTTGCTAAACTCCAAACTGTATTCCACAGATGGATGTAAAGTGTAAGCTAAAGTAAATGCTTTCCTTTCCATTTTT
>NW_026585644.1:56313368-56314281 GCF_907164565.1 Psammomys obesus
GGATGTAAAGTGTAAGCTAAAGTAAATGCTTTCCTTTCCATTTTTTTGTCAGTGTTTTATTAACACAACAAAATGCCACAGAATCAAAATGAGTTGGGAAAGAGCTATTGTATTGCTCCTGTGGTGAGTCATAAGATAGACAACTGAAGCTGTCCAATCAGAGTATCATATTAAAGTATACCTTATGTGGTATGGGATGATGTGCCTATTTATTAAAGGAGTTGGTATATGTACTTTGTTAAGAATGATAAAATACATAGCCAAGAGGGAATCCTCTGAGAGTGCAGCATTTTGGGAAGAAATCCCAGGATTACCACTTTTCTTTGTGGTATGGTATAGCAGGCCTACTTGATAAATGAGGTCCACACATGAGAACAATTTAAATGTTTTAATTATATATTTTATTATTTAAAACATTTTAAAATTTAAATATACTTTTAATCATATTCTTCCCCTCCCTGACTCCTTCTAGATACCCCTCCCTGTCAACCCAACTTTATGTTTATTTCCAAACAATAAACAAAAACCCAATACATAAACAAAATCTTCCAGAACAAACAAAACGAAATAAAATTCCCAAAATTAAAACAAAATAAAAACAACAACAAAACCACCAGACTGTAACACACACACACATGCAAACATACTGAATTGCGTTTCTTATATGTTGGTCAACCACTCCTGAACAGCAGGTCTGGCCTAGAGTAGTTGATATACCCAGGGTCACTGCATTGGAGAAAACTAATTTTCTCTCTCCTACCTGGTATAGTTGACAGTTCAGTTGCTAACTTTTACCCTAGTGGCTAGCTGTTCTTTCTTTTCGTTTTTCTTCCTTTCTTTCTTTCTTTCTTTCTTTCTTTCTTTCTTTCTTTCTTTCTTTCTTTCTTTCTTTCTTTCTTTCTTTCTTTCTTTC
>NW_026585644.1:56314291-56325931 GCF_907164565.1 Psammomys obesus
TTCTTTCTTTCTTTCTTTCTTTCTTTCTTTCTTTCTTTCTTTCTTTCCTTCCTTCCTTCCTTCCTTCCTTCCTTCCTTCCTTCCTTCCTTCCTTTCTTTCTTTCTTTGAGTAAATATATACGAAAAAGAATATGTAATCAAATAAAAACTGCCCAACATCAAAGTTGGAATATACAAAGCAAGAGAAGGTAAACTGCCCAAGAGGGAGAATAAAAATCATAATTCCGTATATTTAACCACCCCTGCATACCTGGGATAAAGCCTACTTGGTCATAGTGGATAATATCTTTGATGTGTTCTTGGATCCGGTTTGCAAGTACTTTGATAAGTATTTTTGCATGAATGTTCATAAGGGAGATTGGCCTGAAATTCTCTTTCTTTGTTGAGTCTTTGTGAGGTTTAGGTACCAAGGTGACTGTGGCTTCATAGAATGAGTTTGGTAATGTTCCTTCTGTTTCTATTTTGTGGAATAGTTTGAAGAGAATTGGAGTTAGCTCTTCTTTGAAGTTCTGGTAGAATTCTGCACTGAAGCTATCTGGTCCTGAGCTTTTTTTGGATGGGAGACTTTTGATGACCGCTTCTATTTCTTTGGGGGATATAGGGCTATTTAATTGATTTACCTGGTCTTGATTCAGCTTTGGTAAGTCAAATCGATCAAGAAAATTGTCCATTTCATTTAGATTTTCAAATTTTGGCACAAAACTGAAGTCCAAGTGGATCAAAGACCTCAAAATAAAACCAGACACATTAAATTGGCTAGAAAAAAAGATGGGAATACCCTAGAACTCATTGGTACAGGAGACAATTTCCTGAACAGAAAACCAACAGCACAGGCTCTAAGAGCAACAATCAATAAATGGGACCTCATGAAACTGAAAAGCTTCTGTAAAGCAAAGGACACTGTCATCAATACAAAGCAACTGCCTAAAGATTGGGAAAGAATCATCATCAACCCTTTATCTGACAGAGGACTCATATCCAGTATATAAAAAGAACTAAAGAAGCTGAAAAGCAGCAAATCAAGTAATCCACTTAAAAAATGGGGAACAGAGCTAAACAGAGATTCTTTATAGAGGAATATCAAATCGCAGAGAAGTACTTAAAGAAATGTTCAACCTCATTAGCCATTAGGGAAATGCAAATCAAAACAACCCTGAGATTTCACCTTACACCCGTCAGAAGGGCCAAGATGAAAAACTCAAGGGACAACACATGCTGGAGAGGTTGTGGAGAAAGGAGGACCCTTCTCCACTGCTGGTGGGAATGTAAACTTGTACAATCACTCTGGAAATCAATCTGGTGCTTTCTCAGACAACTAGGAATAGCACTTCCTCAAGATCCAGCCATACCACTCCAAGGCATATATCCAAAAGTGGCTCAAGTACACAAAAAGGACATTTGCTCAACCATGTTTGTAGCAGCTTTATTTGTAATATCCAGAAGCTGGAAACAACCCAGATGCCCCTCAACTGAAGAATGGATGCAGAAACTGTGGTACATCTATACAATGGAGTATTACACAGCAATGAAAAATAAGGAAATCATGAAATTTGCAGATAAATGGTGAGACCTGGAAAGGATCATCCTGAGTGAGTTGTCCCAGAAGCAAAAAGACACACCTGGTATATACTCACTCATATAAACATACAACATAGAATAAACCCACTAAAATCTGTACATCTAAACAAACTAAGCAAAAGAGAGGACCCTAACTAAAATGTTCAATCCCCATCCTGAAAGGCAAAGAGGATGGACATCAGAAGAAAAAGAAAACAGGAAACAACCTAGAAACCTGCCACAGAGGGCCTCTGAAAGCCTCTGCCTTGCAGACTGTCAAAGCAGATGCTGAGCCTGATGGCCAACTGATGGGCAGAGTGAATGGAATTTTATGTAAGAAGTGGGAAATAGTAAGAGCTGGAGAGGACAGGAACTCCACAAGGAGAGCAACAGAACAAGAAAATTTGAACACAGGGAACTTCCCAGAGACTCATACTCCAACCAAGGACTATTCATGGAGATAACCTAGAACCCTGACATTGCAGCCACTTCTGATGAGAACTGATAGACTAAGATCAGAAAGAAGGAGAGGAGGACCTCCACTATCAGTGGACTTGGGAGGGGCATGCATGCAGAAGGGGGGTGGAGGGTGGAACCGGGAGGGGAGGAGGGAGGAACTTATGGGGAGATACAAAATGAATAAAGTGTAATTAATAAAAGTTAAGTAAAAAAATTTAAAAAAAGAAAAAATCATAATTCCACTTTTTTTTTTGCATTCTCAGGAATCCCATAAAAACACTTGACTAGAAGCAATAATATATATGCAGAGGACATGGAACAGACTCCAACAGGCCCTGAGCAGGTTGCTTTTGTCTCTCAGAGTTCATATGAGCTTTGCTCATGTTAACTTACATAGCCTTGTTTTCTTGGCGTTTTTCATTATCTCTGGTTCTTCAACTCTTTCTGCCTTCTCTTGTGCTGGATTTCCTGAGCACTGAAGGGTGGGAGTTGATGGAGACCTATCATTTATTGCTGACTATGTCCAAGATTTCTCACTTACTGCATAATGTTTGGAAATAGGTCTCAATATTTGCTCCAATATGCTGCAGAGGAAATCTTCTCTGACAATGACTGAATATGATAATGATCTATGATTGTAGTAGAAAACCATTAGAAGCCATTTCATTACAACATTTTTTTTTCTTTCTTTCTTAGACCAGTGTTATTAGGCTTTACCTTAGTCCCTGGGCTATTGAGGGCTTGGTCACCCAAGCAAAATTAGGTAAGGATTTTATCTGTGAAGTGTCAATTAAGTCAAAACAGTTATTTTTGATTATTCCCACAGCTTTGTGCCACCACTACTGTAGTATAACTTGTTAGTACGCTATACTAGATAAAGGGTTGTGGCTATGTTAGTCTTTACATATAAACTCTTTACATATAAAGATACATTTATCTTTTTGTAGTATACAGATTATGTTTCTATACCAAAGTTTCTGTAAAATAGGGTTGAAGGTGCTATGAAGGAACCAGCTTGATATCTCCATATTCAATGAGTTATACGAGTTATCTTCAGCAAGAGAAACCTATAGTCTTAGCAACAGCATAGGTAGTTTGGGGATTTCCTTTGGACCCCTTGGCCAAAAATTACTAAATATAACTCAACTTCAGTACTGTAAGATTCATTTGGTGAAAATACCTGGTCAGTGGGAACATTGTCTTCTCTATTATTTGGTAGTTTTTGTAGAACACCTTCATTTATGTATATTTTAGAAAGTTTTTTTCTTTTTTTACTGTATTAGATTCCTATAGTACCTCTCAAATACCCCTTAATTTTAGCTGCCTCTCTATATTTTCTTCTACAACTCTCTCTCCTCTTTCCCTCTTTCTTCCCTTAGAATTCTCTCATTAGAACCCACCCATTCATCATTAAATATCTATTCGATTTCCCTTTCTGAAAGAAATCTTCTTTTTACCTCTGGTCCCTCACTTTATGTTTATCCCCTTTGACTCTATTGATGCTAGCTTGTTTATCATTGACTTAAAAGATAATATCCACATATAATCAAATGCGTGCCATGTTTTGTTTGTGTCTGAATTACCTCTCTCAGTATGATTTTTTTTTATTTCAAAGTTCATCCATTTGCCTGAAATTTTCTTGCTGTCATTTTTTAAATGGCTGAGTAACACATATTCCAACGTGTAAATAGAACTTTTTTTTTTTTTTTTTTGCTTTTGGATAGTTTTGTTTGTTTGTTTTCTTAAATGATGAAGAATACCAAGAAGCCAAATATATACAACAGTCTCCCCTAGTCCGTCTTCATAAACAATACTGAAACAATAACAATATCAGTAGACATGTTAATGTTTGATATGAGAGTGGATGACTTTCCACTGTTCCACAAACAAACAAAGAACAATGAGCACCTTAGAAAAACCGGGTGAGAAAGAATTAGCCCCTCCCTAAGTATGAACCCCCTTATCCGTTTGTTATACAAAACAAAGTAGTTAACCCTGAAACCATGTATACATAAACACAAACACAGAATCAGGGTGTATTTATATATTTATGCATAACTACATGTACAAGTATATATGTTTATATATGTATTTATATCCATATGTATGTAACAATTATAATCAAAGGGGGAAGCTATCAATTTTTAAGCAAGAGGAGACTTAAGACAGGTTTTGGAATGATGCATAGGTCTGTCCGAAGGAATTTTCAACTAAAAATATATGAAAATCAAAATAGAAATAAAAATAGCCTCTCTTAGCCTGAACTATGAGGATAGGAATCATAAAAGCAGAAACAATCAACATGAGACAAATAAATAAGAAATGGGAATACTTACACTGTCTCAGAATGCAGTCTCCTACTAAACCCAAGGGTCAGGGCCCCCATTTCCACTGGAAAGACCTAAGACACATCAGTAATTCAGAAAAATTCATTTTCAAGCACAAAAATGGAAAAAGAAAGAAATTTAATAGATCAAACGCAACACCCTGCCATACTACTACAGACAAAAGTGAACACTGGACGGAGAGTCGTGGTCATCATTAACCAGAGTTCCAGTTCCTCCAGCTTGCAAGGGCAGAAATCCTGCACAAATACCCAGCTCAATACACTGATCAGCACTCCATTCAAGCCACTGCAATAAACAGTCAAAAAAGGGTGTTAAATATCTATTTGAAGTAACTCATGTTAATGTTGCACTGCAAAAAGTGAACCTACTTTATTGATCCATAGCATTTATTTATAATTTATTGACTCATTATTCCAATCAGCTGATGCTCATGTAGGCTTAGATGCAAGCAGAAGTCATGGCCCCAAGGAATGCACCTGAATAAAGTTTATGAAGAGAAGAAGGAGACTAAGAAGTACAACTGTGAACATTAATCACCTTTCTAACTATTGCTCCTGTGATTGTATTGAGTGTATCTCTGGAATAGACCTCAGAAAAAAATCTCCTCTTAAAGGAAAAAGAAGTAAATAATTTAGATTTGCAGCTGTAAGGACTCTGTCACAACTACTTAGCCCAGTTAATGCAGCTGGAAGACACCTGGGATGGTTACCTGCTCTAGTGTAACTGTATTTATAAAACCAAACCCTGGTTTGATGCAGAACATAGACATACTTTTCCAGTTTATAATGCCCTTTTGAAATTTATTTTCCTGGAATATGGAGGAAATGAAAGAAATAATTGCTTATACTTCCTTCCCATAAGTGCTATACCTATTTTCAGTTGTAAATTCTTTTATTAAGCTGTGGTATCTTTAAGGGAGTATAAAATATATAGATATTAAGTAAGGTGTATCTACAAAAAAATAAATATGACTGATTTGACAAGTATGTATTTCTATTATGCTATAGCTTTAATATGTGGTATAAAAAGAGGGATATAGAATTTGATAGATGATTCAATTTTATAATGATCTGTATGTATTTAAATTTTTATATATGACCAGGGTAATATTATTATAACCGTAACTGAAAATTTTACATGACTAAAACATATTATTTTACCTTATACTTCCATGTAATCTGTGAATGCATAGGTGAATTCATAGGTGATTTACAGAAAAATATGGTTTTTCTTAAATTGTCTTTTCAATTTGTCTTTCTTAAATAGCAATACATTTAAGAAGGCTAACAAATACCTGGTTCCTAATCCTCACAAGTTTGCACGAAATGTTTGATCTCCAGAGAGTAGTATTTATCTACTGCCATTCAAATGCATTTGCAATGGGGAAACATTTCAGGGGTCTGTGGAATCATAACTCAGGGAAGGTTAAAGTTGACATAAGTCTGCTTTCTTCAGAAAATGAAGCTGCTTCAGAGTCATTATTGTTTGTCTTTTGCTCACATACATATCTCTGGATGTAAACGGAATGCTCTTTGAATGAGAAAGCCCATCTGTATCAGCCTTTGGCTGATGGCCAGTGTCAGATTGAGAGAAACCCCCTTTGAGCCCTCTCTCATGTTAAGGCCAACCTTATCTCTATAAATATTTCTTGATTGGACTTATCACTTTACTCTATAGAAGATGATTTTGACATCTTTGTTTTAAATTAGAAATTCTGCTTAGGTTAAAAGAGTAACCTAAAACAGCACCTTAGGACTGAATTATTATGTAATCTTCTGGTATTTCCTTCCTTCCTTCCTTCCTTCCTTCCTTCCTTCCTTCCTTCCTTCCTTCCTTCCTTCCTTTCTTATTATTTTTTACTTTTCATTTTTTTCTTCCTTTCAGTAATTTGTTATTTTACATTGTTTAAAACTTTGACAAATATTGCCTTTTATCTCTTACCTCTTTATTATCTCATTTTTTATTTCTTCAAATTGTTGAGAATACAAATCATTGTGTTTTGTCATATCAATGGAAGCACTCTTAAGATATCCAAGCATATCTCTTCACAGTTCATCTATAAGTAACTTTTCTCAAGTCTAAGCACTAATATATCTGAGAAAAAATAGGAATAAACCAGGAACATGAAATGAACATGCAGTTCATATTTTCAGATCATTAGTGTCCCAATTTTTAGTCATTTTGTAAAACTTATAAATGGCATTACTATAATATTGCACTTATCAAGTGATATAGACTACCTTACTTATCTTGAGTATTGCAGGAAAGATTCCTTAATATTGTTGTTCATTATTTCTCATCTTCAAAGCTTATTGGACTCTTCAGGGACTTTAAAAAGTTTTCTAAAAATGTGGATGAGTATTCACTATTTTAAGTTATTTTGAAATGATAAAAGGCTCAAAATTTTACATATGAGTTCTTTTGTGTATTTCTTACCTTCCTGGTCATTTTTTATTAAGCAATAAGATATGGTATAAAATGTTAGGCTAAAACATTTCTCTTGATCATTGGCTGTTGTTACTCAAGCTTTTTGTAGACATGTCCTCTACCTCCCACACTTAGACATTTTCTTGATCTTTACACTGTCCTTAATCCACAACCATACCTCCACTTTTGGAAGTCTGTTTCCTTCTGGAAAGCTTTCTATATTGATGGAAAAAGCATGAAAATTTTCAAGTTCATTATTTTATCTTAATTATCACTAAAATGGACAAAAGCTGTAACTTAGTAATTAATCTACGATGTTTGGATTATAAAAAAAAGAAATGCATTGAATGCATGCAGGTGCACAATCACCTAAATGGTTGAAACCCAAAACAGTGTGCAAAGAATACAGCATATGGTAAATTAAGAATAATACCTATCTATGGGTCAAAACAAATTTCAACAAAAATAAAATATTATGATACAAAATGAGAGATTCTTTTCATCCTTGGAAAATACTTGAGACTATGTGAATATATGTTAATTTTCTGTCCTTTTAAAATGTATATAAATCTTTTCAAAAGGAATGTAAGGCTCACAACAACTTTTAGACCATTTCAGACCAAGAATATTTTTTTTAATAATCTGTAACCATATCTTTGAAAGGTGTTCTCATAAAAATACCTTTTTATATCAATTTATATATATATATATGTCATTTATATGTATTTACATATGTATAACCACAAGAACCTAAAATTGGGAGATAACAATTACTTAATAATAATATATTCTATTTTTCCACATACTGTATGCAGGGATTTTTCATTTTCTGGGGTGTCAGAGTTTTTATTTTGTATTGTACTTTTCCACCTATCTGCTACTGGGCATGGCTGGCAAACCCCACCCTCTACTTTGAACTTTCCAGGGCAGGGGTTGCTCCTCCTCCTCCTCATGTAATCTGGACATTTTGGTGCTCTAACATTTTTTCCTCTCTCTGATTCTGTCTCTCTCTGTCTCTCTCTCTTACCCCCTTTCATGCAGACCAAGAGCTGCTTCTAAAGAACCTACATTTATATACTTTAACTTGCCTTGCCTGAGAAGCAGTCCAGTGTCCTCATTCCCACCTTGTCATGCCTCCCTAGCTCCTCTTTTTTTTTTATTAAACAAAAATGAAAGAATGTTATGTTGTACTGGCAATTCAACTGGCCTGCCATCAAAGGCCTTTTAGGATTCTGACAATGTCCTATATCACCAGTTATATACTATGCTATCACCTGGGCCAGGTGCTTCAAATATAACCTGTCTGCCACTCCTACCACTCTCTCCTCTCTCTCCCTCACTCCCCTTTCTCACCCTTGCTCTCATTCTCTGCTCTCTCTCTTCTCTTGCACCCTCTCTGCCTCTGTTTCTCTCCTGAGCCCCATGTCTCTCTCTTTCTTTTCAACTCTTGCTATCTCTGCTTTTGTTGCTCTGTTGGGGAGCCCCCCTCTGCCATCTCTGTCCCTCTGTCTCTCTGTCTTTCTGCCCTCATGGCTCACTCAGGCACTAATTCTCATCCACTTCCCTTCCCCCAGGGGAAGAAAATCTCTCTCATATCAGATCTGTATATCCATAACATGAGTGAAATATCCCAGAAGGAGAAAGACAAACACGGTATATATTCACTTAGATAGACCTATAAGATATGATGAACATAATGAAATCTATACACCTAAAAAAGATAATCAAGAGAGCGGACATGGGGTAAGATTATCAATCCTCGTTTTGAAAGACTGATGGGATGCACATTGAACATTGACAGGAGTCTACTGAGCGCATTTGAAAGACTCTAACTAGCAGTGTTTTCAAATCAAAGACTCATGACCAAACCTTTGGCAGGGTACAGGGAATCATAAGAAAGAAGGGGAGTTAGTCTGATGAGGAAAGGATAGGAGCTCCACAAGGACCAAATATATCTGGGCACAGGGTATTTTCTGAGACTGACATGCAACCAAGGACCATGTATGAATGTAACCTAGAACCTCTGCTCAGATGTAGCCTGTGGTAGCTCAGTAATCAATTGGTTTCCCATAGTGAGGGTAACAAGGACTATTTCTAACAGGAACTCAATGACTGGCTCTTTGGCCTCCCCACCCCCCATGGGAGGAGCAGTCCTGTTTGGCCACAGAGGAGAGCTTTGCAGCCAGTCCTGAAGATACCTGATAAAACAGGATCAGATGAATGGGAAGGAGGTCCCCCCTATCAGTGGACTTGGCAAGGCGCAGTGGAGATGAGGGAGGGAGGGAGGGACTGGGAGTGAATGAGGGATGGGGACATGGCTGGGATACAGAGTTAATAAAATGTAACTGATAAGAAAAAAATAAAATTCAAAAAAATAAATGCTAACAAGCAAATTATCCCATAATTTAAAATTATTTTTTATTTCATCACTATTTTATACTTTTCATTTTAGAAACAGTCATCTCTCTGGCTAGCAAAATTTTTAACTGTTACACTTGAAATTTCTTTCTTCATTTATATTTCAGATTTTACCATCAGCATGTATTAGTGCTAATGATTTTTTATGCTGTTTTTTTATCCTGCATCTTAGATGAATTCATTTATTAACTGTAAATATTTACCTCTATGTGTTCTAAACCATAGACAAGCAAGGACACAGAAAATTAAAGATAGAAATGATTCAAGTTTCAAGTACTGCTTTTCTACACTTACTTTTTATTTACCCCTGACAACATAGCTCACTCATGTAGTAATTCCCTCTTCTCTCTATTCTCTGAGTTATTCTATGTATGGGACAGGAGGAAGGTGATAACATCACATAATTATTACATGATAACCACTGATTGGTGGTGACCTTCATTTGTTTGTTCTCTATGCCTGTCTCTGGCTCTCTTCTTATGGAACAAGGGAGGAAGGTTTCTGCAAGGTTTTAATATTTTGAGATCTGTCAATCTCTCTTTTGCTTTTGTGGCTTACGCAAGGCTAAATTCTGGGAAAGGAGCCAATATCCTATGTTCATCTTGTCACAAACCAGACACCAGGGCAAATTTTTTTGCTTACACTTTCACATTCAAATGCTTCTCACTGTGCCAGTTTAAAAATCATATCTTGTTGGAAATGTTGGTGCATGTCTGTAATCATGCTATTGGAGATACTGAGGCAAAAGAACTTCACGATTAAAACAGGCTAGAGTTATATGCTGAGATTCTGCCTCAAAACAAAACTGTAAATAAAAAAAACAAAGAAATATGAAAGTACTACAATTACAATGAAAATTACACTTAAAAAACAGGTTGAATGAAATCAATTTTCTCCCCTCGAGCGATCTGACAAATTCTATTAAACAGAGATCCTATATTTTTATACCTCATACAAATTTAAAACTGGTCCTATTTAATGTGTATATAAAAACTATTTTCAATTACAGTTTTCTCTGTAGAGAAATATCTCAATGCCCCTTGTTTAATCCCTGATTGTAACTAAGATCACTCCACCAATGAGACCATTCATGTTCTGTGCTGCATAATTCACAGTGCTTCAAGGGACTCATTCAGAGATAAAGTGGAATTATATATTCCAGAATAAAAAGTATTCATTTAAAGTATTTGAGATATTATCTGAATCTCTTAGGTTTTCTCTGTATTTAAAGTGTAAATACATATATTTATATATATGTATATATAGTCACATAAATCTGAAAATACTATATATTCTACTTTTCGTTTATATGAAATGAAATCAAACATTCTCAGACAGTTCTTTAATTTTTCCTGTGTAAGGCACACACACAAATATCAAATCTAGTGAAAAAAACTGAAATCATGAATGAGTTACAAACTTCCAAAACACCTTGTTTCATATCTCCTGAGAGATAATTCCATCATCAGAAGGCACTAAGTTCAAGGCTGTACAACTTAGAAAATGGTTTGTGTTCTCATTTAACAAAAGGAAACTATAAATTTAGAATTCAGGGCTGGAAATGTGGCTCAGTCTTATAGAACTTGCCTACTGTATACAAGGTCATGTGTTTGAGTCCTAGAATCAATAGAAAAAGAGAAAAAGGAAGAGGGAGCAACAGAAGCAACAGTAGCCAGTGCCATGTAGTATGAGAGAAGGATGGTGTGTCTTTGGGAAAAAATAATAGGGATGCTTTCAAATTAAGATTTTCAGTATGTGCAGGGAGATTTTTCTCTCCATAGAAATCATTCGTGCTCTCGATACATTATAAATTATTGTAAGTACTGTGTTATTGTTATGAACACATCCGCAGTTCAAATATTATCGTGAGAAATGGGACTGACAGATTTTTATGCCCTTTTATTCTTTATGCCACTTATATTCCGTGCCCTTTCATTACACATTAATGTATAAGGATGGTCATAGTAAACACAGCAAATAATACAGAGCATGGTCTGCTGCCTCAACAAAATGGACTTCAAATTTCTTCAAGAAAGATCTGCTGTTTACAGTTTTTAACTCTCTGGGAGATAGATAGAATCTTATCTCTAGCACATAGAAACTTAACAAATGTTTTTATGAAAAACAAAAATCGAAATGGTTTCATTTACCAATGAAGAATCTGGAGCCAGATGCTGGATTAAAAACCTGTTAACTCAGAGAGGCAGAGAAAGCACCAGACAGGCCTTCCTACTCAGCTCCTGTCCTGGAGGGGAAAAAGCCAAAAACCAGGTAGCTCCTCTAAATGCCCAGGAAGAAAAGGCCTCCTAGCTCACCTGACAACCCAGGAGGAAGAAGCCAACTGTAAAAAGCCCAAGAGTGAAAGAGCTACAAAGCTATTATTATTATTATTATTATTATTATTATTATTATTATTATTATTATTATTATT
>NW_026585644.1:56325941-56334163 GCF_907164565.1 Psammomys obesus
TTATTATTATTATTATTATTATTATTATTATTATTATTATTATTATTCATGCTGTCTTAAATACCCTTCTCTCAAAATACCTTTATTCTGTTAATCCCTGTCAGCTGGTTATTTGCTGAGTAGAATTCCATTGTGTAAATGTATCACAATTTCTGTATCCATTCTTCAGCTGAGGGACATCTAGGTTGTTTCCAGATTCTGGCTGTTATGAATAAAGCTGCTACAAACAGATGAGCAAATGTCCTTGTTGTATGGTTGAGCATCGTTTGGCTGCCCAGGAGTGGTACAGCTGGATCTTAAGGCAGCACTATTCCTAATTTTTTGAGAAAGCACCAGATTAATACAGAGCTAAACAGAGAATTCCTTTTTTTATTAATTACTATTATTTCACTTTGTATCCCAGCTGTAACACCCTCTCTTGACCCCTCCCAATCCCACTCTCCCTTTCTCTTCTCTTTCCTTGCCCCCCCACTCCACTGATTGGGGTAGTCCTCCTCCCAGTCCATCTAACTCTAGCCTATCAGGTCTCATGAAGACTGGCTACATTGTCTTCCTCTGTGGCACTCTGTCCAAAGTTTGGATATGAGTCTCAGCAATTGCTTTGATACCCTGCTGGGTAGAGTCTTTCATAGGCCCTCTTAACAGAGGAATCTCGAATGGTGGAGAAGGGAAGCACTTAAAGAAATACTCAGCATCCTTAGTCATCAAGAAAATGCAAATAAAGATGACTCTGAGATTCTTTCTTACACCTATAAGAATGGCTAAGATCAAAAACTAATATGACAACACATGGTGGTAAGGCTATGAAGAAAGAGGAAAACTTCTCCAATGCTAGTGGGAGTGCAAACATGTACAATCACTTTATAAACCAATCTGATGCTTTCTAAGATAGCTTGGAATAGCCACACCTCAAGACCCAGCTTAACTATTTCTGGGCATACATCAGAAATATGCTCCACTGTACAAAAAGGACATTTGCTCAGCTATGTTCATAGCAGCTTTACTCATATTTGATATTTCTCTTTTTAAAAATTTATTAGTTTATTCACTAAGTATTCCAGCTGTAGTCCCCTCTCTCATTCCCTTCCCTCCAATTCTCCCTCCCTCCTTTTCTCCTTCCATGCCACCCCTCAGTCTGCTAATAGGGGAGGTCCTCCTCCCCTTCCCTCTGACCCTGGTCTATCAAGTCTCATCAGGAGGGTCTGCATTGTCTTCATCTGTGGCCTGGTAAGGCTTACGCCCTCCAGGGAGGTGAACAAAGAGCCAGCCACTGAGTTCATGTCAGAGAGGGCCCCTCTTCCCCTTACTAGGGAGCCCATTTGGAGACTGAGCTGCTATGGCTACATCTGTTCAGGTTTTCTAGGTTATCTTCTTGGTTGGAGTCTCAGTCTCAGAAAAGACCCCTGGGCCCACATTTTTGGTTCTGTTGTTCTCCTTGTGGATCTCCCATCCCCTCCAGGTCTTTCTATCTCTCCCTTCTTTCATAATATTCCATACTCTGTGCCCAAAGTTTGTCTATCAGGCTCAGTATCTGCTTTAATACTTGCTGGGTACAGTCTTTCAGAGGCCCTTTGTAGTAGGCCCTGTTTTTCCATTGTTTTCACCTTCTTCCAATGTCTATCCTGTTTGCCTTTCTAAAATATTTTAGTGTGATTATCTTATATTGTATGTCTAATGTCCACTTATACATGAATATATACCATGTATGTCTTTCTGCTTCTGGGATACCTCACTCAGGATGATCTTTTCTAGTTTTCCCACCATTTGCCTGCAAATTTCATGATTTCCTTGTTTTTAATTGCTGAATAGTATTCCATTGTGTAAATGTACCACAATTTCTGTATCCATTTTTTCAATTGAGGGACATCTGGGATGTTTCCAGATTCAGGCTATTATGAATAAAGCTAGAGGAAGATAAACTCAAACAAACAGAGTATGGCCATCTGTAAAGAAATTAAGGAAGATGCATCCAAACAGTCTGTGGCCTTCAGAGAGGAAATGATTAAATCACTGAAAGAAACAAAAGAAATTGAGGAATGTTCAAACAAACAGATGAAAGAATTGAAGGAAAATACAGTCAGCTTGGTGAAGAAGATCAACAAAATGAATCACGATCTAAAAATAGAATTAGAAAAATTAAAGAAAACACAAATGGAGGAAATCATGGAGAGGAAGAACTTAGGGAAGAAATCAGGAACTACAGAGGTAAGCATAACCAACAGACTACAAGAGATGGAAGAAAGAGTCTCAGGTGTGGAAGATACAATGGAAGAAATCGATGTATCTGTCAAAGAAAATGTTAAATTTAAAAATTTCCTGACACAAAACATCCAAGAAATCCAAGACAACATGCAAAGACAAAACCTAAGAGTAATAAGAATAGAGGAAAAAGAGGATTCCCATCTCCAAGGACCATAAAATATTTTTAACATCTTTTAAAGAACTAAAATATCAGACATGGTGCTACACACCTGCACTTAGGAAGTGTACTACATACTAGCACTTAGGAAGGCAAAGGCAGGTGGATTTCGCTAAGTTCCAGGCTAGCCTGGTCTACAAACTGAGTCTAGGACAGCCAAGACTACACAGTGAAACCTCTCAGAAAACAAAAAAGAAAAAACAGAAAACCAAAAACAACAACAACAAAAATATAAAACCCTGAAATATCTAGGTAAGTATTAATAGTCATAGATGACAAGTGAAAATGTGTTCAAGAATGTATATTCTACAGCACACACTGAATTTTATATAATTTATATATGTATATAAATTTATATAGTTTATATAATTATATAATTCTGTTTATATTTATATAATTCTTTTTCTATTAAATGTCTCATCACCACTGAGATTAAATTTGTTGTTACAAAAGTTAAAGTTGAAAAATTTTTGGGTGTCCTCTTTATCTTCAAGGAAGATAAAGAAAAAAATCTGAAGTCATTGCAATCAAAATTACTGGCTGTCTCTAGAATCCTACCAAATATAACCATTACATTTATAATAATTTTCAAATGTGATTTATTTAACTTCCCCAATAACTATTCTTTAATTTGGGCCTTGATACATTTGACCTTTAAGAATGATTTTATAGATGCCAGACAATGGCTGAAGTAGCAGTTCTAGCTACTCATCATTAGAATGTTGAGTTCAGAAAAGAAATGAAAATACGCCCTGACAACTATCACAGAATTTGGCATAAAATATAGGTATAAACAATAAACTACAAATGTCAAAGGTGAACACCCAATAAAAATGAATCTGTAATAATTTGCCAACCTTCCATGATGAGGAATAAATATATTTAAAGTTAAAAGCAGTTATATAACTGCATAATTAACAAAAAAGCTTGGTAGTACTTTTTTATTTTAAATATTTCCTGAATGATAGATAACTAAGCAATAGTTATTCAGACTGAATCATTAAGCAAGGTAAAACCTACTACCTAAAAGAGTAACTTAGCTCACAGTTCACATTCACTAATTTGGCA
The DNA here is from genome assembly GCF_907164565.1 of Psammomys obesus. Taxonomy (NCBI): domain Eukaryota; kingdom Metazoa; phylum Chordata; class Mammalia; order Rodentia; family Muridae; genus Psammomys; species Psammomys obesus. The sequence goes on from NW_026585644.1 coordinate 56,329,429, forward strand.
AAAACTTAATCATAATTTACTTGTTTAACTCTCAGTGTGCCTCTTCTGCGATTTTCTTCCTAGTGTTCTTCAAAATACATGGTAATCATTCAGATTTTAACATCAAATTTAGCATTAGTAATTTTAGTATTTTGCTCCTAAAAATGAAAAATGAATTGCTTTCTACAAACAAACAAGAAACATTGAGTTTGTTTCTATCCTTATTCAAACTGATATGATGGGTGAAAACAAGTAACAATTAATAAATTAGTGTTATATATATACAACATGAATATATGGTACTTTGTAAACATATTTAAAGATTTATCATTTTTAATTAAGTGTATGTACATGGATCTGTGTACCAGTATTTACATAGCTGTACTGTTGCTCACAGAGACTAGATGTTTGGGTCCCTGAAACTGAAACTACAGGATGCACTGAGGCCCCTGATATTTGTGCTTAGGATAAAACTAAGGTCTGTACAAGTACAGAATGCATTATTCACAGTTAAGCCATCTTTTGAACCCTCAACATGGTAAACCTTTAACCTTTCTCCTAGAGTATTCAGGATTTAAACGCAGAGCCATACCTGCTCATATATACTGGATTTTTTTACTCATACACCTCTTATTTGGTAAATCAAAATGTCATTTTATGTGTGGATTAAGAAGTTACACTTTGCTTTGATATTAGCACTGTATTGGAACCTTGCCAGTGTCTCCTTCACTCGTGGGATTCAATGTCAGTCTAAAGACTGGGTGATTCTTTTGTGCAGTCTCCATGTCATTTTTAACTAGAACTCCTGATGCTGAAGGTAATGGTACACAATTTCTTTTCATTCTAACAATTATTATAGTCACTTGCACATGAGAATTGCCAAAAATCTTTATTATAGAAGACTGAAGATCATCACAGACATCTCAACACATAAATACTTCTGGAATAGAAATTTAAGTTTGGGAGAATACTCAAAGAAAGAGTAAAAAATGAGGAAGAATTCACTTCACATATATCTATGGATATTATTAAACATTAATTTTGAATAAAGGGTAATAATACAATATAGCATTGTATAATGTAAAATTTAGGATATTGTAAAGTCTTTGTATTCCCACAAAAAGTGAATAAATTATTGTACCATAAACTTTCAATATACAAAAATACATGAGATCTTGATCCAAGAAATATTATGTCGCCTAGGGCCACTCACAGAACACTGTGATTTTTAACATGAAAGATCCAATATTTAAATAGGCTTGAAAATGCATCTTAATTCAGGCACAGGCTAGCTTTACAATAGTAAGCTATTTACTCTCAGTTGATCAGAAAGACAAAAATTTAATAAGCATAACTTCTCTATGACACTGTGTAGAAGGTTGTATGGATGAGTTTTGAAAGTGCTTAGGATAGCAACAGAAACCAAGCAATAGCTGTTCATTACTTATTCATTAGACAGAGGGACTGAGTTGCACCTCTGTGTGGTAAGAACATGAAGCAGAGTCTAGGTGTTGTGTCAAATAGTCAATGGCAACATTAGTTACATGTGCAACTGATGCACAGCAATTACAATGTAGAGAAGGACAGATTATTTTTACTCTTTGGATGGAAAAATCACAAAAATTATAGATATGAAACTCATATTCAAAAGAGAACTCTGTGATACTACTAGGTAACTAATCTATTCTGACTCCTTTCTTATCTTGTGAATTATTTATCAATTTATTTTTGGCAGGGTCTCAGTATATAATTCTGGCCAGCCTCAAATTTTCTGTATAGATCAGTCTGGTCTTGAGGTTGCAGAGACTGTCCTGAGGGCTGAATGCTAAGATTCCAACATGTGTTGCCATGCTCCCCCAGTGATAAAGCACACGCTTAGCATATTGGAGGCTCCAGGTTCAGTTTCCAGTTGATTAAAGAAAATGGAAAAAGTGCAAATAAAAAGAATTCGACAGTTTCTACTAAAGATACTTGTTTTTGAGAAAATGTAAAATAGGAAAAGTGTTACATTCATTCCCGCCATCATTAGTTAGAAAAAAAGGAAGACTTTTCATCTCTGCCAAGTCCAGAGTTCCTGAAGTATGTCTTGTTAAAGAAGAAACCTTACTCCTACTGCAAGCTGCATTTGATGGCATGCAGAAAATTCCAGAACACCATGTGCTGATACGAGAAAATAGTCACAGAAGTCAAGTACTCTGAAGATTAGCAAGATGAAACTGACCTTTTTCTTTTCGCTGAGAAGGTTTGGTTGGCAACCTAGAAACAAGAGCTACAGCAGACCAAGGGAGAGATGGATCAGTAGCTGTAGAATCAAATATAGGTTCATTTCCAAGTTTTACACTGGACAAAAATTTTTGCAGTGATAAAAAACATTCTGAACTTTCTGAAGTAAAAATCAATAGTGCACCCCACACAAGTAGACTGATTGCTTGGATTCTTGTTATGGAGCAGGTCAAGTACACAGTTGAAAAGTACATACACCTGTTAAAAGCTAATTTCAGTCCTTGCTTTTTGCACCAAATTCAGTGTCCTTACTGATAGAAGATCATTAAGAGAAAATGTGAATGTGAGGGCATTGCATAAAGACACCAGAAAAGCCGAAGACCATAGTCTCCTTCCTTTACAGCTTACTGTAAACAGGAAAATAATGTTCAATAGCTTGGTTGTTTCATAAATAAAAATAATATATTTAACATTGTTCTCAGTGGTTCAGAGGCTATGATGTCTTCAGTTTACGTAGAGTTAGAAAGGCAGCAACAGAATGACAGTTTTGGGGGTAGAGACTAGAATTAAGAAAAAAATCTATCTCCCACTTCTTTCTTAAGATTCCTGCAGGGGAAAGGAGCTCCACAAGGAGAGCAACAGAACCAAAATATCTGGGCACAGGCATCTTTTCTGAGACTGATACTCCAACCAAGTACCATTCTTTGATATAACCTAGAACCCCTGCTCAGATGTAGCCCATGGCAACTCAGTATACAAGTGAGTATTCTAGTAAGGGGAACAGGGACTGTCTTTCACCTGAACTCAGTGGCTGGCTCTTTGACCATCTACCCCTGATGGGGGAGAAGCCTTGCCAAGCCACAGAGGAGGACATGCAGCCAGTTTGGATGATACCTGATAAGCTAGGGTCAGATGGAAGGGGAGGAGGACTTTCCCTATCAGTGGACTTGGAGAGAGGCATGGGTGGATTTGAGGGAAGGAGGGTGGGATTGGGAGGGAAGGAGGTAAGGGGCTCCAGCTGGGATACAAACTAAATAAACTGTAATTAATATAAAATATAAAAATTTAATTAAAAGAGAAGAGAAAATCTGTGCTTTGCTTTATAATTTTAATGAAGCCAATAAATTATCTAGAAAGTTCATAATTATACTGTTGTTATATAGACAGAAGCTAACAAAATCTCTGTCTTCTGGGGAAATACAGAACTACAAAATGCAATGTCTACTTTTAAAATTAGAAACATTATTCAAAAAGTTTGCCCTACCCTTATCCTTATCAAAAATATCATGAAAGCTATATACATTCCCATTAAGCATATCTAAGTTTACATATAATAACAAAGCAGGGGAAGATTTATTCAAGACTTTTGAATTTCCACTGAGTCATTCAAGGGAAAGAGTTCATATGGTAACAAAAAATAAATAAAACATATTTCTGTCATTTAACAGTGGCAACTGGAGATCTCTATATATTTAATGTATATGTAAATTGAGTCATCAATATTTATCAGTAAGAAGTTCAAGACAAGGATGATAATCACATGTCTCAAGAAAAGCATAAGTGATTTTAATCCTGTGTTCATACACAATATCAGTGATAACATATCTATAGAAACACACACACACACACACACACACACACACACAAACACACTTCAGGTATGACATGGTTGTGGAAGCAAATGCTTGACACAATTCCAGCAGAGTGCCATCATCCTGGAGAAAACATCTCTGGGTTATCAGTCCACATTGCTTTTTTTTACATGTCTGCCTGCTTTGTTTCTTACTGTGACACCATATTTTTCCCAATTCAACCCTAGTTAATGGGACTGGTAAGATGTCAAGGGGGATTGGGAGATAGGAAATAGCTCAGAAACAGTCACTGAGGAGGATGCATTCCTCTTGGTGATAAAGGCAATGAACCCTGAATTATCTGAACAAGAAATTGAATTTATAAGGCCTTTTGTGCTAATAGTACCCTGAAAAACTTCAGTAATTTCATGGATATCAAACAATATCAGGAATTGTTTGAGTTTTCACACTCAGCCTCCAGATTGTTGCAGTCATAAAGGAATTAGACCCTAGAGAAGCTACTGGATTCATACTAACTTCCTTTTCTAGAAAGACTTGGTCACATGGACATATAGTCCTTGGAATCTGATAGGGAGATTACAGGAGCTTTGCACAGTTTATAAGGAAAGGGGCTAGTGACTCTGAAATAGGAGGGTCACTCCTATTACAAAAAATGTTTTCAAAGAGCTCAAAAAAAAAAAAAACTTGCTCAGCTACAAACAGCAGCTAAGAATTAAGAATAGTCTGGTTTGTTTAGCACTTCTTTGTTCTTCAGCCGTTTATTGTAATTGCAAGATTTTGCCCAGGTGACCTATGATGTGGAGGTTTGTCTGAGAAAAACACTGAGTTAATGATTAAATGTGCTAGCAATGTAATCACTGTATCATGTATGTAGAGACCCAGGCTGGTCCTCGGCACACACACACACACACACACACACACACACACACACACACACACAC
>NW_026585644.1:56334173-56426882 GCF_907164565.1 Psammomys obesus
CACACACACACACACACACACACACACACACACACACACACACACACAAACATACACATACATATACACTTCTCCAGCAGGATAACTAAGTTCTGTTTTGTTCCTACTTAACTAATTATCTTATTTTGAAAATAACAAAGACAGTATTGAAATTTAAAAAATAAACTTTCTGAATATATTTAAGTTTGACTTTCTTATATAATCTGTTAAGGTGAACAGCTACATTTAATGTGCATTACATTTGTTGGATACAACCAACTTTCTAATTTGCTGTAGCAGAAAAATAAGTTATTTCTTAAAATACAAGCTATAATAAAATATTGAGGACAAATTATGCAATAACTTCAATAATTTTACATCTAGGTATTAAATGTAACCAAATTTCTTAACAAAAAAAAATCTTTCAAATGACAAAAATTTATCAAAAATTTGAATTGCCTCTGAGGCCACCATATCAAATATCTCAGTAAACAAATTAAAAATATATGAACTTCCAGGTGGGTTCTGGGAATTGAACCCAGATCTTCTGGAAGTGTGTTCAGTGCTCTATAACCACTGAGCCATCTCTCAGAGTGCATAGAATCTTATGAAAGAAGGGGGAGATAGAAAGACCTGGAAGGGTCTTGAGCTCCACAAGGAGAACAACTGAACCAAAATTCTGGTCCCAAGGGTCTTTTCTGAGACTGATACTCCAACCAAGGACCATTCATGAAGATAACCTAGAACCCCTACACAGATGTAGCCCGTGGCATCTCAGTCTCCAAATGGGCTTCCTAGTAAAGGGAACAGGGACTGTCTCTGACATGAACTCAGTGGCTGACTCTTTGTTCACCTCCCCCTGAGTGGGGGCAGCCTTACCAGGCCACAGAGGAAGACTATGAAAGACAGTCCTGATGAGACCTGATATGATCAGATGGAAAGTGAGGAGTTTCACCCCTATCAGTTCACTGGGGAAGGGCATGGAAGGAGATGAGGGAGAGAGGGAGGGAAGATGGGATTGGGAGGGGATGAGGGTAGGGAATACAGCTGGGATGTAAAGTGAATAAATTGTAATAAATTAAAAATATATTATACAAAATAAATAAATAAATTGAAAAATATGTGAACATTTTTAGTATTAATCTTGGGAGAAAACCAACAGTACAAACCAAATAAGATTCTAAAATGTCTTATGAAAACAAAATAGAAATGCCAAAAGTTTGTAAATATGATAAAACAAAATTTTAAAGGCTACTTGATACTTAATATGCATTTTTAAAAAATGACACCATATGATTGAATATTTCATCTTAAATAAACCATGTGGTCAATTTTTTTTTTTTTTTTTTTTTTTTTTTTGCTTGTGTGTTTTTTAAGACAGAGTTTCTCTGTGTAAGCCCTGATTGTTCTGGAACTTATTTGGTAGAACAGGCTGGCCTCAAACTCAAGAATCCCTGCCTTGCCAGTGTTGGTACTAAAGTCATGTGCTTGCCCTGCACAGTTCTCCAGCTTGTCTTCCTTTCTTTCCTTCTTCTTCCATCTGCATGTATCTCTACCTCATGTTTATCTGCATCTCTTTCTATCTTAGCTTCCTGGTCATTCATTAGAGACAAAAGTTTCTCAATTGCTACCAAGCAGAAAAGTAATGGTACTCTTTTGCGAAGGGACACTGCCTTGTGTAACTTTTTCAGTGGCTACCTAGAGTAATGTTCCACAACAGAAAATTCATGTGACTTCAGTTTCTATGGAACGGATCTTATGCCTGAGATATGAATGAGAGGGAGACATAGGCAATTTATCATGGATTCCCTGTTGATCCTGGACTCTATGAGGCTTCTAAGAATGCCTTACAAACCTAAAGATAATTAGTAATCTTCTCTAGCTTTAACTGTATTTGACACGCCAGGAATTATGTCACAGGGCATCCTATTTGAGAGACTGCCAGAATGAGATTTCCTGTGGGCATGTTTTAAGAAATTGTCTTGATTGTTAAGTGAAGCAGGAGTACCCAGCCCACATCAGGGCTAGCACCATTTCCTGAGCCAGTAATCTTGGATTGGATAAGAACCAAATATGTTGGCTAGCTAAATGTTAAGCTGCCTGGAAACCAGGTCACAATTCTATTTCCATTATTTCTGCTTCAGATTTTTGCTAGAGTTTCTCTTCTGACTCCTCTTAATGAAGGACTATAACCTCTATCAATCCTTTCTTCCTGCAATTTGCTTCTGTCAAAAGCGATAATACTTTGTTTGCAATTAAACTGCAGGTACTCAGAAGTGTAAGCCCTTACGTTGGTTTTATTCCTTACCTCCTCTTTTAAGATTTTCCTTGAGTCCTACAATGGTAAGATTATACCTTTCAAGAGGATATTACCAGCTGTGCTTTTTTAATGGATTTTCAATGTCTTACAAATCATCTAAGACTATGATAAAATAAGAATGTTTCAGGTGTGATAACATATTTGGAAATGTATCATCAATGCCTGCTATATTTATTAATCATGGTAAAGGGATTTTTTTACGTGAAATAAATGCAACAGAGTCCAATACACACACATACAAAAAATCAATATGCATTTAAATAATGCATTATTGAAATGATTTTATGACTAAGAGTTTTGTTTTTATAAAAGGAAAGAAAATAATTTATTATTTTTTCCTAATCAACTATTAATAAAGTTTCAAAACAGAGATACATGGAATCCTTCTCATTAACTTAGAATCAACATTACAATGCCTGCCATTTATAGCCATACAATATTATGCTTGTACTAGCTTACAAAAAAATAAAGCAAAACATTTTTTTTTTTTGTAGGAGAATGTTAATTAAGGACATGGCTGTTCTGGCAAGAGATAACATTCAAAGACTTTCTAGGTCTGTGTGATCTGTCTGGAATACAAACACAACTTTAATACCAGGAGACAGAGGCAATCAGAACTCTGAGCTCAAGGTCAGCCTGGTATAGAGCAAGTTTTAGGTTAAAAAACAAAAACAAAAACAAACAAACAAACAACAACAACAAAAAAAAAAACTTAGGTCCAGGCATGGTGGTACCTGCCATTAATCTAAAACAATGAAGTTACAGTTGGTTTGTAGAAGGAAGCACCCATGTTTGAAAGTGATGTCTAATTGGGTGGCAAAAACAGTGATGAATCATAGAAAGATTTGACAGAATAGGTGATGTTCAACTCTCATGAGAAGAGAGAAAAAAGAGAAGATATTTAAGGGGCAAGGAGAGAGAGAAGAGGCAGTTTTACCCAGGACAGTAATAAGAGAGATAGGTTGCAGAGAGAAAACTCGGGTGAAGACTGAATGAGCCAGAGAATGAGAAGGCACCAGGAGATTAGAGCAGATTTCTTGAGTTAGGTTGAGGCCAAGCAAAGCAAGTCAGAGGCCTAAAGAAAAGTCAGATAGTGTTAGTTACATGGAAGAGGGGTTTGAGCCAAAACACCTGAGTTGATCCAGCCAGCCCAGAGCTCAACAAGAACAAGAAAGGATGAGCTTTATTAGCAGTAAGTCTCAGATATGGAAGACATTCTGGGCCTAGTTTAGATGGTACAGAGCCTAAAAACTTCAAGGACTAGACCTAGATTAGCAGACTGAGGCACTAAGCCTCTGAAACAACAACTAAATCAGGTGAATAGAAGTTCCTTTTATACCTCTTAGTTTATTTAGCGATTTTGTGCTTAAGAGTCTGTTCTTTGGAAATAAATTAATTCACTTCTCAAAATGTATGGGTTAGTTGATTTTACATTCAACAAAGAGATCATGATTATTTTGTTTGCCGCTATACCCTCAACATTTTCAGTTCTTTAGAAAAGTTAGTTACTGGTTTTCCTACATTATTGGACAGTCTTTCAGGCACTCTACATCAATCTTTAGATTCAATTTTCACAACAATCATAATGATAGATGACAATGGAGTTTTTTTTTTTTTTTTTTTGGTGTGGCATGTCTAGAAGTATAAGGTAAATGATGAGCTACAGACACAATCACCACAGCCTGAAACATTTCCTATTCCTTATCTGTGAATAAGCAATCTAAAACAAAGGGACAAACTATTTTTTCTATAAGTTGTTTTTGTTACCAAAATAAAATATAAATATAAATAAATATAAAAATATTTTGTCACCATAATAAAATATAAACTAATATAAAAGTAATGCAATTCTAAAGGGCCATATAAATGAAAGAGCTACCATGTCAGAGTGTTGTACCCAGATCGCAAGGCCCCCAAAAGACCACTAGAAGTCGAGTCTGTTGCAAAACACATGAGGATTTATTTAATACAAGCTAGAGCCCTGGTCTCAGCAACCTCCCCGATGATGAGGAGCAGTATGGTGGGGCAGTGCATGGGAACAAGGTTTTTAAGGGAAAAATCACAAGTGGGTAGTTACATGCCTTGGCCTTACATGATTGGATAAGGGAAATTGATTTGAAATGATTGGTTTAGTTTAGGCGCCAAGTCCATAAACAGTTCTAGCCTGGTCATCTGGGCCATTTTCCTAGCAACTGTATCTCTAGTGGGCAGGTAAAGAATGCAGTAAAGCTAGTTCCTCTCTTCAGGTGGCTGGACTTATCTCCACCTGTCTGGCCTTTGTTCAGGCTTGTGCCTTAAACCTTAATTTAATAACTGCAAAAACCTAATTTTTAATTATTTGGTTTCTCAAGAGTCTGACAAAGTTAACAGATGTTGCATTGCTGGCTTTGGAGAGGGAAGGGAGCCACTAGGCAAAGGATATGGATTGCCTAGACAAGGTGGAAAAAAAGAAAGAAGACATCTCTTGAACTTGCAGAAAAACTTAGTTCTGTAAACACCTTGATTTTTTAAAATAGCATGAATTCATTACCTCACTGTTTATGCAGATGTCTGGGAATATACCCACTAGTTTCACAGGGTAATATCTATAGAAAAGCAGATGCTGTGATATCATCTAAAGTAAGTGTACATTTTCCCTGACTCATTGGCTGCCAGAATTCAGTTCCAGGGCAAATGGATTATGAATACCCATTTACTTGCAGTCACTACTGAATAGATCAGTTTCAGGCCTTTGTACGGGAGCCCTCAATACAGGCTACTTAGCTAATGATTGCTTGTTTCTTTAAGGCCAGCAGGAGAAAAATACCTGCTTCTAAGAATCTGATATATTTTAATGGCTGAACTGACTACTTCACATATACTCAAGACAATCTTCCATCAAATTAATTAACTCAAGGTCAACTAATTAGTGACTTTAATTACATCATCAAAATTCTTTACAGTACCACCTTATTAGTATTTGTTGAAATAACAAGGTGAATATGAATACACCAGGGCCCAAGAATCTTAGAATTGTAACTGCCAAAGACCCTGTTTACCAAAGACCTCATTACTTATGTGACAGGTTCTAGGCATTCTGGACTCCCCGCCCTTTACTCATGCAGTCCTCCCAATTAAAATGGCTTGACATTACCATTTTTTCCAGGTGTTAGGAATTATATTCTTAGCAATTGTTACAAGATTCTCATGTCATATAATTCTCTCATTTATTATGTACTATTCAATCATTTTATTATATTCAAAGATTTGTAGAACTGTTATTATAACTTTAAATAAATTATCTTAATTAAAATACATTTCATACCTTATATTTTGGTCATATTATTTTCCTAATAGTGTTTTCTTAATTCTAAGATAAAACTCACAAGTGCACAGGTAACATGTACTTTCACTGTCACTTCTATCTCTTCTTTCAAGCCTTAAGCAATCTGTAATCATTTATTTTATTCAGTAGATCTGACTATTTTAGTTATCTAATGTAATTGATATGCCACCTTTGTCACTATTATTTTTTTCTTGTAACATGTCTTTCAGGGTATTCCATGAAGTATATATTTGGGCTGTTACTGATTCTGTATCTTATGATTATGCTTCAAAAATATAAATTAATATTATCCAAGGTGATTCTAGAACATTTCAATTTGACAATAAATATTAACCATCATAGGTCCCTTCTTTGAAGACTTTGAAAGGGGAAAGAACAGCTGTTCTAAATAAAGTTTAGCTTATTTACTTATATTTCTAATAATGCTGTTAATAGCGCTATCATGCTAAAAGAAAAGTAGACAAACCCACAATATAAAACAACATAGCCTTGATTTAGAATATATTACAGTAAATAATCAAGTGGTTCTTCCCTAGATACTTTCTCTGTTTCTACACCTCATTATAGACATCAAGATACAAATTAATTTTACATTTCTACTGAAATAGAAGCCCAAGCAAAGAAAACAAAATGTCAGAATTTAATATAAAAATAAAATATTAAGCAGTATTTAAGGCAACTTTATCATGCTCCTTCCTCCTCCTAGAATTCAAATGCAAGGTTATTTTTAGCAAAATATAATGTGATGGATTTTCTTGGTTGTCAATTTGACTACATCTGAATTTAACTAAAATGAAAAAATGAAGGATAAACCTATGAGGATTTTTTTTTTCTTAATTTGAAGTAGGTAGAGTCATTTCTAATCTTAATCTGGACTTTTCTTTTTCAATGTTTAAATTTTTTTATTTATTATTTATTACAATGTATTCACTTTGTATTCCAGCTATGGCCCCCTCCCTAATCATCTCCTCCCAATCCCACTCTCCCTCTCTTTTCTTCCCCAATTCCCCACTGCTAGTCCATTAATAGGGGAAGTCCTCCTACCCTACTATCTGACCCTAACCTATCAGGACTGGCTGCATTTCTTTCCCTGTGGCCTGGCAAGGCTACACCCTGCCCCCAGGTGGAGGTGATCAGTGAACCTGCCACCGAGTTCATGCCACAGATAGCCCATGTTCCCCTTAGTAAGGAACCCACTTGGAGACTGAGTCTATGGGCTAAATCTGAACAGAAGTTTTAGGTCCTTTCCATGCATGGTCCTTGGTTGGAGGTATCAGTACTTTCAGGGCCCCCACGGGGCCCTATTTTTTGTGGTTGATGTTATTGTTTGGGTTTTTTGTTGTGGTGGTTTTTGTTTGTTTTTGTTGGTTCTGCTGGTCGCCTTTTATAGCTCCTGTTCCCTCCAGGTCGTTCTATCTCCCCCTTCTTTAATAAAATTCTATGCATTCTGCCCAAAGTTTGGCTGAGTCTCAGCCTCTGCCTCGATACTTCAATCAGTAGAGTCTTTTAAAGGCCCTCTTGTTCAAGAACAAGCCTTGTTCAAGAACAAGGCTCCTGTCTTGTTCACTGTGTTCCAGAAGTGTCTATCACGTTTGCCCTTCTAAATGAGTATTGAGCATCTTCCCTAAGGTCTTTATTGTCTTTTAACTTCTATGTGAGTTTAGATTTTAGTATGTTTATTCTATACTATATGTCTAATAACCACATATAAGTTAGTGTGTAACATATGTGTCTTTCGGCTTCTAGTTCTCACCATTTGCCTGCAAATTTCATGATTTTATTGTTTTTAATAGCTAAGTAGTATTCAATTGTGTAAACATACTTTTGAGAAAGAAAAACAAAGGCCTTTAATCTGGATCTTGAGGTGGGAAGACATACCTTTAATCTGGACCACACCTTCTCAAAGCATATAGAAAGATATGAAAGAAAGAAGCTTTTGCTCTTTGCCTGCTGAACCTTACCTCCTGGCAAGTCCATTCCTTCACTGGATTTAGGGCCTACATTTTTAGGATTACAGCATATACTGCAGACCAGTTGAGACATTCAGCCTTGTGAGACTGAGTAACTACTAGATTCTTGGGCTTTGCATTAATAGCCAAATATTTTTGCATTAGCTGTACTACACTCTGCAAATCATCTAATAGATTCCATAAATCTCTACCTCTATATCTATTTCATCATTCTCTAAATGCTGTTACTATAGGGAATCATAAGTAATATGTGTAGTTTATGCGAAAGCAAACAAGCTGGAGAAATAACTCTGTAGCTAAGACCACTGGCTAATATTGCAGAGAACATGAGATCAGTTCCTATCACCCATGTAGTGACTGACAACCATCTGTAACTTCATTTCCAGGATATCTGATGACCTCATCTGACCTCTGCAAGCTCCTATATGGTGCTATATAATTTTCGTTTATTTGTTTGTTTAGTTGTTTTCTTTTTTAGTTTAGTTTTGGTGTGTGTGTGTGTGTGTGTGTGTGTGTGTGTGTGTGTGTGTGTGTGTTTCACTATTCCTATGATAAAAACCATTGTCAAAAGCAACTTTGGGAGGAAATGGTTTATTTGGCTTATAGGTATTTTGTCACAATCCATTGTCAAGGACAATCAGAGCAGGACCTCAAGGCAGGAAGGTAGAACCATAAACTGAAACAAAGGCCATAAAGCAACTGTAATTCCTGGCTTGCTCAGGTGCTTTCTTGTAGAAACCAGGACTATTTTCCAAGGAATGGCACATGGCTAGGCCTTCTCTCAACAACCATTAATCAAGAAAATACCTTACAGAATTATCTTCAGATATAGAGTTATTTTCTGAATTTAAATTCTTTCCTCCTAGATAACTCTAACTTGTGTTAAGTTGACAAAATAGAACTAATACACAAATACACAAAATAAATCATGAATTTAAAAATAAATGCAACTACAAAAGAAAATAAAAATTTAAAGAAAAAGTTAAAAAAAAAAACAGGAAAAAAATAAACTATTGATTTTTCGTTTATCTTGAGGTCCTGGCTTAAGCTTTTTCAAGAGAAGGTAAATTAAAAAGAGAAACTATTTAAAATTATTTAATAGAGTTCTACATTATATAGCCACCTTCAACTAGATAATTTAGAGAATAAAGGAAAATTCTGTTTGCATGTATTTTCATAATTGGAGAGAAAATGATATAATATTAAATAGGGAACTATTTTTTAATTAAATTTTTATTTTTTACATTAATTACATGTGATTCACTTTGTATCCCAGCTGCAACACCCTCCCTCATTCCCTCCCTCTGTCATCTCCTTCCATGCCCCTCTCCAAGTCTAACTCTTTTTTTTTTTAAGTTTTATTTTTCTCATTAGTTACATTTTGTTAATTCTGTATCCCAGCTGTATCCCTCATTTAACAAGGCTTATTTAGATTACTTTGGGGGATGTCTGAAGAACATTCACTTTCTACAGTTGAGGGATGAACGCATATAAATGAGTGCTTTATGAAGAAATTTAAATGACAGCAGAGAATATAAGATTCTTAAAGTTTGCTTTTATGGAGAAAATGTGTGCATATGTGTGTGTGTGTGTGTGTGTGTGTTTGTGTTTGTGTGTGGTGAGGGTTGGTGAAGGGTGACCTTTACATTTCTGCTTTTCCTTTAAGTGTCAAGATGCCATATTTATGGCTGTGTTTTCTGGTTTCTATCACCTAATGCCACATAATCTTATTTTATGTTTCACCCTGTCATCATATCAACACTATTCTTTTGGCCTGCACTTAAATGAAAATGCATATGTAGATAATTAAAATATTTTAACACAAAGAAAGGTGTCAGAATTGTAACAGGCATTTGAAAAAGTGTTACATTCCATTGGCTTTCTTTACACAAAACTTAGAGGCAGCAGGATTTTATTCTTAACCAACACTTTAAAAAATTATGTGAGTCACAGTAATGATTACATTCCACTATCCTGTGTTATTTAAGTTCGCTAATTGCTTTAGTTTGAATCCCTGTGGTTTGGTTAATTGAGGTGATCAAAGTTATTTGAAAGTCTCTCACTCTTGTCAAACTTGGCTTTTGATGAATCTCTTTGAAGTGATTTTGGTTTCACCGTGAAATCATAGTAAATAGAGTGCTGGTCCATTACGTGTCTTTGCATCTGAAAGCTTGAGAACATCCAGGCTCAGTGGCTAAATCCTGTATATATGTCTTCCATAAAACTCCTAAAACCAGTGTATAGCAATGCAGTTTAAAAATATACGAGATTTCCAAAATCGTTCCTTGTATATTTTAACTCTCTCACTGAGCAATACTGATAGCCCAATAGATTGCAGATCCAAAGGTGCAGGATCTCCTTGACACAGAGAAGTAAGTCCTGGTGAGGATCCAGTATTGATAGTGTAGCAGAAGCCAGAGAAGGAGGCCTGAAATGAAGAGACAAAGAGAAAAGTGGGATTGGGGTGCATCATGTGAAAGTCACAAAAATAAATAAATAAATAAAATAAAAACTTTTTTAATGTTTTGTTTTTGTTTGTTTGTTTTTAAACTTGACATATATTTGTGGTAATGAGCACAGGCTACTCTTCCAAAGAACCCAGACTCAATTTCCAGAACCCATATGGTCATTCACAACAATCTCTAACTCTAGTTCTACGGGATCTATTACTATTTTGTGCCTCTTTGGTCACCAGGTATGTATGGTACATGGGCACAGAAGATGCCAAGCATCATTTTTTGTTGTTGAAAGGAAAGTAACTAAAACATCTGTATGCAAATGTTGTTTTTATTTTCCCAGAAAATGAGATGAGATTAGAGCCATACCCAAGCTTTACAAATAGTATATGGCTTGGGCACATTTCTCTATATCTATCAGTATGCCTAGACTTGGAACCTTCTAGCCTCCTTACAATCTGATCTTTTGAAATACCAGACATTGAAAACTTTATCTTCCACCATCCATCTGCTAATGTCGACTAGAATGTTTTCAGCATCCTGTACTTACTGCTGAATAAGCTTCCCTTTTCTAGTATATCCTGAAAACTCTGGTTGGCTGGTTCTACTCAAGCTGTTTTGGCTCAAAACTGTCTCCAAACTGACTGACTCAACCTGGCTTCTCTCTGCTTCTCACTGAATTGTTCCACTTGGAAAAACTCTCTCTGAACTTCAAGAACTTCCAGGAACCCAACAACACTAAAGTGTATTAAACTCTACTGAAATCCCTAGATCCTCTGTACTATCTCCATGAACTTCCGTGCTATCTCTTTCTGCCCTGCTCTTAAGCAGCTTCTCTTTTCTGTCTGTTCTCCTGAAAGTTGAGCATGTTCTTTCTCTAACTCATTCTGGCAAATCTTTCTCTGATTCACCCCTCTGTCTGTCCCTCAGTTAGATGGCACTGTGTGAGTTTAAAGGTGTATGCTGAAAGCATGTCTGTAGTCTAGACCGGATTAAAAGTATGTACTAAGGTTTTGTATGGATTTCTGAATTCCAGGTAGATCTCACAAACCTAGGTCTTTGTATGTTATCCCTTGACAGAGTAGCAATGCTGCTGGATTCAAACTCTTCTATAGCTGTAGTGCTTAAAAAGTAGATGAGTTGCTATAAAGGAAATGAGATATGTTCATATTATGATTCAACCCAGAAATAACTTTGGTATGTCACTTCTGACTCAATGGTACAGGATAAATTACAACAATAGATTCTGACTTGCTAAAAAACGATTAATTCATATAATAGGGCATTTATTCTTCATTTATTTTTATTTTTTATAGCATCTAATATGTGGACCTCCTTAAAATATTGAGAGGCATCAATATGGCAATAGGGTCTTAGCTTGCTAGATGTGTTGGCCCTTTATGGGCTTCAAAAGCACCATGAGGAAATTTATAGCTTACTCAACACTCATTAAAAAATAATATAATATGAAGTATATTAGAATTTATAAATATATGAAATATAGTCTACTTATCACTTAGATCCACAAATAAAGATTGCTTTATTTATGAACAAATTGTCCATTTACAACAAATATTTTATTATTCAGCCTTCTGTTTGGTTCCAAGACCACCAAGGCAACAAACAAAATTATTTTATCAAAAATACTCTAAAAATAATTATTTTAAAAATTTTATTGTATATAAATTGATATCTGTGTGATACACTTTACTCTCTAGGCTTAATTTTTTTCTTACCAAGTTAAGTAATGGTATGATAAGATCTTCAAGATTATTTCTAGCATTTTGTTTAGAGATAGAAATCTATTTTCATAAATTTTTAAAGTGTAATTTTTCTTGCAGTTATAGCACTATTAGAACATGCATATTGAAGAAGTCAGTATTAATGCATTCTCAGATCAATGCCTATTTAGGGAAAAACATAGTTTAGTTGAATTTTTTACATATTTTAAGTGAAAAACACTATTTGACCTAATATGTTGACTGCTTTCATATATCTCTTCAGTGTTCTAACTGAGCTTCAGAAAGTCATTTCCTCAGGGTTCTGTGATGGTTTGATTAAGAAATGTCCATCATAGTCTCCTGCATTACATCACTTTGACCTTAGTTAGAGATACTTTTGAGAAGGTTTTAGAACCTTTAGGAATTGGAACCTTGCTGGCAGAAGTACATCTCTGAACCCTGATTGGGGCTGAGGTGGGTGGGGTTGCTTTAGAGATTTATAGTCTCACCCTACTTCTTTCTATCTCCAGTGTGTGGATGAAATACAGCCAGTTAACTTCTTGGTACTGCCATTGGGGGCATGTAATATGTGTTGGCTTAAGTAAAAAAGGCTCCCATTTCCATAGGCTTATAGGAAGTGGCACTGTTAGGAGGTGTGGCCTTTTGGAGAAGTGTGTAACTTGTGCTAGCATTGAGGTTTTAGGTGCTCAGTCCAGACCCAGTGTCACTCTCTGTTCCCGCTGCCTACAGAAACCAGAGATAGAACTCTTAGCTACCTCTCCAGCACCATGTCTACATGCATGCTGCCAAGCTTGACACCATGCTTTCTGCCATTATGATATGGAAAAAATATCTCTGAACTTTAAGCCTACCAAAATTCAATGATTTTCATTATAAGAGTTGCTTTTTAGTATTCCATTGTGTAAATGTGTACCAATTTCTGTGTCCTTTCCTCCATTGAGGAGCATCTAGGTTGTTTCCAGATTCTGGCTATTACAAATAAAGCTGCTATGAACATGGCTGAGCAAATGTCCTTTGGGCATCTTTTAGGTATATGCTCAGGAGTAGGATAGCTGGATCTTGAGGAAGTGCTATTCTCAAATTTCTGAAAAAGCACCAGATTGATTTCCAAAGTGGTTGTATAAGCTTACACTCCCGCCAAACAAAGAAATCATGAAATTTGCAGTCAAATAGATGGAACCAGAAAAGATCATCCTGAGTGAGGTAACCCCGAAGTGTAAAGTGTAAAGCGGTGTAAAGTTACTTATAAGCAGATATTAGTCCTATAATATAGGAGAGTCATACTAAAAGCTACAGGCCTAAAGAAGCTAAACAACAAGAAGGACCCTAGGGAGGATGTTTAAATCTCATTCAGAATGGCAAACAGGATGGAGACCAGAAACAGTGGAAGAGAGGAAACAGGATGGGAACCTACAACACAGGGTCCTCTGAAAGGCTCCAGCCAACAGGGATCAAAGCAGATGCAGAGACTCACATCCAAACTTTGGGCAAAACACAGGGAGTCTTATGGAAGAAGGGTGGGATAGAAGGACACTTTGGGGACAGGATTCCCACAATGAGGCCAACAAAATGAAAAACAAACAAACAAACAAACAAACAAAAAAACTGAGCCCAAGGTAGTCCTGCACAGACTAATATATACTAGCCAAGGACTATGCATGGAGAGGACCTAAAAGTCCTGCTCAAATGTAGCTGATTGGCAGCTCAGTCTCCGTGTGGGTTCCTGAGTAAGGGGAGCAGGAGCTGCCTCTGTCATGAACTTGATTGCCTGTTCTTTGATCATTTGCTCCTGGTGATGCAGCCTTAACAGGCCACAGAGGAAAAAGATCCAGGCAGTCCTGATGAAACTTGATGAACTATGGGTAGATGGCAGAGGAGGAGAACTCCCCTTTTCAGTAGAAGAGGGAAAGGGGATATGAGAGAGGAGGGAGGGTGGGGCTGGGAGGAGTTGAGGGAGGGGGCTTCAATTAGAATATACAATGAATTAATTGTAAAAAAAAATAAATAAAACATAAGATTAAAAAAAAGAGTTGCTGTGATCATGGTATCTCTTCACCACAATAGAAATGCTAACTAAAACAGAAGTTGATAGCAAGGACTTGTGTACTGCTATGATATGCCTTTCCAAATATTTGTTTAGCGGAATATGGACTTTGGAACTTTGAATTAGAAAAGCAGTTGAAAGCTCTAAGCGGGGTTTAAGGGAACATGCTAGTAGTAACAGAACAGACAGTGGTGTTAAGGGTGATTTGAACAATGAGGTTCTAAAACCTCAGGCTCAAGAGGTTTTAGACGAAAAAAAAAAAAAAACAAACATTAATAAGTGGCCTAGAGACCATTCTGATGTGTTGGTGAATAATGTGATTAATTTTTTCCCTTATCTATAAAAGGCTGCTTGAGGCTAAATTGAGGTATTTATGGATTAACAGCTTTGGCAGATAACATTTCCAAACAATATAGTCTTGACTGAATTGTATGGATATTATTGGCCAGTCATTTGCAGATATATAATGAAAAGGAGCAAGCTCAACAATAAAAAATACAATATGTACAGTTGGAGGAGAAAAGGAAAACCAGGATGTTGCAGGATATTTGATCTCATTTTAAACCCCTAGATTGTGCACAGTAAAATTCTGTTTCTAGTTGTGGAACAGCTCAGCCCTAACACATACCCTTAACTCAAGAGCTTTCTGTTTACTGTAAACAGGTACTTGTGGTTCTGGTTCAGTCCTAGCACATACCTTTAATTCAAGAGCTAAATAAAGTCAGTCCCAGCTGATAGGGATTAAACAGAAAAGAGAGACTTTTAGAGAAGGGTATTTAAGACAACTTGAAGGAGAAGAGAAAGAAGGAGAAGGAGAAATAGCTGTTGGCTTTTGGATTTTGGCTTTTAGCTTTTTTCCAGCTAGGAGGTAAGCTGAGTAAGCAAGTCCTTTTCCTCTGGGACATGAGCTTAGTAGGAAGGCCTGCCTTTCAGAGACAGCAAGTTTTTACCCCAGTATCTGGTCCT
This sequence comes from Psammomys obesus, assembly GCF_907164565.1. Lineage (NCBI taxonomy): Eukaryota > Metazoa > Chordata > Mammalia > Rodentia > Muridae > Psammomys > Psammomys obesus. Next base: position 56,348,976 of record NW_026585644.1, read on the forward strand.
TGAGTCTTTATTGGTAAAATCTAATGGTTGGGACTTTTGCTTTATAAAACACCAGGAAGTATAAACAGATTAAAGAAAGCCTGATACTAAGAAGAATAAAGGGAATGGTGACCTCAGAGCAAGATTCCACCCAGGTAAGCTGCCAATTTATGAAAAGGAAAGAGAAGCTGTGTGTGGTGGTGTGTACCTTTAAACCCAACAATCTGGGAGGCAGAGGCTGTTGGATCTAGATCTCTTAGTTCCAGGTCAGCCTGTTTTACAAATCAAGTTCCAGGACTACCAAGCTTAGAGAGTGAAGGAAACCATAGAAAACAGAAAGGGCACCATGTTGTTTTTTTTGTTTGTTTGTTTGTTTGTTTGTTTGTTTTTTCCATATCAAGCACCATAACTTGGCATATTTGACTACATGTTTCTGCCTTTATAGTCAAAGATGCAAGAATGGGGTCATGGAAGCTCCCTCTATGAATAAGGAAAGCCACTGAGGTCAAGTGTGTCACAGAGTTGTTTGGGGGATCCATAAGCAGACATCTCTATGGCCAGCTCTCAGGGGACCTTGACAAAGGGGACATCAGGCATCTATGAGGCCACTTGTGGACCACCTGCAATCATCTGCACATGTGCTGTGTCACCTTATAAGAGGACTCATCTATCCTTCTCTCTCTCTTTCCAACCTTTTCCAGAGAAGGTCTCTGTGATCACCCCCTCCCCTTCTAATAGGACCTCCCACATGGAACCAGAAGTATGGCATGATTTATGAACCTGCTGTATTATTCCACTGGACAATCCTAACAGTTGTCCTATGTGGAGGCCCAGAGAGGCCATTGGGTGAAGCTGTGAAGGTGAAGCCTGGATTTCCTTAAAGATTCCAAAAGGTTGCAGATGCCAGAGCTGTGGGATACCTGCAGAGGAAAGCTGCTAACAGGGAGTGGAAGCAGCCCCAGAGAGAGAAGTGTGTTGGGATCAACAAAGCTGAAAGGAGTTGGAGATCTCACAAACACTTGGACATCAGACAGGAATATGCACAGTTTATAGTTTACCCAACTGGTCTTTGGTCTTGCTTTGGTCCAGTATTTCCTCACTATGCTTCCTCTTCACCCTTTTGGCGTGGTAATATATATCCTGTGCCACTGTAGGTTGGAAGTGAGTTATCTGGCTTCCATTTTGATATTAGAGATTACAGTTAAGAGGTTACATGAATCTCAGAAGATACTATTATTTTTTTAGGTTTTCTGTATTTATTTATTTTTTAACTTTTATTAATTACACTTTATTCACCTTGTATCCCCCATAAACTCCTCAACTCCTCCCCTCCTAATCCCACCTTCCCTCCCCCTACTTCACACATGCTCCTCCCCAAGTCCACTGATAGGGGAGGCCCTCCTCTCGTTCTTTCTGAAGATACTATTTTTAACATTGTTGAGACTGTGATAGACTGTGGGAAATTTTGAAGTCTGACTGAATGCAATTTTGCTTTATGATGTGGATGACAGCCTATGAGGGGCAGGGGGTGGTTTGAATGAAATTGGTCCCTATAATCTCCTAGGGGGTGGCACAATTAGGACATGTAAACTTGGAGGAAATCTGTCACTGAGACTGGCCTTGAGGGTTCAGATGCTTATGGGATGTCCAGTGTCACTTGCTCTTTCTGCTGCCTGAGGATATAGATATAGAACTGTCAGCTACATCTGACATGCCTGCTGGCATGCCACCATGATTTCCACCATGCTTCCTGAAATGTTTCCACCATGAGGACAATAGACTAAACCCCTGAACTGTGAGCCAGCCCCAGTTAAATATTTTTCTTTCTAAAAGTAGCCATTATCAGGGCTAAAATACTATCCCTATCACTGTTGATCCTAACCTGATGATACCAAAGCCAAAGTAAACTCATCTTCCTAAGTTGCTTTTATTTGTAGCATTTTTTTCCACATAAACAGACATTCACCAATACAGAAAGACAGTAAAATAGCTTCCAAATCATTACCTTATCTTCCATTCATTATCAGTCATAGTCACTAGGTAGCAAATTTATTATGTTGTTTAACTCATCTTCTTTGCTTTTACATTTCACAATATCAGACATAAGATGCATCTTAATTCAAATGATAAATTATTTTGGTATCTGGTCTTGGTGGCAGGTAGCCTAACTTTGATTTCCTAATGGCAAAACATGACCATGTTATTCTTCATTGAAATTCAGTATGAATGTTTTAATGTTTTTTTTTTAAATACTGTTTAATCATCAATTATGTTAAGAAAGTCTTATGGCAGTTAATGCTTAGGGATGCTTCAGTGCCAAAAAGAAATAAGAATACTTTAATGATATTATCTGGTGGTGTAGCAGGAAAAAAATTCTATAATGAAAGTTAGGAAGCCTACATTTAATTTAGAGCTTCTGTATAAATTGGCAATAAAACAATTGAAAGTCATTTAATTTTTCTGAGCTTGTCTAAGTCTTCATATGTGAATGGAGAGTGTGAGCTGGACCATATAACATACAGATTACATCCAGTAACAGGGGGAGGAAATATAAAAGATAAAGGAAAGTGAGTAGAATTAATCAAATCATAAAATGTTTTTTTTTGTTTTTTTTAATTTTTTATTAATTACACTTTATTCATTTTGTATCCCTCCATAAGCCCCTCCCTCCTCCCCTCCTGATCCCACACTCCCTCCCCTTTCTGCATGCATGCCACTCCCCAAGTCCACTGATAGGGGAGGTTCTCCTCTCCTTTCTGATCTTAGTCTATCAGTTCTCATCAAAAGTGGCTGTATTGTCCTCTACTGTGGCCTGGTAAGGCTGCTCCCCCCTCAGGGGGAGGTGATCAATGAGCAGGCCAATCAGATTATGTCAGAGGAAGTCCCTCTTCCCGTTACTATGTGCATTAAGAATTAGGCCTCTCACAAAATCACTTGTTTCTTCCATTTCTTCTTCCATGCCAGCAATGCCAAATTAGCCCTATGGATTTGCTCCCTTTGAACACAGAGCATGCAGTAAGCATTCTATCAGTGTTTGAGAAATGTACTGCCTTAGGTTCATCTCCTTTCTCCTCTGCTCTTCTTTTGCTCCTTGGTTTATTAATTTGTCTCAATTCCCTAGTCACCCTTTTCCTTCTCTGTTTCTTCCAACATAAACAGAGAAATCCCAAACATGTGTTTGTAAGTTCTCTCAACATGAAAGAGGATGGAAAGAAGCAGGCTGTGTTGAGAGAATAAGGAGAGATTCTGCTCACATTTCTCTTTAGTGCTGTTCACATTAAATTCCACTCATGATATGATCACAGAATACGCTCATGAAATCCAATGAAGTAGCCATTGTTCATCCTCTGACTTCTAGCTACCATTCTGTTGAAAGGAGACACATTTGACCGTGGCCCTTGGGAGAAGCTGTTTTTATTTGCTAAAATTGTTCTTTCCTATAGAGCTTACAAACCTGGGAAAACATGCTTTGATTGCTTTTCTCTTGTACACAGTTTGTTTAATGGCTCAACGTGGCTATCTTTTGTCTTCATGATTTCTTTGAAGGAAACCAGTTCTTTATTGTGTGTGTATATATCCACACATATACAAACATTTGATTGTATATTGTAAATTGTCTGACTCTTCAAAACACAAAGAAAATAAATGAAGAGAAAGATTAGCAAAGACTCTATTGTGCATTCATTAGCAACAGAAGCTCATACCCTTTTGGGGTCTATATGATAAGGAAGAACTATGACAGTCTTCATTACCCAGCAGAAGGAAAGAAGACAAGAGGTCTTCAGGGATCTGATTAAGTGCTGCAGGTGAGAAACCAGAGAAACATACTTTTGTCTGGAGGGGCTTCATTCTATCTGAAAAGGTCAAGTACTTTACAATACTTGACTGAAGTATTTGTTTGAAGCTTCTTCCTGGCAGAGTGAAAAGAAATGCTGACTCATTACTAAATTATTAATAATAAAATTGGTATTAGTTATGTTGTTATATAACAGTAATTTGTATTTTGAAAAGAAATAGGATAAAATACAAAATGAAAGAAACATAGGAAGTGAGGGATATTACATGCTTGGCACAGCTGTATTTCTAGGTTTACCTGATATTTCTAGATTCCTCATGCAAACCACAAGGTAAAAGATAAGATTTTATTCACCAGGTGAATGTGCAGATTGTGTGAGTGGCAATAACTTTATTCAAACAAATTCTTTAAAGGAAGGATTTTAATCCTGTTCCCATAATTTTGTCACAGGGATTTGTTGGCACACAAATGAAAACACATTCAACAGAAACTGTTAATGTTTATATATCCTGAAAAGTGAAAATACAGGCATGCTGCTTCATTCTAAAATAGTTCCTTTTTCTAATACTACATGAACCCAAAATAAATGCATAATGATTGACACAAGAAATATTGTCATTTCTATATCTTTAACTTGTTTTCAGACTCAATTAATCTTAGACTATATATGTTCATATTCATTCACCTGTTAGTATTCCTTAGCCCTAACATTTGGACAAGAACCCTTGGTGTCAAAATGATGATCCAGTGTTGAGTAAGTGTTTCTGTCCTTGTTGAATTTATAGTCTAGTGGGTAAAACAGTAAATAACAGAAGTGAACAGACGTATCTGTACAACAATTGGTCATTGTTCAGTGATGTTTAGAAAAACTGTAGACACATTAAAGAAAACAATTTTTAATAAAGTTAGAAAAAGGCCGTACAAAATAGGTTGAAAACTACAGATAGGAAACATCAGAGGAAGGCCCTTGATCCTTTTACATCAAAGACTTTTCAGTTTTGCCCTTTTGTACTCTTGAATCTGGTGGACACAATTGCTTCAGATTTCCACAACAACTAAGAGAATATACTGCAGCACAAAGTTCTGTATCTGCGCATATTTGTTAGCAAAAGAAACAAGAAGTTAGCCTGTGATTAATTTCTTCTTTTTAAAATAACTCTTAGAAGTTAATGTTAATCTGAATTTACTGGGCAAGAACAGTAGGTATGATTTCAGTTTACCAGTGTTTACTATTTAGAAAGGCAGCCTGGAGGGTGGGCTGGTGAAGGATGAGTGGTTGTGTTGGCCAGTCACTGAATCTATCACATTGTATATTACCAATGGAGATCAATAATATAAAAAGGTAACAAAATGGTATGATAAAAACAAAACATCAGTGATATAAGTTTACTGTTTATTGTGATATGCTAGATAGAAATCTCTCTGTCCATCCTTTTCTCTATCTTTATCCCTGTCTCTGTCTGTCTGTCTGACTCTCCCTCTCTCTCTCTGTATCTGTATGTGTGTCACAATACATCTTACAGGCTTCATTTCTTTTCTACTACCATGGGGGTCCTGGAGATGATGAAACTTAGATCACTAAACTTCCTGGCAAGCTCCTTCATCTTCTGCTCCATCTCAATGGCCAGATCAATGTCTGATGAACACTAATGTCATCCATTTGAGTAGTTTTAGAAGAATTTTAATTCCTGTGACAGAAGAGACCTTATATATCTAAGAAAGAGAACCAAATCAAGTTTGGTTAAGAATGATGAAGTGGGATGGTAGAGCATGAGCTTCTAACATGAAGAGAGAAAACCAGGTAGACTGGCAACCATGTTAGACTTACAAGCCTTAATAAGAGGAAAAGCTTGAAAATTTTTAAGAAGATCACTATGATTTCTTTATTTGCTAACATGCAACCCACTGTGGGTTTATGCATGGGCTGTAGATTAGAATAATTCATGGTAGTGGGGTGATGACTCCATGTATAAACTGCTTGATATGCAATCATAACAAGATCAGATCTTCAGGTTCCATATAAAATGCTAGGCGTGGCAGTGTACCACTCTAACTCAAATGCTGGGTAGATGGTGGTGGGGTGATCTCCAGAGCACTTTTGAAAGCCATTCTATCTGAAATGAAGAGTTCAGTGAGAAACTCTGCTTTAGAATATAAGATAAACAGTGATAGAAGCCATCCAGTGTGAACTTCTGGCCTCTACACATTCATGTACACTTATATGTACAATAATAACACACAACATTAACAACAACCAATAACAATAAAATAAATTATTTGATGAAGGAAACTGGGAAACAAGATATGGACTCATGTTAAAGACTTTTAAGATTTAGACTCAGATGGAATTACAGACCTAGCAAGCAATGGACCTGAGAGATAGTGGTTACATTCCCATGAAATAATATTGAAGAACAGTTGCCAAAATTGTTTCCACTTGCAAGTCTTGTCTATCTTGTTGCTTTTGTTACTTTAGTATTACCACCCATATTTACCTGTTGAAACTGACATTGGTTAACACTTTAATGTTTTATTTCAATTTTCTTTCAAGACTAAAGTAAGTTTTATCTTTTTATTGAGACTCCTTCTCACACATAACAATGAAAACTTCTTTCAATCCATTCCACTAATGACCTATATCTATGTGAGTGGTCATATTGGCCAAAAATAATTTGTGTTAGACATGTGCTTATTTATTGAGTGGGTGAGTACTTGTTTGCTGAATGTAAGCCTCTAATTGCATTCTTAGCATAGAAAACAAAAACAAAAGCTGAAGAGTGTGAAAGCAATACAGTTGATTGCTATCTCTACATGCATGATTCTTCTCACTTCCTCAGCTCTTAATGAACAAGGATTTCAAGAATAAATAAAATAATTCTGTGACAGCTAACTTGTAAATTTACTGTTTCAGGTTAACTTAATCCAGGATTAGATAACAAAAAAATTTTGTCTTCTTTTTCTCAGACTGCCAGTACAAATGTTTATGTTAACTCTATGAAATGCCTTTGATTGATTTTTTTGGAGGAAAGGGCTAATTTCAAAGAGTGAAATAGGAGAATTTGAAGAATATTTTATTGACTCCTTAGACAGTGAGAGTTTTCTGGGCAGATTGTGCCAAGACAAGAACTTGAAGGAACAGTGACAGGGGACAAGAAGTGCTAGGTCATCAAGAATGTTCTTGGATGACGAACTGAACCACAGGCACAAGCAACACCAAAGAAATGAAGGTGATAGTAAAGTGGAGGAAAACAGATGTTATGCTGACCTCAATTCATCAGAATCAAATCACTACTTTTTTTTACCTTCATCAAGTACTTTGAAAAGGTCCCTAAGGAAGCCAGTGTGAAAGTGAGTATGTAAACTTGGTCTTTGAAGATTTTAGTCAGGTAGCATTTGGACAAACAGAAGCAATCAAGTGGGAATGTAAAGAGGAGAAAGTATCAATAATATCAACATAATGTAAGGTTTGATCATATGCTCTTCCTATGCAATAAAACAAGGTATGGAAAAGAAGCACGTTTGTGGTTTGTTTTTTTTTCTGTTCAGGTTTTGTTGGTTTTCTCCATTTTTTGACTGAAGCATCAAACTATTTATAACTTAACTTAGAGGTTGAGATGTTACAGCCTAGTAAGGTCAGATTCACAGCTATCACTGGTATATTCAGTTCAGAAGAGAACCTGAATTGATACTTGTTAACTTTTTTGGGGGGGGGGTTAACAAAGTGCTTTATTTATTTTTTATTTTATTAATTACACTTTATTCACTTTGTATCCCCCAATAAGCCCCTCTTTCCTCCCCTTCCAGTCCCACCCCCCTTCCCCTTCTTCACGCATGCCCCTCCCCAAGTCCACTGATAGGGGAGGTCCTTCTCTCCTTCCTTCTGATCTTAGTCTATCAGATATGATCAGGAGTGGCTGCTTTCTCATCTTCTGTGGCCTGGTAAGGCTGCTCTCCCCTCAGGGGGAGGTGATCAAAGAGCAGACCAATCAGATTATGTCAGAGGCAGTCCCTTTTCCCATTACTATGGAACCCACTTGGACACTAAACTGCCATGGACTACATCTGTGCAGGGGTTCTAGGTTATCTCCATGCCTGGTACCTGGTTGGAGTATGAATCTCTGGGAAGACCTCTGTGTTCAAATTTACTGGTTCTGTTGCTCTCTTAGTGGGGTTCCTGTCCTCTCCAGATCTTACTATTTCCCACTTCTTACATAAGATTCCATGCACTCTGCCCAACAGTTGACCATAAGTCTCAGCGTCTGCTTTGATAGTATGCAGGGCAGAGCCTTTCAGAGGCCCTCTGTGGCAGGTTCCTAGGTTGTTTCCTGTTTTCTTTTTCTTCTGATGTCCATTCTCTTTGCCTTTCAGGATGGGAAGTGAGCATTTTAGTCAGGGTCTTGTCTCTTGATTAGTTTCTTTAAATGTACAGATTTTAGTAGGTATATCCTATCTTATATGTCTATATGAGTGAGTATATACCATGTGTGTCTCTCTGCTTCTGGGACAGCTCACTCAGGATGATCCTTTCCATGTCCTACCATTTATCTGCAAATTTCATGATTTTCTTGTTTTTCATTGCAGAGTAATAATCCATTGTGTAGATGTACCACAATTTCTGCATCCATTCTTCAGTTGAGGGGCAACTGGGCTGTTTCCAGCTTCTCGCTATTACAAATAAAGCTGCTACAAACATGGTTGAGCAAATGTCCTTATTGTGCACTTGAGCCACTTTTGAGTATATGCCTAGGAGTGGTATGGCTGGATCTTAAGGAAGCACTATTTCTAGTTGTCTGAGAAAGCGACAGATTGATTTCTAGAGTAGTTGTACAAGTTTACATTCCCACTAGCAGTGGAGGAGAGTTCCCCTTTCTCCATAACCTCTCTATTGTCACTTGAGTTTTTCATCTTGGCCATTCTGATGGGTGTAAGGTGAAATCTCAGGGTTGTTTTGATTTGCATTTCCTTAATGGCTAATGACATTGAGCATTTCTTTAAGTTTCTCTGCCATTAGATATTCCTCTGCAGAGAGTTCTCTGTTTAGCTCTGTTCCCCATTTTTTAAGTGGATTACTTGGTTTGCTGCATTTGAACTTCTTTAGTTCTTTATATATACTGGATATTAGTCCTCTGTCAGATAAAGGGTTGGTGAAGATCCTTTCCCAATCTGTAGGCAGTCGTTTTGTTTTGATGATGGTATCCTTTGCTTTACAGAAGCTTTTCAGTTTCATGAGGTCCCATTTATTGATTGCTCTTAGACACTTGTAACTTTTAAGCCTGTGTAAGTTTCAAGTAGCTCATTGTGGTCTTCAGGTCTAAAACAGTATTGTATTACTATTTTATATGTTAAAGACTGGGAGCTGAGATACCTGTCCATTGGTAACGTTGGTTTTATCCAATTGCATTTCTTTGTTTTATTTTCTGTTCTTTAAAGATGGAATAGACAACACACACTTACACATATACACACACAAACACACACACACACACACACACTCACTCACTCTCACACTCTACTACAATGAAGAAAATAATTCTAAAACCCATAGAAAACCTCCAGCAGCATCATATATTCCTGCTTGATTATAGACACTCCTTAAAGGTCCTTCTCCCTTGGAATGAATTATAAATTGAAGTTAAGAAACATGGGTTTTAGAGAGAAAGGGGTACTAAGGATCAGGGCATACATAAGGAATTTGATGTATTAATGCCAGAATCCTGGTATGAATAAGAAAAGTGATTATAACATCTGAGCTATTATAATACAGAACTATTTTAGAAATATCGCTGTTTTGTATAAATCACTTAACATAATCATTAATTAAGAATTTGATGCAGTTATTTTGGGGGATTCTAGAGGAAAAAATAAGAGAATGAGTATTATTTAAGTTGAATGGCATCTTTATACTCAGTGTTCTTACACCTCCAAGCCACTTACTCATGAATTGCAGGACTTGAGGGTATTGAGAGACCTCAGAAATACATGAGTGACCCAGTGGAGCCACCTTCCCTAGGAAACACTCAGTAATCTGTACAAGACACCAAGAAGGAGGCCAGATATTTTACCATATGGATCTAAACATGTGGAATTTTCGGGAAGCAAGTCTCTTAGTAAAGGTAAAAGAAATGTTGAAAGTTAAAGGAAAAGGAATAGAAGGTTTGTATCACAATGTTCATCTTATGAATTTATTAAAATCTGCCTTCATACTTAACAGTGTATAGCAGAGTGAGCAATGTGAAAATACAAATTGATAATTCTATATAATTTTATGAACCATTACCTTTTAGTTATTGGTCTGCATCTGCTCCAGATTACATAAAGAAATAAGCCACATGGAGGTATCCAATATTTTCTAATAGCAGACTGTTCCCATTCCTGTAATGTGTACCAATATGAGCTTCTTTAAAAATGAATAACAAACAATAGTCTCTTACATGAGATACAGTGATGGGGGAAGCAATAAAAATCCAGTACTCTGAAAATTTAAAGAGAAAAAATAGATACTCAAAAATGTGTGATATTTCCCCTAAGAATTATATTGCAGAGAAATTTTAGCACTCAAATTAAATATTTATATATTTAATATGTTCTTATATTATTTAAAAAATAATGACTGCATATCTATGATTATCAAATATAATCTACAAATATCATATATTCAACACATTGAATAAATAGTATCATGCAGGCAAATAGTATCTTACAAGGCCATGTTATCCATCTAAGATTATTTACAGCATGTAGTTAGCCTTAGTTTTCGCTTAACCTCAGAGTAGGTAAGAACATTCATGAATAATAATTTCTAATAACAATAGTTAATCATAGTCAGAACAAAACACTTCCACTTAGAATGACATGCAACGATCTTTAAAGGACAAAGGATAAAAAGGAGAACAAATTAGTATGCTACTTCAAAGCAACTGGAAGTAGCAACAATCCTTGATCCTATATGACAACTGTGGACTTTAATGTTAAACTGTAAGAGAAAAACATTCTTAGGTTGTATTGAAACAAATCAGAAAAGGAAACAGAGGCTTCAGAGAGGTATAAATACTGGAGTAATTGCATCTGAATTTTTTTTACAGTAACACCGTTCAGAGAATGGTAACACAAATTCATACACAAAGAACATGATGATAACATACCTGCCAATGAGTAGTTCACAGAATGTTTAACACACTTTTATAATTGTGGATAAAGCTGGATCTTTTGAGAAGGGAACTGGAGGTGGATTCATATCATTACCTTTGTCCAAAGGTCCAGGATGCACCTCTGCCTTCCCACCAGAAGCTGCTTCCATTAGTGAGATGAGGGCAGTAGAAAACAAAACAAAACAAAACAACAACAAAATACAGCAACATTAAAGGCACAAAGCTATGGAAGAGTAGAAATTAAAAAATGTTAAACAATATGGGATGGCAATATAGTATAGTTCCTATAGATGCACAAATTTCAGAACTTAAACTTGAGTGATAGTCACAGTTATTAAAACAAGATTAATTCTACCTAAAATCAAAAGTACTGTGGAAAGAATTTGGATAAGATCCATTTCTGTTGCTGTAAATGACACTTCATAAATACTTCTTGTACTTTCAAATAATAACTTGTTTTCTGCTTATAACTTGTCAATAATAGCTATAAAATGGTATTGCCAAGTTATTTTCTTGAGTCAACAAAGAATTGTAACAATATAGTAGGGTAATCTGCTGGAAAATAATAACATTATTACCTCATATATACATATATAAACACGTACTTATGTATGTATATGTAGAAAAACAACTCAAATGCATCAAAAGTATGTTAAAAGTTAACATTGCTTGGCCTCAAATCAAACACATCATAATTAGAATACCTACATTTTAAAAGATTATTGCAGTACATTACAGTGCAGGTGAAAAATCATTCCCAATCAAATAAATGTCTATACAAAGAATGTCTACACTGTTAAAATCCTGTGGTATATATATATATTTTTTTTATTTTTAAAATACCTTTTTCAGTATATTTAAGAGAATTTTATCTATTATTAAAATTGGTCACCTGTTTGATTCCAAATTAAATTGATGGGACTTATTAGCTTATATTCAACATTTTCTGTTGCAGTCCAACTTTTTTTTTTTAATTTTATTTTTTTCTTATCAGTTACATTTTATTAACTCTGTATCCCAGCCGTGTCCTGATCCCTCATTCCCTCCCAGTCCCTCCCTCCCTCCCTCATCTCCACCGTGCCCCTTGCCAAGTCCACTAATAGGGGGGACCTCCTCCCCATTCATCTGATCCTGTTTTATCAGGTATCTTCAGGACTGGCTGCCAAGCTCTCCTCTGTGGCCTAACAGGACTGCTCCTCCCTTGGGGGGTGGGGAGGCCAAAAAGCCAGTCATTGTGTTCCTGTTAGAAATAGTCCTTGTTCCCCTCACTATGGGAAAACAATTGGTTACTGAGCTACCACAGGCTACATCTAAGCAGAGGTTCTAGGTTACATTCATACATGGTCCTTGGTTGCATGTCAGTCTCAGAAAAGACCCTGTGCCCAGATATATTTGGTCCTTGTGGAGCTCCTATCCTTTCCTCATCAGACTAACTCCCCTTCTTTCTTATGATTCCCTGTACTCTGCCAAAGGTTTGGTCATGAGTCTTTAGTATAAACTAACACAAAAATACTTTCTGCCGTAATGTGATATCATTTTCATAATTAAGTAATATATTGGTATATGGAAAGATTCCTTATGCCATAAACATTCACACTACTCAAAGAACACTTCTTAAAAATCTTTTGTATATGCCACTATGAAGGCTGAAGAGATGGCTCAGTAGGTAGAATCTTGCATATGCAGTCTGAAGGTTTGATGCCTTGCTCCCAGAAGCTGACAGGTGAGAAAGGACACCATAAAGAGTTGTCAGTGAGGCTTTTTTTTCCTGATTCAGTAAGCTCAGGTAAGAAACCTCCTCTGATTCAAACTATCTAACTGATATTTTCAAAAGGTATAGACCAAAAATCAAAGCCAGGGTCCTGTCATCATTGCATTAGTTCAAGATTAACTCTTGTGTCCTAAGCAATGAGGAGATTAACAACTAAATAGACTCACGATCAAGCTACATTTGCCTTTGTAGAACCAAAACTACTTCTGGTTTGTGTTGGAATAAAGTGATATAATTTCAGGAAAGTTCTTATTTCCTTTTAAATAGCCTCAGATTTCTTCCATTAGATTGCAGACATGTGGGTAATCTTTCACTGAAGCCAGAGCAATGATAACTGGAAGCAAACACCGATCATCTCACAAAGGGAAGATGACAAATTTCATCACTCTAACAGCAGATATGCTCCACTATTGTACCTATTTTTACAGAGACAATCTTGGGAATGAATCCTGCCTTCAGAGGAGCATATTCCATTAGCTGTTAAGGTTGAGGAATGGGAGGGATCAGCTTCTGAGAAGAGCCGCTCACTTCACACAGCAGGACTGGCATCTTTGCAGTCTTGCTTAGTAGCACCTTTCTGGTAAAGTGATTTCTTTTGTATAAAAACAGGAGCACATCACATTTGCCATATGATTTTGTAAAGTGATAGGAATATCAAAAATAGATACTGAAATGTGTTTAGGTGACAGAATTCAGTTATCTAGTTACCATAATTGAATTCAGGAAAATATATATATATATATATATATATATATATATATATATATATATATATATATATATATATATATATATATATAATATATGACAAACACTCAAAACTAAGTATGTGTCTTGATAATATAGTTGCATGGTAGTTGTGAGAATATGCCTTCCCAAACAAATCTCATATACAGGGAGTGTATGTTTTAGAAGATGTGTACTGCAACCTCAGAAATGTATTACATCCTCTGTACACACCCAGCCAATATTTGAACAATGGAGATTTGAATGCATTGGAATGCATTGGAAAAGCATGTCTCCACTAATTACTTTAGCTTGAGAACTCAGCATGTACTCCCTTCTGCATGCCTTTCTTAGGACTATAATCTAAATTGCTGTACTGCCTTCTCTTTTCTCTCATTTTTTGTGGGAAATATGTGTATATATTACATTTAATGTTACAGATTTTATTTCCATAATGTATTTCTCAATATTTAAAATCACTGAAGTTGATTTATATCAGGGAAACCAGACTGAAACAAATGGCTTCTTTTTAAATTTTAAAATAATTTCTTCAATCATTTATTAATCAGAATTCATGTATGTATATAATAATAATAATAATAACTGGAAAGGGTGTTTTTTAGGGGAGGAAGAACCATAGATGTTAATTTTCTACTAAATACTAGATTTACCTACTCAGCACTATAATTATTAAAGTTGAGCGTGTCCAGCCATGTTCTTCTGAGAATGCTAGTGAAACTTAGGAGCAGGCCTGAGGTTTTTATGAATGTTTACTTTTTCTTAGTTTAATTTCCACAGTTTAAACTTCCCAGTTACTCAAGAGCAAAGTATCAAGTAGATTTATCTCACTGAAGTCTTTGTAGAGGTGACATATTTTTCTCCTGTGTTGTGAGTCATTGAATGTAGCATTAACTAGTAACATTGTTGGGCTGATAGTGGTATTTGACATTGTTCTAGAGGAAGAAAGGTTGCAGCTTAGGAGAAAAAAAACAGTGGTGGTTGAGTGTTTGTAGTCCTAGTTTTTGAATGAATATGATCTCATTGAGTCCTTATGTTTAACATTTAAATAAAATATTTTAAAGTAGAATATAAAAGAACACAATAATAAATTAAGTGTAATGATTAAGAATTAGAAGCATTCTTCCTTCAAGCCCTGAAGTACCTGATATATTTCCCCATTAAATTAGTACCCACTGGAGAGCATTGAAAGCTAGCAACAAAATTGATCTTTTTACTATCCAATATAAATTGACAGCACAAATGTTCAAAAAAGTTGAAAATATGTATTTAACATCATTATGTAATTTTTCATTGTGAAAACTATGACATCGACATACCACACTTTTTATTCTTCATGATAGAAAATATACCTAGTTTGGAAAGAAGACCCATATGCATAAGGACATTTCAAATAATCTGTGTATATTGCATGATAGTAACACTCAAATATAGCAGTAGTATAAAAATAATAATTCACCATTTTTTAATTTTTTATTATTAGTTACATTTTATTAACTTTGTATCCCACTCCCTCATTCCCTCCCAAACCCACTCTCCCTCTCTCATCTCCTCCCTTCTCCTTTCTAAGTCCACTGATAGGGGAGGACCTCCTCCCCTTTCATCTGACCCTGTTTTATCAGGTATCTCAGGACTGGCTGTAAAGTCCTCCTCTGTGGCCTAGCAGGGGTGCTCCTCCCTTGGGGTGGGGGGGAGGTCAAAGAACCAGCCATTGAGTTCATGTCAGAGACAGTCCCTGTTCCTGTTACTAGGAAACACACTTGGATACTGAGATACAATGGTCTATATCCGAGCAGGGGTTCTAGGTTATATCCACACATGGTCCTTGGTCGGAGATACAGTCTCATAAAAGTCCCCAGTGAACTGTTATAGTTAGTCCTTGTGGAGCCCCGGTTCCTCCAGGTCATACTAACACCCCCTTCTTTCATATGGTTTCCTGAACACTACCGAAGTTTTGGTTATGAGTCTCAGCATCTGTCTTGATAATCTGCTAGACAGAGTCTTTCAGAGGCCCTCTGTGGTAGCTCCTGTCCTGTTATTTGTTTTCTCCTACGTCCGAAGTTCATCCCATTTGTCTTTGTAAGTGAGGGTTGTTCATCTTACCCCGGGTCTTCTTTCTTGTTTATCTTCTTTAGGTGTATAGATTTCAGTATATTTATCATATATTATAGGTCTAAATAAGTGAGTATAAACCATGTGTGTCTTTCTCCTTCTGGGATACCTCACTCAGAATGATCTTTTCTAGATCTGACTATTTGCCAGCAAACTTCATGAGTTCCTTGTTTTTAATTACTGAGTAGTATTCCATTGTGTAAAAATACCACAATTTCTGTACAAGTTTACATTCCCACCAGAAATGGAAGAGAGTTCCCCTTTCTCCGCAACCTCTCCAGCATGTGTTGTCAATTGAGTTTTTTATTTTAGCCATTTTGAAGGGTGTAAGGTGAAATCTCAGGGTCGTTTTGATTTGCATCTCTTTGATGGCTAAGGACTTGGAGCATCTCTTTAAGTGTTTCTCTGCCATTCTATATTACTCTATCGAAAATTCTGTTTAGCTCTGTACCCCATTTTTTAATTGGATTGCTTGACTTACTGCTTTTTAATTTCTTTAGTTCTTTATATATTCTGGATATCAGGCCTCTGTCAGATATGGGGTTGGTAAAGATCCTTTCCCAGTCTGTAGGCTGTTGTTTTCTTCTGACTACAGTGTTTTTGCTTTACAGGAGCTTCTCCGTTTCATCAGGCCCCATTTATTGATTGTTGTTCTCAGAGCCTGTGCTGTTGGTGTTCTGTTCAGGAAATTGTCTCCTTTGCCAATGAGTTCTAGGCTCTTCCCCAATTTTTCTTTTAACCAATTTAGAATATCTGGTTTTATGTTGAGGTCTTTGATCCACTTGGACTTTAGTTTTGTGCACAGTGATAAATATGGATCTGTTTTCATTTTAATGCATGTAGACATAGAGTTGGACCAGCACCATTTGTTGAATATGTTTTGTTTTTTTCCATGAATGATTTTGGATTCTTTTTCAAAACTCAAGTATTCATAGGTGTGTGGGTTTATTTCTGGGTCTTCTATTCGGTTCCATTGATCCTCCTTTCTGTTTCTATGCGAGTACAATGCAGTTTTTATTACTATTGCTCTGTAGTACAGCTTGAGATTGATGATGGAGATACCTCCAGATGGTCTGTTGTTGTGCAGGATCTTTTTGGAGATTCTGGGTTTTTTGTTTCTCCATATGAAGCTGAGAATCTTTCTTTCAAGGTCTGTAAATAATTCTCTTGGTATTTTGATGGGAATTGCATTGATGCTGTAGATTGCTTTTGTTATGACAGCCATTTTCATTATGTTAATCCTATCAATCCATGAGCTCGGGAAACTTTCTATCTTCTGATATCTTCTCCTATTTCTTTCTTCAGAGACTTGAAGTGTTTTTCAAACAGGACATTCCCTCGCTTGGTTAGAGTCACCCCAAGGTACTTTATGTTATTAGTGGCTATTGTGAAGGATGTTGTTTCCCTGATTTCTTTCTTGGCACTGTTGTCTTTGGTATACAGAAGAGCTTTGATTTTTTTGGAGTTGATTTTGTATCCAGCCAATTTGCTGAAGTTGTATTATCAGATGAAGGAATTCTCTGGTTGAATTTTTGGGGTTGCTCATGTATACTATTAAGTCATCTATGAAGAGTGCAACTTTGACCTCCTCCTTTCCGATTTGTATCCCCTTGCTCTCCTTTAGTAGTCTTATTGCTTTAGCTAGGACTTCAAGTACTATTTTAAAGAGATATGGAGAGAGTGGTCAGCCTAGTCTTGACCCTGATTTCAGTGGGATTGGTTTAAGTTTCTCTCCATTGAGTTTGATGTTGGCTATAGGCTTGCTGTATGTTGCCTTTATTATGTTTAGGTATGTGCCTTGTATCCTTGATCTCTACAAGACTTTAAACATGAATGGGTGTTGGATTCTGTCAAATGCTTTTTTGACATCTAAGGAGATGATCATGTAGTTTTTCTCCTTCAGTTTGTTTATGTGATGGATTACATTGATAGATTTCCATATGTTGATCCACCTGTGCATGCCTGGAATGAACCCTACTTGTTCATGGTGGATGACATCTTTGATGTGTTCTTGGATTCGGTTTGCAAGCATTTTACTGAGTATTTTTGTATCAACGTTCATAAGAGAGATAGGTCTGAAATTCTCTTTTTTTTTGGGGGTCTTTGTGTGGTTTAGGTATTGAGGTGACTATGGCTTCATAGAATGTGTTTGGTAATGTTCCTTCTGTTTTTCTTTTGTGGAACAGTTTGAAGAGAATTGGAGTTAGCACTTCTTTGAAGGTCTGGTAGAATTCTGCAAATAAATCTTCTGGCCCAGGGCTTTTTTTTGGAAGGGAGACTGTTGATGACTACTTCTATTTCCTTGGGGAATATAGGACTATTCTGTCTTTTTACGTGATCTTGACTTAATTTTGGTAGATTGAAACTATCAAGAACATTGTCCATTTCTTTTAAATTTTCAAAATTTGTGCCATATAGGATTTTGCAGTATGACCTAATGATTGTTTAGATTTCCTAAGTGTCTGTAGTTATGTCCTCCCTTTCATTCCTGATTTTGTTGATTTGGATATTTTGTTTCTGCCTTTAAGTAGTTTGGTTAAATGTTTGTCTTTCTTGTTGATTTCCTCAAAGAACCAGCTCTTGGTTTCATTGATTCTTTGAATAGTTTTATTTGTTTCTAATTTATTGATTTCAGCCCTGGGTTTGAGAATTTCCAGCCATCTGCTCCTCTTGTGTATATTTACTTCTTTTTTTTTCCCTAGGGCTTTCAATTGGGCCATTAAGTTGTGTGTATGAAGTGTCACACATTTCTTCTTGAAGGCACTTAGTGCAATGAATTTTCCTTTCAGTACTGCCTTCATTGTGCTCCATAAATTAGGGTATGTTGTACCTCATTTTCATTTTATTCTTGGAAATTCTTAATTTCATTCTTTATTTCTTCCTTAACCCAGCTCTCATTTAGAAGTAAGTTGTTCAATTTCCATGTTCATATAGGCTTTTTGCTAATTCCATAGCTGTTGAGGTACAGCTTTAGTCCATGGTAGTCAGAGAGAATACAGGGGATTATTTCAATTTTCTTGTATCTACTATATGGTCTATTTTGGAGAAGGTTCCATGAGGTGCTGAAAAGAAGGTATACTCTTTTGAGTTTGGGTGAAAAGTCCTTGTAGACTTCTATTAGGTCCATTTGGTTTAGGATCTCTGTAAGTGCCTTTATTTCCCTATTTGGCTTCTGTCTAAATGATCTGTTCCTTGGTGAGAGTGGGGTTTTGAAGTCTCCCTTTATTAAGGTCTTGGGATCAATGTGTGATTAAAGTTTTAATAATGTTTCATTTATGAATGTAGGCTCTCTTGTATTGGGGGCATAAATGTTCTGAACTTTGATGATTTCTTTTGATGATAATGTAGTGCCCCTCCTCATCTTTTTTGACTAATTTTTGTTGAAAGTCTATTTTATTAGACATTAGGATAGCTACCCCAGCTTGTTTTCTGTGTCTGTTTGCTTGAAGGAAATTTTTACTCTGAGGTAGTGTTAATCTTTCTTGCAGCGGTGTGTTTCTTGGATGCAGAAGAATGTTGGATCCTGTTTCTCCACCCATCCTGTGTTTTTTTATTGGAAAGTTGAGTCCATTGATGTTGATAAATATTAGTGACCAATGAACATTAGTTCCTTTTATTGTGGAATTGGTGGTCTTACTGTGTTTGTTGCTTGTTTTCTTTTAATTTTTGTTGGTATATTATCTATATGCTATGTTTTTTTGGATGAAGTTATTTTCATTGGATTGGAGTTTTCCTTCTAGTATCTTCTGTAGGACTGGTTTGCTGTGTAGATATTGCATAAATTTAGTTTTGTTGTGGAATATTTTGTTTTTTCTATCTATGTTGATTGAAAGCTTTGCAGGGTATAGTAATCTAGGTTGGCATCTGTGGTCTCTTGAGGGCTGCATGTCTTCTGCCCAGGCCCTTCTGGCTTTCACAGTTTCTGATGAGAAGTCCGATGTGATTCTGATAGGTCTACCTTTATATGTTATTGGCCTTTTTCCCTTGCTGCTTTTAATATATTTTCTTTGTAGATTTATTGTTTTGACTATGATGTGACGTGATGTGTTTCTTTTCTGGTCTATTTGGTGTTCTTTGGGCCTCTTGTATGTTTATGGACATCTCTTTCTTTAAGTTGGGAAAATTTTCTTCTATGGTTTTCTTGAAAATATTTTCTGGACCTTGGAGCTAAGAATCATCTTTTTTATCAATTCCTATTATTCTTAGATTTGTCTTTCACAATGTTCTTGATTTCTTGGATATTTTAGTGTTTGAGACTTTTCTGATTTTACTTTTTCTTTGAGAGAAGTATCAATTTCTGCAAGTGTATCTTTAGCACTAGAGATTCTCTCTTCCATCTCTTGTACTCTATATGTTATGCTTACCTTTGTTGTTCCTGATCTTTTCTGTAGGTACTTGAGCTCCACGGTCTTCTCAGTTTGTTTTCTTTATTGATTCTAATTCTGTTTTCATGCCTTGCAACATTTCCTTTATGTGTTTGAATGTGGATTCCTGTCTTTCTATGATGGTCTCTATTTTTTGTTCATTTCCTCTCTATCTGACACTAATTGTATCTCTACTTATGCCTCTATTTTTTTTTTTTTTTGGCTATATTTGCCTGTGTTTCTTTGAGAATTTTGTTCATTTCCTCTTTCTTTGCCTCCACTTTGTTGGCCAAATCTTTGATAGATTAGTTCATTTCCTTTTTAACTATCTGTATTTGTAAGGCTCTTGCTCTGAGACATTTGTTTCCTCTTTATGTGCCTCAAATAATTGGGTAAGCATAGCTTTAAAGTCATTTTCCTGTGCTTCCAATGAATTGGAGTATCCATCAGTTTTGGGGGTTGCTGGTGAAGCCATGATGTCCTAATTTATGTTGCATGTGTTGTTTTGCCGACCCCTGCTCATTGGCTTATCTGTAATCTTCCCTGTTTTTTTCCTGAATTCTGTAGTTCAGACTGGTACTGTCTCTCTCTGGCAACTGGAGAGTTCTTCAGGAATCTGGGAGAGGTCCTGTTTCTTCGGTGTGTGCATTGGTGTTTCAGCTCTACCTGTGAGGGGAAAGTCTGTGGGTGCAGAAGGGCAAATGCGGGTTGTGTTTGTGTGTGTGTGTGTGTGTGTGTGTGTGTGTGTGTGTGTGTGTGTGGTAGTGTGCATGGAAGTGTGCCTGGAGGGACAAAGTGATAGAGAATGTTGAACCCTTGAGTGTATGGGAGGAGCTCTGCCTTGCATGTTTCTAAGGGTTTACTTGCACATGTGCTGTAGATGTAGCAGGTGCTGGTGATAGTTGTGGCACATTTTCTTTATGCAAATTCCCTTAATACCTCAGTGGTCTACAGGCCCCTCATGTTTGGCTTTGTCTGAGTTCCCAGCATTATCTGCCTTAACTCCATTTTTGGACCCACAGAGCATGGACTTTGATGTCCCAAGAGTCCCTCTGTTTCCCACAGTGTGGGTGGGAGGGGTCCGATGCCTGGCTTCTAGTTTAGAAGGACCCTAGATATGGGGCTCTGCAAACACTCAAGAGCACACTCACTCTCCAGCAGGTCACATCAGCAAAGATCGGGGTATCCAGGCTCTCTATTCTCTGGTTTGGCCCTGCTTAGTCATATGCAGGAGGACTGACATGCTCTTCCAGCTCAGAGCTACTGCAGCTGCCAGTTTAGGAAGTCCAGCAGCAGCTGGAGACTGGGATGCTGGTCCAGATGCCTTCTGGGAAGTCCTGGTGGCCTTCAACTGTGCTCTCCAGACCTGGGAGGCCCAGCGCCTGGTCTGCCTAGCTTGTCTGGCAGCTCTGCTATACTTTGGTTGGTATATAGCTTATTATATTATACAGAGGGTTTGGGCAGGCTGTACAATCAGTGGCTGGGCATCCATGTGGAGTCTGTATGGCTACTCCCAGACCTGGGACATGGGGACAGTGGTGCCAGGATCTGAGACACCAAGGCAGGTATAGCTGGCAGCTGCGGCTGAGGGGCTGGAAACCCAACCTCTGCCACTGCAGTGAGCTCTGAGCTGAATATCTCAGTGAGCCAGCTGTGCTGAGGAGAAAAGAGGCCTGAAAAAGCAGAGTGCAGAGAGATCAAAAGATCATTTGTCTCCTTCCCCAAAAAAGTGTGCGGGTGACTGGAGACAAAAGTTCTCACCTCGTTTAATGTTCCTTGCCATTTAGAAAGCCTCACCATCATTTCCCTCCACTCACGAACTCTGGTGCTTCAGCTCCTCTTCAACTCAGAAAATGCACGCTCATTGCCATCTTGGATCTGTCTCCCCCTCCCCCAATAATTCACCATTTTAAGGAAGATGAAAACTTAACTGTTTTCTCCCAAAAAACACTAAAGGACATACCTGAATGTTTAGATGAGAGATTTTATCTTAAAATCCAAAAAACTTACTCCAGCAAACAACTGTAAATATTAATCACAGGTATTATTACAAATTACCCATTGGATAATGGGCTCAGTCAGCTTTCTTCCTTTTTTTTTTTTACTTTCATTATTTTTTTAAAATTTTTTATTAATTACACTTTATTCATTTTGTATCCCCCCATAAGCCCCTCCCTCCTCCATCCCCCGATCCCACACTCCCTCCCCTTTCTGCATGCATGTCACTCCCCAAGTCCACTGATAGGGGAGGTTCTCCTCTCCTTTCTGATCTTAGCCTATCAGTTCTAATCAAAAGTGGCTGCATTGTCCTCTACTGTGGCCTGGTACGGCTGCTCCCCCCTCAGGGGGAAGTGATCAACGAGCAGGCCAATCACATTATGTCAGAGGCAGTCCCTCTTCCCATTACTATGTAAACCACTTGGACACTGAACTGCCATGGGCTACACCTGTGCAGGGGTTCCAGGTCATCTCCACGAATAGACCTTGGTTGGAGTATGATTTTCTGGGAAGTTCCCTGTGTTCAAATTATCTTGTTCTGTTGCTCTCCTTGTGGAGTTCCCATCCCCTCCAGCTCTTACTATTTCCCACTTCTTACATAAAATTCCATTCACTCTGCCCATCAGTTGGCCATCAGGCTCAGCATCTGCTTTGACAGTCTATACTGCAGAAGCTTTCAGAGGCCCTCTGTGGCAGGTTTGAAGGTTGTTTCCTGTTTTCTTCTGGCTTTCAGAGGCCCTCTGTAGCAGGTTCCGAGGTTGTTTCCTATTTTCTTTTTCTTCTTTTCTTCTTCTTTTCTATCCTCTTTGCCTTTCAGGATGGGGATTGAACATTTTAGTTAAGGTCCTCTCTTTTGCTTAGTTTGTTTAGATGTACAGATTTTAGTGGGTTAATTTATTGTATGTTTATATGAGTGAGTATATACCATGCATGTCTTTTTGCTTCTGGGACAACTCACTGAGGATGATCCTTTCCACGTCCCACCATTTCCTGCAAATTTCATGATTTCCTTATTTTTCATTGCTGAGTAATTCTCCATTGTATAGATACACCACAGTTTCTGCATCCCATCTTCAGTTGAGGGGCATCTGGGTTGTTTCCAGCTTCTGGTTATTACAAATAAAGCTGCTACAAACACGGTTGAGCAAATGTCCTTTTTGTGTACTTGCGTCTCTTTTGGGTATATGCCTAGGAGTGGTATGGCTGGATCTTGAGGAAGTGCTATTCCTAGTTGTCTGAGAAAGTGCCAGATTGATTTCCAGAGTGGTTGTACCAGTTTACATTCCCACCAGCAGTGGAGAAGGGTTCCCCTTTCTCCACAACCTCTCCAGCATGTGTTGTCCCTTCAGTTTTTCATCTTGGCCATACTGATGGGTGTAAGGTGAAATCTCAGGGTTGTTTTGATTTGCATTTCCCTAATGGCTAATGAGGTTGAGCATTTGTTTAAGTGCTTCTCTGCCATTCAATATTCCTCTGCAGAGAATTCTCTCTTTAGCTCTGTTCCCCATTTTTTTAAGTGGATTACTTGGTTTGTTGCTTTTCAGCTTGTTTAGTTCTTTATATATATTGGATATGAGTCCTCTGTCAGATAAAGGGTTGGTGATGATTCTTTCCCAATCTGTAGGCAGTCACTTTGTTTTGATGATGGTGTCCTTTGGTTTACAGAAGCTTTTCAATTTCATGAGGTCCCATTTATTGATTGTTGCTCTTAGAGCCTGTGCTGATGGTGTTCTGTTCAGGAAGTTTTCTCCTGTACCAATGAGTTCTAGGGTATTCCCCACTTTTTTTTCTAGCCGATTTAATGTGTCTGGTTTTATGTTGAGGTCTTTGATCCACTTGGACTTCAGTTTTGTGCAGGGTGATAAGTATGGATCTATTTTCATTTTTCTACATATAGACATCCAGTTGGACCAGCACCATTTGTTGAAGATGCTATCTTTTTTCCATTGTATGGTTTTGGCATCTTTGTCAAAAATCAGGTGTGGGTTTATTTCTGGGTCTTCTGTTCGATTCCATTGATCCATCATTCTGTTTCTATGCCAGTACCATGCAGTTTTTATAACTGTTGCTCTATAGTACAGCTTGAGATCAGGGATGGAGATACCTCCAGAAGATCTTTTATTGTAGAGGATTGTTTTAGCAATTCTCGGTTTCTTGTTATTCCATATGAAGTTGAGAATTTTTCTTTCCAGGTCTGTAAAGAATTGTGTTGGCAATTTGATGGGAATTGCATTAAATCTGTAGATTGCTTTTTGTAAGATGGCCATTTTTACTATGTTAATCCTGCCAAGCCATGAGCATGGGAGATCTTTCCATCTTCTCATATCGTCCTCTAATTCTTTCTTCAGAGACTTGAAATTTTTTTCATACAAGTCTTTGACTTGCTTGGTTAGGGTTACACCAAGGTACTTTATGTCATTTGTGGCTATTGTGAAGGGTATTGTTTCTCTAATTTCTTTCTCAGCCCTTTTGTCCTTTGTATACAGGAGGGCTACTGATTTTTTTTAGTTAATTTTGTATCCGGCCACTTTGCTAAAGGTGTTTATCAGCTGTAGGAGTTCCCTGGTAGAGTTTTTGGGGTCACTCATGTATACTATCATATCATCTGCAAATAGTGATAATTTGACTTCTTTCTTTCCCATCTGTATCCCCTTGATCTCCTTCGACTGTCTTATTGCTCTAGCAAGGCCTTCCAGCACTATGTTGAAGAGATATGGAGAGAGTGGGCAGCCTTGTCTTGTCCCTGATTTAAGTGGGATTGCTTTAAGTTTCTCTCCGTTCAGTTTGATGTTGGCTATAGGCTTGCTGTATATCGCCTTTACTATGTTTAGATATGTGCCTTGTATCCCTGATCTCTCCAGTACTTTAAACATGAATGGATGTTAGATTTTGTCAAATGCTTTTTCAGCATCTGGGGAGATTGTCATGTGGTTTTTTTCTTTCAGTTTGTTAATATGGTGGATCACATTGATGGATTTCCGTATATTGAACCACCCCTGCATACCTGGGATGAAGCCTACTTGGTCATGGTGGATGATACCTTTTATGTATTCTTGGATCCGGTTTGCAAGTATTTTGTTAAGTATTTTTGCATCAATGTTCATAAGGGAGATTGGCCTGAAATTCTCTTTCTTTGTTGAGTCTTTGTGAGGTTTAGGTACCAAGGTGATTGTGGGTTCATAGAATGAGTTTGGTAATGTTCCTTCTGTTTCTATTTTGTGGAATAGTTTGAAGAGAATTGGAGTTAGCTCTTCTTTGAAGGTCTGGTAGAATTCTGCGCTGAAGCAATTTGGTCCTGGGCTTTTTTTGGATGGGAGACTTTTGAGGACTGCTTCTATTTCTTTGGGGGATATAGGACTATTTAATTGATTTACCTGGTCCTGATTCAGCTTTGGTAAGTCAAATCGTTCAAGAAAATTGTCCATTTCATTTAGATTTTCAAATTTTGTGGCATATAGACTTTTGAAGTAAGTCCTAATGATTGTTTGGATTTCCTCAGTGTCTGTAGTTATGTCCCCCTTTTCATTTCTGAATTGTTGATTTTGGTGGTGTCTCTCTGCCTTTTAGTTAGCTTGGCTAAGGGTTTGTCGATCTTGTTGATTTTCTCAAAGAACCAGCTCTTGGTTTCATTGATTCTTTGAATTGTTTTATTTGTTTCTATTTGATTGATTTCAGCCCTGAGTTTGATTATTTCCAGCCGTCTACTCCTTTTTGGTGTGTCTGCTTCTTCTTTTTCTAGGGTTTTTAAGTGGGCCATTAAGTTGCTTGAATGAGCTGTCTCGAATTTCTTCTTGAAGGCACTTAGTGCTATGAATTTTCCTCTTAGCACTGCTTTCATTGTGTCCCACAAGTTAGGGTATGTTCTGTCTTCATTTTCATTGAGTTCTAGAAAGGCTTTAATTTCTTTCTTTATTTCTTCCCGGACCCAGCTGTCATTTAGTAACAAGTTGTTCAGTTTCCATGTTGTTGAAGTCCAGCTTTATTCCATGGTGATCAGACAGGATACAAGGGCTTATTTCAGTCTTCTTGTATCTGTTGAGGCTTGCTTTGTGACCAACTATATGGTCTATTTTAAAGAAGGTTCCATGAGGTGCTGAGAAGAAGGTAAATTCTTTTGTGTTTGGGTGTAAAGTTCTGTAAACGTTGGTGAGGTCCATTTGATTCATGACCTCTGTCAGAGATATTGTTTCTTTGTTTAATTTCTGTTTTGTTGACCTGTCCTTTGTTGAGAGTGGGGTGTTGAAGTCTCCCACTATTAATGTGTGGGGATCTATATGTGGTTTAAATTTTATCAATATTTCTTTTACACTTGTGGGTGCTCTTGTATTTGGGGCATAGATGTTCAGGATTGTGATTTCTTCCTGGTGGAATTTTCCCTTGATGAGTATGAAGTGTCCTTCCTCATCTCTTTTTATTAATTTTGGTTGAAAGTCTATTTTATCAGAAAGTAGAATGGCTACTCCTGCTTGTTTCTTGGGTCCATTTGCTTGGAATGTCGTCTTCCAACCTTTTACCCTCAGGTAATGTCTATCTTTGTGTCTTAAGTGTGTTTCTTATATGTAACAGATTGCTGGGTTTTGTTTACGTATCCATTCTGTTAATCTGTATCTTTTTACTGGAGAGTTGAGTCCATTGATGTTGACAGAAATTAATGACCAGTGGCTGTTAGATCCTTTGATTTTGATGTTGGCTGTGGTCATAAGGTTGTGTGCTTGGTTGCTTTTTGTTTTGCTGTAGTAAGGTTAATTATTTCCTGTGTTTTCTTGACAGAAGCTAATTTTCTTGGGTTGTATTTTCCCTTCCAGTATCATCTGTAATGCTGGATTTGTGTGTAGGTATTGTTGAAATTTGTTTTTGTCATTGAATATCTTGTTTTCTCCATCTATGAGGACTGAGAGTTTTGCAGGGTATAGTAGCCTGGGTTGATATCTGTGTTCTCTTAGAGTCTGCATGATATCTGTCCAGGCCCTTCTGGCTTTCATAGTTTCTGTTGAAAAGTCAGGTGTGTTTCTACTGGGTTTGCCGTTATATGTTACTTGGCCTTTTTCCCTTGCAGCTTTTAGTATTTTTTCTTTGTTCTGTATACTTACTGTTTTGATTATTATGTGGCAGGAGGATTTTCTTTTCTGGTCAAATTTGTTGGGTGTTCTGTAGGCCTCATGTATCCTTATTGGCTTCTCCTTTATCTTGGGGAAATTTTCTTCAATGATTTTGTTGAAAATATTTTCTGGGCTTTGGAGAAGGGAGTCTTCTTTTTCCTCTATTCCTATTATTCTTAGATTTTGTCTTTTCATATTGTCTTGTATTTCTTTTACGGTCTGTGTCAGGAATTTTTTGGATTTAACATTTTCTTTGGCAGAAACATCAATTTCTTCCATTGTATCTTCTACACCTGAGATTCTTTCTTCCATTTCTTGTATTCTGTTGGTTATGCTTACCTCTGTAGTTCCTGTTTTCTTCCCTAAATTCTTCCTCTTCATTATTTCCTCCATTTGTGTTTTCTTTAATTTTTCTAGTTCTATCTTCAGGTCTTGAGTTGTTTTGTTTACTTCCTTCACCTGTCTGCTTGTATTTTCCTCTTTTTCTTTTAGTTCCTTCAAATCTGTCTCTTTGATTTGTTTCAGTGATTTAATTATTTCTTCTCTGAAGGCCACAAGCTGTTTGGCTGCATCTTCCCTTATTTCTTCACGGATGGCCCTAATCTGCTTGTCTTTATCTTCCTCCATTTCTTTATGGATAACCATGATCTGTTTGGTTTTATCTTCCTCTAATTCTTTACGTATTTTATTTGTTTCCTCTTTTATCCTCTTCATCATCATAGATGTAAGGTCATCTTGATTTTCTATTATGCTGCATTGTTCAGGGCTGTTCGTCCCTGGATGGCTGGGTTCTGGAGATGCCATATTGCTCTGTCTTTTGTTGGTTGAGCCTTTCCGCTGACCTCTACCCATTGGGCTGATTTAGGTGTTGGCTGTTAGTTTCTGTGCTTCCTGGAGTCCTGAGGTAGGGAGTATCCTCTTGGCCGGAAGATGGTTTTTCCTGAAGGAGTCCTTCTCTGCTTTTTGGTTATGGTCACTGTATGGCCAGTGTTTCTCCGGAGTTGCCACTGCTCACCTCAGGTTTATAGCCCTGAGTAGTAGCTGTGGTCTATGTTAGGCAGGGGGGGATCTCCTCTTACCCATAGAATTTCTTAAGACAGCTGCCCCACTGCTGGGTTTCTTGTTATAAATTTAGTGTGCTGCTGCTCACTAAATTTCCATGTACAGTTCTCTTGAAGAAACTGCTGATTCCCTAGCTGTGGAGTTTTCTCCCAACAGGGTAACTCAGTCTGTTATTCTGGGGCACACAGTTCTGTCCGGGAATGTGGGAGGTGCACTCAGCAAGTCTCTGGGCCAAAGGCTGATTGCTCTGCTGTGGACCTGGAGAATGGGCACCTAGGTTGAGTTGGCGCCTGGGGGCACTGCTCTGGTCTGGAGGCTGGGTGCCTCACTCTGGACCAGAAGCTGTGTGTCTCTGTCTGGGATGGCGGCTGCAGGCACCGATCTGGTCCAGACGCTGTGGGTGCAGCTCCCCTGAAGGATCACGGATTCCCACAGTTTTGGCAGTCTAGCCAGGGACAACTGGCCGATCCCTGGCACAGTTTCTGAGGGCTGCTGTAATGGCTCTTTGGCTCCTGCAGGTCCGAGGATGCAGCTGTGTGTCCCAGTGCCCCAGGGGAACTCAACAAAGGTGGCAGAGCACAGCGCTCCTGCCTGCACTAGAGTCTGTGTGAGTCCCGGAAGTGTTTTGGTGCTGGGTGTCTTAAGCGTTAGAGCTGCTGACCCCCTCCGCTGGCGGTTTCCTCCTGCCAGAGACACGCAGTCTGGTGCCCTGGTGCCCTGGTGCCCACAGTTCTGAGGCGGCGAATCACGCGCGCAGACTGGGCTCCGTGCAGGAGCCTGGGTTCCCGGCTCTGGGTCCGCACTGGCTCTTGGGGTACCCGCGGAACCTGAGTCTTTTCCAGGGGATGTCTGGGTAACCTGGGGTCGGTCCCAATTGTTTCCTGCTCTGTGGGGTTATCTCTCGACTGGGAAATCCAGTCTATGGTGTTGTGGGCCAACAGTTCAGTCTGGGACCGTGACCAGATTGTGCTGGCATGTAGCCCTGGGCTGACGACCAAGAGCCTGGCGGAACCAGGATCTCTTCCGTGGTTTAGCTGGGTGAGTTAAAGCTGATTGAATCCCCTACTGTGGGGTATCCTCTCACCTGAGAAACACAACCACTTGTGTTTAATGGCTGAGAGTTCTGATTGCTGATCACTGTGCCAATCCTGCTGTTCTGCTCCTCAGAATGAGAGTCCTCCTGGCGCTGCCATCTTGCCTTGCCTCCCTACTTTCATTATTTCTTCAGTCAGCTTTCAATTAAAATTCATAAGAGCTGATAAGTGTTACCAACTTTAATGCATATTAATTGTACTTGTAGATGGTTTTTCTGAATCCTGTTTGCTTATTTTCATCATGTGCAAATGGTTTAAGAGTATTTCTGTCATTGGCTTTACAGGTAAAGAGTGCTCACTAGCAGAGCAGTGAATTATGTATAAGGAAATTTCTCTAGCCCTTGTGAAATCTGGCCCTCTATCTATTTACTTCTTTGTCTTGCCTGCACAAACACACTTCATTAGGAAATTGCTCACCTAAATTTTCAATCATAATTGTTACCTGTTTATACTGACTGGTTATCACAAATAAACACATTTTATGTAGTATCTTGGAATAAAAGTCTTTTAACTATGCACCTCTTGCCCACAACCACTTCACTACATTTTTTCCTAAGAGTAAAATACATTTATATAGGCATGTTTCAAAGCTGTTTCATCCAGGTTTGTTGTGGTCATGTGTGTTAGGCCCTCAGGAGACAGGAGCTATTAGTATTTCTCTATGGAGAAAGAAATAAAGCTCACTGGTACCATTTACTCCCCAGGAGTGTATAAAAGCAGACAGTAGCTGAGATGAAAATATTCTTCAGTTATGTGGTTGTCTGGATATCTGCATTGTGGACTTCATCAAACTAATTTAGCCTTGAATCTCCAGTTCTCTTATTAGTAACTACAATAAATAGATTAGTTGACCAAACTGTTGGTGGATTTTTTTGTTTGTTTATTTGTTTGGTTTTCTGCCCTTGCCATCTCTGTCTGGGGCAAATAGAAATATACTGGTCAGAAAAAAATACTTTATAAATATTTTGTCACTAAATTCCACCAATTTTATACCTAACACTCCATTGATTGCTGAACGCCACATTAATAAATCCTGAATTCCACAGCATGGAAACCAGCTTTGTGACTTGCTTTAATAGCAGAAAAATAGGGGTGTTTCATGCTTCATTAAATATTTCTTGGGTTTTAGTTCTTTCTTTGTCACATTGATTGGTTCTTCACCCTCTTTACTTATCCTATCTCACTTTATCAGTTTGAGATACTTCAAAGTCCATTTCATGGCCAATCTGTTTTCTCTCTGTGTGTTTGTTTGCATAATGATATCAAATCATCTTGTAAGTTTAGGTAGGCTGCTCTCAATTTTAAATAGTTGAATTGGACCTATCTCTGAAAGCGCAGACCCTTTTTAAAAATTATCTTTATTTTTATTAATTGCAGTTTATTCACTTTGTATCCCCCTGTAGCTCTCTCCCTCCTTCCCTCCCAATCCCACCTTCCCTCCCTCTTCCCCACCTGTACCCCTCCCCCAGTCCACTGATAAGGGAGGTCCTCCTCCCCTTCCCTCTGATCCTAGTCTATCAGGTCTCATCAGGAGTGGGTGCATTGTCTTCCTCTGTAGCCTGGTAGGGCTACTCCCCAATCAGGGGAAGATGATCAAAGAGCAGGCCAATCAGTTCTTGTAAAAGACAGTCCCTGTCCCCACTACTATGAACCCACTTGGGCAATGAACTGCCATGGGCTACCTCTGTGCAGGGATTCCAGGCCATCTCCATGAGTGGTCCTTGGCTGCAGTATCATCTCATAAAAGACTCCTGTGCCTGGACTTTTTGGGTCTGTTGCTCTCCTTGTAGAGTTCCTGTCCTTTCCAGGTCTTACTATCTCCCATTTCTTTTTTAAGATTCCATGCACTCTGCCCAAAGTTTGGCACACACCCGTTTTTATGTTCTTTACTTGGCATCTTCATTTGAAGTATAAATATCATCTATACTGATCTGCTCTAAACCAAGTTATTGATGCTCCCTTGCTGTATCCTGCTTCTCTTATAGCCTTTGAGATTCCAGGAACTGGAAAATTTATGTTCAAATCATTCTGAACTCCTCCTTTCCTCCTCCTCTATAGCCAATTCATGCACAAATCCTTTTGTTACTTTCAATATCTACCTCAACTACTTCATTGTACCCCAATAATTACCACCTTAGGAAAAGATATCCTTGTCAAGTGGATTACAGGAAGAACCTCTTAGCTTATATGACTCTCTCTGCCCTCTCCTTTTCATTCAAATACAATTATAGCCCTTCAAAATAGTAGGTACAATAATATTTTAAATATTTATCTTAAAAAGCTTCTGGCAGATGCCTCACTCACTGGATAAAACTATGAATAGAGAATATTTTCCCTGTTACACTTCGAAAACATTGATTGTGATATTGCTTGCAGATCATTTCTCTTGCTCATCTTTCCATAGTACATTTTTCTCAAGTATCCACTTATCTCCTGTTTCTGATCAAATGTCACTTTTTCAGTGAAGTCATCACTGACTTCTTTACTCTACCGGCTAGCAAGGCTTTTACTCTCTACCTTATTGAACTTTGCTTCATAGCGCTTTCATTTTCTGATATATATTTTGACATTTAAAAGTAACTTGTAAAATGACATATTAGGCAAAGAAAATGGTTACCAAGGCTGATGACCTAAATTTGATCTACAGGTCCCATGTGGTCGAATGAAAGGAATAAGTCTTTTGACGTGTACTCATGTGTTGTTGTTTATAAAAGCACACATATGCACACACACACAAATACAATGTTATGACTCAAAAATAATTGTTACTTGGGAATAAACATAAGTAAAAAAAAACCCAAAAAACCCTAATTTCACTCAATTTTAGTAGACCTAAAGAGTCTCATTCTGGAGTTTATCTAGCCAATCACTATTCTGAAGATAACGCCTATCTCTGACAACTGTGTTATAATAGTTACACAGCAGAAACTTGAAGAGAATCTTTCATGAAAACTCTTACTCTTAATTTGGTTTAACAGACACCTGCTCAATGATTGAAATGCTATTAAAAGTCTTGGTCTCCCTGTCTTTATATTATCTCCCATCTCACTTCTAGCTTAATTATTGGGTCAATTTTTACTCAGCTCATATGTATACATATTGATTACTTATGAAATATTTGGCCCAAGACTACAACACAGGATTAGCTTGGTATGTTGCAACTAGAGCTCTTTTTTTTTTCTCCTATGTTTATGGTTTTTCAGTTAAAGCGCCTGACGAGGTTCCAAGATGGCGGTGAACAGAGTGTACCTTTTTGGCGAAGCCGAGGACATGAATCTCTGAAATTGGTGAGTGGAGAGACAATCTAAACCAGAATTTAGACTTTTGGGCTTTCTAAAGGAGAAGGGACACCACAGAAGCATGGAGTGCTTGTAGATTTAGATCTGGCAAGGACTTCTCTAGGAACAAAGTAGGGTGCTTCCCTTGTCTGGGCCTCCCCCACTGGAAAGCCTGCCACAGCACCAGGCAGCTGAGAGCAAAGCTCACAGCCAGGGGACTAAGACAGCAGAGACAGTGCTCCAGGCCCCTTACCACAGTAGACAGCTGTAACTGCCTGCTGAAAAACACCCCTCGGACACATGTCCGAGGAGCCCATACCCTGGGCTCTGCCTAGGGCCCTCTTGCCCAGCTCCAGACCCAAAAGGCTGGAAAACAGGTTTTCAAGCAAATGGACCCAAAAAACAAGCAGGAGTGGCTATCCTAATATCTAATAAAGTAGACTTCCAACCAAATCTAATCAAAAAAGACATAGAGGGGCACTACATTCTCATCAAAGGAAAAATCCACCAAGAAGACATCACAATTCTGAACATCTATGCCCCAAATACAAGAACACCTACATTCGTAAATGAAACATTATTAAAGGTTAGATCATACATCGACACCAACACCTTAATAGTGGGAGACTTCAACACCCCACTATCACCAAGGGACAGATCATTTAGACAGAAGCCAAACAGGGAAAGAAAGGCACTAACAAATGCCCTAATTCAAATGGACCTAATAGATGTCTACAGGACTTTTCACCCAAACTCAAAAGAGTATACATCCTTTTCAGCACATCATGGAACCTTCTGCAAAACAGAGCATATAAGTGATCACAAAGCAAGCCTCAACAGATACACAAAGGTTTAAATAATCCCCTGTATACTATCTGACCACCATGGACTAAAGCTGGACCTCAACAACAATGGTAATAGCAAAAAGCCTACACGCACATGGAAACTTAACAACTTACTTCTAAATGACAGCTGGGTTAAAGATGAAGTAAAGAAAGAAATTAAAGAGTTCCTAGAATTCAATGAAAATGAAGGTACAACATACCATAATTTATGGGACACAATGAAAGCAGTACTTAAAGGAAAACTCATAGCATTTAGTGATTTTAAGAAGAAATTTGTAACATCTCATACAAACAACTTAATGGCTCAACTGAAAGCCCTAGGAAAAAAAGAAGCAGAAACACCCAAGAGGAGTAGATGGTTGGAAATAATCAAACGCAGGGCTGAAATCAATCAATGAGAAACAAATAAAACTATTCAAAGAATCAATGAAACCAAGAGCTGGTTCTTTGAGAAAATCAACAGGATAGACAAACCTTTAGCCAAACTAACTAAAAATCAGAGAGAAACTATCCAAATCAGCAAAATCAGAAATGAAAAGGAGGATGTAACTACAGACAATGAGGAAATCCAAACAATCATTAGGTCATACTACAAAAGCCTATATGCCACAACATTCGAAAATCTGAAAGAAATGAACAATTTTCTTGATAGATTCCTTCTACCAAAATTAAGTCAAGACCAGGAAGAAAGATTGCACAGCCCTATATCCCCCAAGGAAATTGGAGCAGCCATCAACAGCCTCCCTTCCAAAAAAAAAGTCCAGGGCCAGATGGTTTCAAAATAGAATTCTACCAGACCTTCAAAGAAGTGCTAACTCCAATTCTCTTCAAATTATTCCACAAAATAAAAACAGAAGGAACATTACCAAACACATTCAATGAAGCCACAGTCACCTTACTCCCTAAACCACACAAAGATCCAACAAAAAATAGAACTTCAGACCTATCTTTCCTATGAAGATTGAGTCAAAGATACTCAATAAAATACTTGCAAACAGAATCCAAGAACAAATTAAAGATATTATCCACCGTGACCAAGTAGGCTTCATCCCAGGCATGCAAGGATGGTTCAACATAAAAAAATCCATCAACATAATCCACCATATAAACAAACTGAAGTAAAAAAACCACCTGGTCATCTCCGTAGATGCTGAAAAGGTGTTTGAAAAAATCCAACACCCATTCATGTTTAAAGTCTTGTAGAGATCAGGGATACAAGGCACATACCTAAACATTTTAAAATCAATATACAGCGAGCCTATAGCCAACATCAAACTCAATGGAGAGAAACTTAAATCAACCCCACTGAAATCGGGGACAAGTCAAGGATGCTCATTGTCTCCATATCTCTTCAAGAATTACTTGAAGTCCTAGCTAGAGATATAAGACAAGTAAGGAAGATCAAGCAGATACAAATTGGAAAGGAAGAAGTCAAATTATCACTATTTGCAGATGATATGATAGTATAAATGAGTGACCCCAAAAACTCAACCAGAGAACTCCTTCAGCTCATAAACACCTTCAGCAAAGTGGCTAGATACAAAATTAACTGGAAAAAATCACATGCCCTTCTGTATACCCAAGACAAAAGGGCTGAGAAAGAAATCAGGGAAAGAACACCCTTCAAATAGCCACTAATAACATAAAGTACCTTGGGGTTACTCTAACCAAGCAGGTGAAAGACCTGTTTGAAAAAAACTTCAATTTTCTGAAAAGAAATAGGAGAAGACATTAGAAGTTAGAAAGATCTCCCATGCTCATGGATTGGTAGGATTAAGATAATGAAAATGGCTATTCTGCTAAAAGCAATTTACAGATTCAATGCAATTCCCATCAAAATGCCAACACAATTCTTTACAGACCTTGAAAGAAAAATTCTCAACTTCATATGGAGAAACAAAAAAAAAAAATTCAGAATTTCCAAAACAATCCTGTACAATGACAGATGCTCTGGAGGCATCTCCTTCTCTGATCTTAAGTTGGACTACAGAGCAATAATAATAAAAACTGCTTGGTACTGGCATAGAAACAGAAAGGTGGATCAATGGAACCGAACAGAAGACCTATAAATAAACCTACATTCCTATGAATACTTGATTTTTGACAAAGAAGCCAAAACCATTCAATGGAAAAAAAACAGCATCTTCAACAAATGGTGCTTGGTCCAACTGGATATCTACATGCAAAAAACTGAAACTAAATCCATATTTTTCACCCTGCACAAAACTAAAGTCCAAGTGGATCAAAGACCTCAATATAAAACCAGATACTCTAAATCGGTTAGAAA
Organism: Psammomys obesus; assembly: GCF_907164565.1. Taxonomy (NCBI): domain Eukaryota; kingdom Metazoa; phylum Chordata; class Mammalia; order Rodentia; family Muridae; genus Psammomys; species Psammomys obesus. The sequence goes on from NW_026585644.1 coordinate 56,384,553, forward strand.
AAACAGTGGGGAAGACCCTAGAACTCATTGGCACAGGAGACAACTTCCTGAACAGAATACCAAAAGTACAAGCTCTAAGAGCAACAATCAATAAATGGGACCTCATGAAACTGAAACGCTTCTGTAAAGCAAAGGACACTATTGTCAGAACAAAATGACAGCCTAAAGATTGGGAAAAGATCTTCACCAACTCTATATCTGACAGAGAACTAATATCCAGTATATATAAAGAACTAAAGAAGTGAAACAGCAAAAAATCAAGTAATCCAATTTATAAATGGAGTACAGAGCTAAACAGAGAATTTTCCATAGAAGAATATCGAATGGCAGAGAAACACTTAAAGAAATGCCAATCTCATTAGCCATCAGGGAAATGCAAATCAAAACGACCCTGAGATTTCACCTTACACACATCAGAATGGCTAAGGTCAAAAACTCAAGAGACAAGATACATGCTAGAGAGGTTGTGGAGAAAGGGGAACCCTTTTCCACTGCTGGTGCGAATGTAAACATATAACCACTCTGTAAGCAATCTGGCGCTTTCTCAGACAACTAGGAATAGCACTTCCTCAAGATCCAGCTATACCACTCCTAGGCATATGCCCAAAAGATTGTCAAGTATACAATAAGGACATTTGCTCAACCATGTTTGTAGCAGCCTTATTTGTAGTAGCCAGAAGCTGGAAACAGCCCAGATGCCCCTCAGTGGAGGAATGGATGCACAAATTGTGGTATATCTACACAATGGAATATTACTCAGCAATAAAAAAAACAAGGAAATCATGAAATTTGCAGGTAAATTTTGGGATCTGGAAAAGATCATCCTGAGTGAGCTGTATATCAAAGCAGATGCTGAGGCCCATAACCAAACCTTCGGAAGAGTGTAGGGAATCATATGAAGGAAGGAGGAATTAGTATATCCTAGAGGGAACAGGGAGCCCCACAAGGTCCAAATATATCTAAGCACAAGGGTCTTCTGAGTGTGTTTATCTAACCAAGGACCATGCATGGATATAACCTAAAACCAGATATAGCCCATGGTAGCTCAGTATCTAAGTGGGTTCCCTAGTAAGTGAGACAGGAATTGTTTCTGACAAGAACTCATGAGCTTCCCCTCCCCCCTGAGGGAGGAGCAGCCTTGCTAAACTACAGATAAAGATATTGCAACCATCCTGAATATATCTGATATACCAGGGCCATTTGGAAGGAGAGGAGGACACCCCCTCTCAGTGGACTTGGAAGGGGCAGGGAGGAGATGAGGGAGGTAGGGGAGGATTGAGAGAAATAAAGGGAGTGGGCTACAGCTGGGATACAAGTGAATGTATAAAATTATTTAAAATCAAAATATTAATAAATAAATAAAGCACCTGACACCATTCAATCCTATTATATGGCACAGGCTGAAATATAAGACTAGGATGTCCTTACAAAATGATGTCAATTTTCAGAGGAACACAACTGTTTCTGAGACAAACTGACTGGCTGTTACTCTGGAAACCAAGGGTGTTCACTAAAATATAGAAAATTTATTTTGAATTTGTACCCATAACCCATGGACAATTACTAGACAGTATCACTCATTTGTACTATTGCTTTTCTAAAAGGGTTTGTCTCTAACAGGAATTTAACGTAGTGACCTTGTCTGACCTCAGTGAAAAAGAATGTATCCAGCTCTGCTGCAACTCAAGGTGCCTGGGTAGACTGGTAACCCTTGGGGCCTTTTCCTTTTCTGAGAAGAAGGAGAGAGGGAATGGGGGAATGTGAGGATGAGACTGGCAGGAGGGGAGGGTGGGGCTGGTATCTGACTGCAAAGTGATTACATAAATCAATAAATGAGGAAAAAAGAGACTTATAAAACATACAGTAGATGCTGAGTACATAATTAGTGAATAAATAAATATGAGTAAAACATAAATCTTGAATTAGATGATTAATCAATGTGAATTTGCATACTTACTTATAATGGTGATATTTAGTCACCACAGTAAGACTCATCATGTGGTTCTCTTATGAAGATGTATGTATGTTGAAAATGAATATGCTCAAATTAATACATCCTTGATTTTCTTGGGTCACCATATAGACACATTTTGAAATTTTAAACATTAAAAAAGTTTCTCTGATCTTCACGGGTTACCCAAAATACATATGATAGAACTTAATAAAGTGAAAATAGGCCAGAAGAATGGCGATCTTATAGCTGGTATTAGCAGTTCTATAAATTTCTGAGGTAGAAGGTTCATGCTCTCTTGCTTTAAGTCATCTGAGGTACCCTCTGATCCCTTTTCCTGTGAATGTAGCAAGAGCTTAACAAGCTCCTTTGGAATAGAGGCAGGTTTTACAACAGACATGAAAACTGCCATGATTTCTCTTTATCTTGGATTTTCCAACTTTAAGAATTGCAGAAATAAACCAGGAACGGTGTCATATGCCTGTAATCCCAGCACTCAGGGAAAAAGAAGCAGGTTGATCTCTGTGAGCTTGAGGCCAGCCTGGGTTACAAAGTAAGTCCAGAACAATCAAGGCTGCACAGAGAAACCCTGTCTTGACTCCCCCCAAAGAAAACATTGCAGAAATAAAGTCTATTATTTATGTTACCAAGTATCTGTCATTTTCTTACATCAGTACAAACACACTAAAACAGGTGGTTTGTAATGTCTAAAGAAAGATCAGGATAAAAGGTGAGAATATTATTAAACAATTTAGACATTTTTTTTAGCTTTTCCACTTTTATCCCTGTCAAATAGTAATTTGCCTGTACTTATGAGTATGAAGAATATTGGGAAATGTTTGAAAAAATAAGGGAAGAGGGAAATGGTGTTATGATTTTTTTTGAGTTATTATGTAACTAATCATACCTTGATGGCATGTTTCTTATCTAATAATCATATGAACAGATTATATAGGTCAACTTCTGGCATTATTTGTTGAATTGACCAAAAGTAACCCCTCTCCATAATTTGTTTTATAATGTTATTCTGCATTCATTATAATTTCCTGAAGAAGTCAGGAAGAGACTTATACTGTGACTTTTCTCATTGCATGATGTTTTCTATAAAATACCTTAATTTAAAATTCTACGTTAGACATCAATAAATACATTATTATTTTTTTTTTGAGTCAGGGTTTCTCTGTGTGATCTTGGCTGTTCTGGACTCACTTTATAGAGCAGGATGGCCTTGGACTCACAGAGATCTATTGGCCTCTGCCTTTCCAAGTCTGAGAATTACAGGTATGCACTACTGCACTTGTCATATTAATTTCTTAAGCCATTACTTTTGTATCTTTAAAAAATTAAGTAATAGTTAAAACAGACATTTTTTTTCTTTAAGAAATCAATATTTCCATTAAAGTAAAAACAAACAAACAAAAAACTGGTGTATATGGTTAAAAAAGGTAGTCATTATCTTCTTAAATATATATTCTTTTATTTAGAAAAACAACTATAGAACTTTGCTATAAAGTGTCAGATAACAGTTGAAAAGAAACATATAGTTATTGTAATAATAACAACTATAACTATATTGTGAGTATTTAGAGGAGAAGAAAAGAACAAATTAAGGGAAACGTAGTTTTACAAATGGTGGTAACTCCTTGTCTCCAGCAACCAGAGAATTTCTAAATACTGGTTATCTCTGAAAGCATATACTCATAAATAGCAAAAGCATATCCAGCAATTCTATTTATATATTGTGTATAAGCTTATATATGTACATGTCAAAGCACAGTAAAAATAAAAGAAGCTATCAGTGTGAGAATTCAGTGGTATGGGAAGAGCTTGAGAGAGGAAGGTAAAGATGGATAGTAACAAAATTCTATTAAAACACTTTGAAATACCTACTTTGAATACTTTATATTTTTAGTCAAGAAGATTGACAGTGAAATTCAAATTAACAAGTTAAAAATTCAAATAAAAATCATATAAATATATAATAAGAAATGAAGGCTTCTAGTGAAGTGGGGACAGCAGAGGACATTGTAGAGCATGCAATATCTCCAGAACAATTGAAAAAAAAAAACACAAGTATTATGCAAAGGTGCTTTCAAAAAATCCAACCAAAGACTGGTCCAGTTTGAGAACCATGCCAAGAGGTCCAACCCTGACACTGACTGGAGGGCCAGTGGTTGTTTCTATCATGAACTCAAAAGCTGGATAATCCAGAGACCTAAAATAGAAACAAAGAAATGGCCAAAAAAAAAAAAAATCAGTGAAATGATCAAAGAGCCAGCCACTGAGTTCGTGTCAGAGAAGGTCTCTGTTCCCCTTACTAGGGAAACACTTGGATGCTGAGCTGTCTCTTTGATGATCTCCCCCTGAGGGAGGAGCAGACCTACTAGGGCACAGAGGAAGACAATGTAGCCAATCCTAATGAGACCTGATAGGCTAGTGTCAGACGAAAGGGGAGGAAGACCTCACCTATCAGTGGACTTGGAGAGGGAAATGGAGGAGATGAGGTTGGACAGGTGGGATTTGGGAGCGAATGGAGGAAGGGGATACAACTGGGCTACAAGGTGAATAAACTGTAATCAATATAGAAAATTAAAATTAAAATAAAAAATAATATTCTGCTCTACTCAGATTGGTGCCTTGCCCAGTTGTCAACAGCAACTAGCTTATGGAAACACATGTAGATACCTAGAGTCAAACATTAGGTAGAGCTCTGGGTAATCCTGCAGAAGAAAGGTAGGAAAGACTATAGGAACCAGAGTAGCCAAGGACCCCATACGAAAATCCACAGAACCAACCAACCTGGGCCCATTGTAGCTCACAGACTGAACCTCCAACCAGGGAGCCTGCATGGGACTGACCTACGCCTTCTGCACATGTTACACTTGTGTAGGTTGATCATCCTGTAGGACTCGTAACAGTGGGAACAGGAGTTGGTTTTGACTCTGTTGCCTCCCTTTGGGATAGTTTCTTCCTACTGGGTTTCCTTGTCTAGCCTTACTAGGAGATGAGGTGCATAGTCTTACTGCAACTTGATATTCCATGATTGATATCCATAGGAGTCCTGCAATTTTCTGGAGAGAGAAAGGGGAGAAACAGAGTGCAAGTGATGAGAGGGGTTGAGGTTGGGGAAGGGACAGGGAGAAGAAGAAAGAGGAGTAACTAAAGTCGGGATGTAAAAAAAGTAAAAAGTGGCTTCATGGAATTGGAAAAAAAAGACAGACTGTTGTAATGCACACTGGAATAAAGGGGAAATAAAGCTGTCATAATAAATAAGTATGTCATTGTCAAGTCAAGTAGGACCAGTCCTGGGGCCTCTAGGAGGCTTGAGTTACTGCTTACCCCCTACCGCCATTAATGCCAGCTACACCAAGGGAGCTACAAGCAGGGTTGCTGGGATATGTACAGCAACCTGGAGCTCATTCAGGTACTGCCCCAGAATATGCTGAAAAACTGTCTGACCACCCTGACTCTAGCAACAACATATTCTAAGTGAATAATGGTATATCTTCTGGATCCTTGAAAGACCTCCACGATTCATACTGCTGCCAAAGGCCATGCTGATGTCCATGATTTGTGCTGACAGAAGATACAAAGTTGATGTCTATGTCCCATGCTACTGGAGAGGGCCATGTTGATGTCTGTGGCCCCGTGGTGCCCAAGGAGAACATGCTGATGTCCATTATCGGGGCTAAGGCAGGAGACCATGTTGATGTTCATGGCCTTTCCTGTTGCTTGGGGCCATGTTAATGTGCAAACTTGTACAACCACTTTGGGAATCAATCTGGAGCTTTTTTAGAAAATTGGGAATGGCTTTACTTCAAAATCCAGCTATTCTACTCCTGGCATATACCCAAAAGATGCCCCACCATTCAATAAGCACATTTGATCAACTATGTTTATAGCAGCTTTATTTGTAATAGCCCAAATCTGGAAATAACCTAGATGTCCCTCAACTGTGGAATGGGTATAGAAAGTGTGGTACATCTACACAATGAAATACTACTCAGCTATTATAAATAGGAAATCATGAAATTTGCAGGGAAAAAATGAAACTAGAAGAAATGAGTGAGGTAATCAAGAAACAGAAAGACAGGCATGGTATATGCTCACTTATAAGCAGATATTAGCCATATAATATAGCACAGCCATCTACAGACCTAAAGAAGCTAAACACTAAAGAGGACGTTAGGGAGGATGCTTAAATCTCATTCAGAAATGGCAAACAGGATAGATACCAGGAGCAGTGAAAGAGAGGAAACTGGATGGGAGCCTACTGTAGAAGAGCCTCTGAAAGGATACCCACATTGAAGCAGATGCTGATATTAAGGGCCGAACTTTGGGAAAAGCACAGGGAGTCTTATGGAGGAAGAGGAAGGTGAGTTTAGAGGGGCATGAGACCCACAAGGAGACCAAAAAACCTAAAAGATCGTAACCCAGGGGTCCTGCAGAGACTAGGGTACCAACGGAGGACTATGCATGGAGAAGATCTAGACCCCCTGCATAGATATGGCCAATTGGCAGCTCAGTCGCCATATGGATCTCTGAGTGAAGGGAGCAGGGGTTGCTTCTATCATGAACTCAGTTGACTGCTCTTTACTCACTCTCCCTTGATGATGAAGCCTTGCCAGGCCGCAGGCGAAGAGGATCCAGGCAGTTCTGATGAGACTTAACAAGCTATGGACAGATGGCAAGAGTGAATAATGCCCCCTTTCAGTGGACTAGGGGAAGGGGATGAGGAGAAGAGGGAGAGAGGAAGGGACTAGGGGGGTTGAGGGAGAGGGTTTCAATCGGGGTATATAATGAATAAATTGTGAAGAAAAACACACACACACAGATATATATATATATATATATATATATTTATATTTATATTTATATATATATTTGTTAATAGCTTTCTATATTATATATATATAATATAGAAAGCTATTCGTTAATGTTAAATTCATTTAATTTTTTTCTGTGGTAGTTTGAGAAGTTCATTTTTACATACAGTCATTAAATGAAATTAATCATTACATTACCTTGTATAATGCTCCTCAAATTTGCATTATTTCTTTTGTCTAAAATCTTTCAGTAGGCACAACACAATGTTGATTAAGCAATGTAAATGTACACAGATATGAAAAAGTTGGGTAGCTACCAGAAGCATTCAGTCTAGTTAGAAAACACTATTCACTAAGAACAAATGTAAACTCTCTAGGCCACCGAAGTCAATGACTAACTACTACAAAATGCTCAACTCAGTGAAGCTGGGGTCAGAAATTGTTTTTGTCACAGTGACTTTTCTTTAGAGATAGATTGGTATATAGAACTATCTAGAAAAACTGAATGAATCTGTGTAGAGATAGATTGATATACAGATCATGGCAGTGTACATCAGTAATTTACAAGACAGAGGTGAGCATGCCATGATAAATTCTCCATTTACAGCCTTCTTATGAGGGAATTATGAAGATACAGTTACAATTAGATAAATTAAAATAAAAGCAATGGATTAGAGATGTATATAATTTAGAGCCCTGGACTTGGTGGAAGAAGACGGTGTTTATGTTAATTTGAATGTTTCCATCAAGTTTTGTGTTATTGGACATATTTTTGGCACTCTTTCCTTCAATTTGACAGACTTAAAAGACAAAAATTTGCTAGAATAGAAGTCAAAGTTTGGGACCCATTGATACATAGGAGGTTATTCAAAGGGCTGTAGCATTTCCTTTGTTAAAACTGTGAATGGCTTCTCAAAGAGATAACACTGAGATATTGGAAAATCAGTCACATGTATTTTAAAATGAAATTATAGGCTTGAAGATACCTCAAGATATACTAGTACAGCATTGTTCTACTCTTGTTATATGTAATGGATTATAGAATATATAAAACTAAACCACAGATTAGATTTTAATCAATGTTTTATGTCTGTATCTTAAAATTATTAGTTAAAATTATTATTTGTAATCTCATGCATGCATATTATGCATGTCATTTTTTTTTCAAACTGAGCTTACTAGGTTACAAAAGAATACAAGGAGTAAAATAATAACTAAAAAGTCCTGTAGCATACAAGCTCTGGGGCTGTGTATTACTTGTCAAAACAATAGTTCTTACTTTCTTTTCTACTACCATAACAAAACATTAGGAGCAAAGCAACTTATAGAAGAAAACAATTAATTTCAAGGTCCCAGATCTATGGGGTAGTAGAGTCTATGGCCGTAACGGCAACAGGCAGTCAGACATGGTGATAGAGCAGTAGTGGAAAACTTCAATGTTGAGACTACAACAGTGAGGCATGGGAAAGAGCAAAGTGAGAATGATGTAGTTTTTTTGGAACTTCAAAGCTTATTCCTGGCTATATGCCTCCTCCAACAAGGCCACAATTCCTAATCCTTTCCAAAGAGTCCTAACAATTTGGGACCAAGAATCCAAACAAAAGAGGATTCTTGATTTCCTACTCATTCTAACCACTGCTTCTTTTAAGGATTTCTGTTTCCAATTGCACTTTCTTGATACCAGGCATTCTTTTGAGGATTGGAAACTTTGTTCACTTTTTTTTTTACTTGATATTTTATGCATACATTTTATTACTATTGCCAAAATGGTACCAAGTTTGTTCACATTAAGAGCATGCTTGCTTATTTTCAGTGGTCCCTCCAAGAGTTGAAGAAAGAGTGAAGTTCAGATCAGATCATACTGCACTCACAGAGTAGTCTCAACATGGAAGCTGTCAGCTGCTGCTTTAATGCCATGCGTGCCTGCTGTCATACTCTCTGCCATGATGTCCATGGACTACCATTTTGAACTGAGATTTTATAATTCGAGGTCTTCTTTTATAAGTTGCATTGATCATGAGGTTTTGTCACAGCAGTGGATAAATAACAAATACAAAAGTTAGCATCAGGTGTAGGACTATGGCTATGATAGGTAGTACATGACTCTGGAGATGCTTTGCAATTTATTGCAATATTCTGAATACCTTTGCCACATTCAGTTTGTTTCATCTTTCATATTATTCATATGCTCATCTAATAAAGAACATACATAATTTGTCTGTGGTCTCATTGGTAACATATTATGGCTTTTTAATTTTTTTTTGTTTTATTGGTTTTGTTTGTTTATTTATTTTTTTCCAGACAGAGTTCCTCTGTATAGCTTTGGTTCTCATGGACTAGAGTTGTAGACCTGGTTGGCCTCAAACTCACAGAGATCCACCTACCTCTGCCTCCTTGAGTTCTGGGATTACAGGTGTGTGCCTCCATGCCCAGAGTATATTATGAATTAACAGAGTAAAACTCTGTTTTGATATTGATATTTCTTGACATTAGCAAAGAAACAAGCAAAGCTCTAAAAATCCTCATGAGTTTAAGTGACAAAATATAGTAAAACTTAAATTTAAAATGCCGCTACTAATGGGAAGCATATCCACAATAATGGTAAACAGATATAACAACATAACTATTTTATAATCACTAAGCAGTTTAATGCTAAGATGGAAAGAATCAGTGATAGTGTTGATCTTACTTCCTGGATCAAGCTCTTCAAAGCACATTTAATCCATGATACAAAAATAATAAAGAGATGCTAAGCTCTCCTTTCAAAACTTACTTTTCCTTAAGATTGTAATATTCAATTTTGCTTGCCTAGCAGCACAAATAGACTTACAAAGCACCAGCTGAGTGGCCTCAGGAGTTGTGTGTGTTTACAAGAGATCTTTAGGATGGATTCTGAGACTCAGAATACATATTTTTTTAGCATCAAAGAAACATTGAGAGAAAATTTGCAGCTCTAGTGTTTTTCTGGCTTTTCAGTTTACTATCCAAAACTTCCAAAGTGGACATGGCTCACTGAAGTTTCTCAATTAAGTGGTCATGGGAGAAATAACAACAAAAGAATGGAAACAAATGGGGATAGCTGCTACTCATGAGTGAAAATACACAAATAGTAGCCTGGAAGCAGCTCTTCTCTGTTCACTTTCATGCACAAGGCTGTCAATGAGAACTGATACATCAGCAGGTTTCCTACAATGATGCAGAAACATGTTTTTAGAAATAAGTATGCATATTCATAAAGATGCACTAGATAGCTTAGCTCATCAAAATCTAGCAAACTAGAAAGCCATTTGAATCTTAACTTATAATTCTATACCTATTGTTTGATGTTTTTCTAGACTATTTTTTATAATTAAAATTTTTTATTTTTATTTCTTCTCTTCCAGTCTATAACAATATAGGCTTTTCCATGAAAATGAATGTCATAAATAGATTTCACATGGCAATGACTAGCCTGATTGTGTCTAACATTTTCATTTGGTGTTAGTGGCACATACCTTTGGTCCCAGAAACACTCATGAGGCAGAGGCAGAAAAAGAAGTGAAAGTACTTTAGAAATTTCAGTGAAAGTACTTTAGTGCTATCATTTACATAAATAAATGTTTCTTTTTTCATGTTATATATTATAAATTGTTATTAAATTTATATTAAAATAACCAATGCTTACAAGTTTATTAGGTACTAATGTTAATAAAGTATTGACTTGAAATTTGGTTACATAGTTTCAAAATCGTTGGCTTAGATACATTAACAGCATATTATAACTTATCTAAATTAAAATTCATTCATAACAAATGGTATAACTTATCACTTGATTTGTCACTTAAGCTATTAGAGTACTTTAGCCTCTCCTTCTGTAGATCTTTTAATAATTTGTTTATTCTCATACTTCAGCTATGGGCTCATGCCCTACATTCTCCCTGGACATTAATACATGCTCTTACCATCTCACCATTTGCCCATATCCTGCATATTTTTTTCCTGTTTTTCCTTTTATCATCTTCAATATTTATGGGTATTGCTGGTTTTATGGCTGTTAATTTTCAGCTCATATTATCTCTCTGAAAGCAGAAATCTTGTCAGTGTGTCTCAAGATAAAATAGTAGAAATAAATTTGTCTTGTAATAGACAATAAAGAGTTGATTTAATGAGTGAAGAAAATCAGAAATCCTATGATAAATAAGGCATGAAGTTCATGAGTCATCATTTATACACAAGTAAAACTTAATTTTTATATTTTAAATGATTAGAAAACAGGCTAATTTTTCTAGATAATATCAATTATATATCATTACATTAACAAAGATACCTTTTGTTGATGAATAACAAGTTATTATATATCAGCATGCTACTATTTATTAATTTTCTCCATCAAGTTTTCCACTTGTGATTACAATGGATAAAGTTGCTCTGAATAGTGGTTGTGTGTGTGTTTGTGTGTTTGTGTGTGTGTGTGTGTGTGTGAGAGAGAGAGAGAGAGAGAGAGAGAGAGAAACTCACTGCATCTTTTGTTTTAACTTTTTTCAGAGTAAGTCAAATTGTTGAATCTACTAGGTTATATAATTTTCTTTGCCCTTAACTTTCTAAGTAACTGCCATTTGCTGACCTCTAGTGACTGTCCTGTTAAGCTTCTGGCAAAGAATAAACAATCAACTACTTGCCAGCCTTCCTTCCACTTGGCAAATAAAACTCCTTAGATACAGATATTATGGTTTATAAAATGGATTTTGTTTCCCTAAATAAATTCTACTTATACACAAACTTAAGTCTGCAATTAATTTTACCATGAGCAGATAAGGAAATTAAATATACAAAGAAGTGCAGCGAGGACATAAGGACTACATGGAGATAACATGGAACCCTTGCACAGATGTAGCCCATGGCAACTCAGTCTACAAGTGGGTTCCCTAGGGACTGTCTCTGACATGTACTCAGTGGCTGGTTTTTTAATTACTTCCATCTGAAAGGGGAGCAGCCTTACCAAACCACAGAGGAGGAAATTGAAACCAGTCCTGATAAGACCTGATAGGCTAGGGTCAGAGGGAAGGGGAGGAGGACCTCCCCATCAGTGAACATGGGGAGAGGAATGGGAGGAGATGAGGTTGGAAGGATGGGGTTGGGAGGGAATGAGGAAGTGGACTATAATTGGGATATAAGTGAATAAACTGTAATCAATAAAAAATAAATTAATTAATTAATAAAAAAGAGCAGATGGATGGGTTACACTCCTTAGAAGCAGAAGGAAGGGTTAATTTAAGGTACACACAAGTCAGAATTATCAGATCTGTCCATAGTTGGTAGTGGTTAGCTCTTTGCTGGGTTTGCTATCCTTGGTGCTCATGGCTTCTCAAAGCTCATACATTCTTTAGCATTCCCAAGGACCACATGATTGCCATGCTAGAACTATGTTTCAGCAGTAATGATGAAAAACTGGAATCTGTTTGTGGGTTTGGTTCATCATTTGCCATGGACAACATAACAGTACCTGAGTGTTTATTAATATAGAGTTGTAGAGTTGTCACCCAAAGATTACACCACATACAAAGTCACCATGCAGACATAGAAAACCTGGAATAATTCAGTGAAAGGAGGAATGTTTATAATTAAATAATTTCTTTCAAATGTTCAGAGAAGCATTTTTTTTTTTTTTTTTACATTGGGAAGTTTCCAAGTAGCTAAGTGGCTTGGCTGAAGGACTACTAACTATGCCAATGAGAAAACCACTGTAGAATTTATAACAGAGCTGGTGGCAACAGGGTACCATAGCATCTGCAAAGCCTCTTTCTTGTTAAAACAAATTATTTTCCTATTATTGTATGAGTTTCTGTGTGTGTGTGTATGTTTTCTTGCCCACATGTGTCATTAGTTGTGTGTGTGTGATGTGAGTATGTGTGTGCATGACCTGAGTGTGTAGACTAGTGCTATGGCCCACATGTGGTGGTCAGAACAGCTTTATTGAGTTGGCTCTCTTCTTTCATATTGACATTTATTCTGGGAATCAAATTTAAGTCATAAGGTTTTTGGTAGAGGATGTTATTCACCAGTGTTCTGTCCCGTCCTAAAATAAGTATTTTCCAATCAATAATGATATTTAACATCTTTTTCATAAATACATTGCACTTGATATTTCATTTGGGAAGTGATCATAATTTTTCTATTAATATTGAGTTGTCTGAATTTTACTATTGATTTGCTAATTTTTATAGATTGTTAATGTAAAGACTTTCAGGTGTGCATATTGAAAATAGAATATTTTCTCTTAGTATCTGTACTCCTACTCATTATTTATCAGGTTTTGAAGTGATATGTGCTTCCATTAATAATAATAAAGGATTCAAAATGTTATTTTTATTTTATTAAGTATCATGTTTTTTGTCTTAAGAAATTTTCAAACATGGGAATATAATATATATTAGTTAAGCTGTGATTCATTTAAGTCTACTATCCCAAATTTAATTTTGCATATCAAGTAAGACAGAGTTCAAAGTTGATTTTGTTCCAGATTCCATTATTACATCAGAATTTGCTGAATAGCTTTTTTTCTTTCTTTCTTTCTTTCTTTCTTTCTTTCTTTCTTTTTTTTTTTTTTTTGACTTATTTTTGCTTCTTTGTTAAAAAATCAGTTGACTCTGTGTATGGTTTGTATTTTTGGACACTAACTTTGCTTTATTTCTAACTTTAAAAGGAAACCGTACAATGCTTTTTCTTAAACATCTTTTCTACATTCAGAAGTCACTATTTACTATTTACTAAAATATTGTAGTAGTTGGAGGATAAAGTGTGTCAAATTTCTTTTTCATAGTTCTTACTTACACATTTTTCTTTATTCAGTCTTTGGTAAATTATACATTAATTGCTTTGTGAATATTAAATTATTCTCTCTAGCTAAAGATAAAATACATGTAAATATCATTCCAGCTATTTTCCATATTAATAGATTTGATTTGCTAAGATTTTGGGAAAATTTATGATCATGGTGGGATGCTCATATTGCTTTTATTTAAAAAAACATACTTCTGGTGTTTGTGCCTCATGACATGATTCAAGAAATGTTTTTTAGCCTTTTATTTTCTAAAGCTATTTATACAAGATTAAAATTATTTCTTCATTTAATATTTAATACAATTTGCTGATCATACCAGTTGGGACCAGAGATGGTTTACAAGAATTTTCTTTTTTGTTGGTTTTTTTTTTTAAACTAAAAATCTAATTTACCAGGAGAAATTTACATTTCTTTTCAATATTAAGTACAATGCTGTGAAAGTTGTCCTTAACATTATTCTTCTTTTAAATTCTGCAGAATCTATTGCTAAAGCACTTTCTTCTCAACAATGATATTTGAGCTTCCTCTAATTATTATGATTAGGCCTCCTCAGGCAGCTAATGGTAATGAGTACAGAGACTCATAGCCAGACATTGAAGAGAGAGTCTAAATTAGAAGTTTTCACATAGGTTCTTTCCTTCAAAGATCAGGGAAACCTGCAGAAATGGGGGCAGAAAGATTGTAGGAGTCAGAGACAATATAGAACATGGCCCAGCAAATCAACTAAGCAAGGCTTACATGAGCTTACAGAGAATGAAATGGCAAGCACAGGCCAGATTGGGTCTGCACCATGTCCTCTCTGTATATGTTATGGCTGTTAGCTTCATGTTTTTGTGGAAATCCTAATTGTGGGTGCAGGTGGATCACTGATGATTTGGACTTATCTTGGGAATCTATTCCATCTATTGGGTTATGTTGTCCAGCCTTAATACAAAGGCTTTGCACCGTCTTATTGTACATTGTTTTTGACCCGTTTGGATGTTTTATGTTGAAGGCCTGCTATTTTTGAAGGAAATCAGAAGTTGATGGTAGGTAGAGCCAGGAGGAATGGAGGGAAGAGAAACTGTGATTCAGATGTACTGTATGAGAGAACAATCTATTTTCAATAAAAAGCCAAATATTTTTAAAACACAATGGGGAAAGAATTATTTCATTGATTGATGAAAAGCATCAATTTACAGATGCAAAAAACTCACTCAAACACTACAAATGATTTAGAACTTACGTTAAATAACACTTGATTTTCTGAAAATTAGGAGAAAGTGTTAGCACAGTCCAGAGAGAAAGGCACATAAGACACCCTGTCAGCAGTAACTGCTCTGTTTTTCTGTGTTGACTTGGGCCTGTATTGGGCTGCTATACCCACAGCTGGCACTCCACATACCTTTTCCACCTCCTGCCAGGGACTAGCAGGCAGTGTGGCTGGGCCATGTGATCTCTGATGCAATAGTCACTCTGGAAATGGTAGAGATTTGGGAACATGAGATTCAGAAAGTGCAATGCTTTGGGCCAGTGAGAAGCTTTTAAAAACATGTATGGATGTAACCTAGAGCCCCTGCTCAGATGTAGCCCTTGGTAGCTCAGTATCCAAGTGGATACCCTAATAAGGGGAACAGGGACTATTTCTGACAGGAACTCAATGGCAGTTCTGCTAGGCCACAGAGGACTTTGCAGCCAGTTCTGAAGACACCTGATAAACCAGTATCAGATGTAATGGGAGGAGGTTCTCCCTTATCAGTGGACTTGGAAAGGAGATGAGAGTGGGAGGGTGGGGTTGGGAGGGAAAGAGGGAGTTGGATACAACAGGGATACAAAGTTAACAAACTGTAGCTAATATTAAAAAAATACAAATTAAAAAAACATGAATTAAAAAAAATAAAAACCCAGAGTTCCCATAGGGAAGCCAATGAGTGGCCAATCCCCCTACAGCACCATGTCCCCAGGAAAATGGCATTAAGCACCTAGTAAGGGGCTCCACGCTGAAATTCCAACTTCTGAGGAAGCTTTTTAAAAGTTCTTTTTGTATACATTGGGCTCTATCCAAGATGGCACACACTGTGTCTGACCAGCAGGGCAGCAGTGACTGCACAGGGACAAACAGATCAAACTCTGAGCCACAAAACAGCAGCAATTTTGTTCCACAGGTGGGGTCTGACCTTAGAACATCCAGCCATTCCTCAAAAAAGTTCCTAGTTTCCCACAGTCTCCAGGTCTCCAGCCTCTAATCACAGACCAGTGAACTTCACTCACTGGCCACTGATTACTTCTCAAGTACTGGGGCACAGAACTCCAACCTCAGACGTAAAGGCCCCTGGAATCCAAGGAATCAACCCCAGATGTTGCTCCAAACCTCAACCTGTCTCCCTAGTGAAACTGACCAAACATTTTGGCTTCTTGGCACTTTCAAAGGGCTGCGTCTAGCAAACAGAGTGTATGAGCACCAGCAGCTCATTAAATTCAGAGCAAGAAAGCCAGTGGTAGGCCAGCTGTCTCTGGGACTTCTCCCAGTGAGAGGAGAACCGCTGGGCTTCCAAGGAGTCCAGTCAGCCCACAGGATCATACACCTGAGGAGAGCTGTGGCAATTCCCTGAGAAGCATGTGCTATTTGGTGACCTTACCCAAAAGCTGAGGAGGCCTTCTTCAGAAACCTTAACATAAATTAAATATTAAAAAAATGACCTTAAATCTATACTTATGAAGATGTTGAAGGAGGAAATGAATAAAATTCTTAGAGAAACTGATTATTACCATACATAAAGTAATGCAAGAAGATACTGCCCAACAGATTGTGGCCTTTAGAGGGGAAGTAATCAAATCACAGAAAGAAATGAAAGAAATAGAGGAAATTTCAAACAAATAGATGAAAGAATTAAAGGAAAATACAAACAGGTGAATGCAATCAACAAACGGTAAAAGATCTAAAGATGGAAAAGGAAACATTAAAGAAAACACAAACTGAGGAAATCTTGGAGAGTGAGAACTTAGGAGAGAAAACAGGAACTACAGAGGTCACTATATCCAAAAGATTACAAGAGATGAAAGAAAGAATATCCGATAGTGAAGATACCATAGACAAAATCAATGCATCTGTCAAAGAAAATATCACCAGGTATTAAAAGAAAACTTTAAGAAAAAAAAAAAAAGAAAATGTTAAATCTAAAAAAAATCTCTGACACAAACCATCCAAGAAATCAAAGACAACATGAAAAGATGAAACCTAAGAATAATAGGAATAGAAGAAAAATAAGATTCCTGTCTCCAAGGCTCAAAAATCATAGAAAAAAAATCATAATTTAAAAGAGTGGTCTATAAGCATACAAGAGGCCTACAGAACATCTACTAGATTAGACCATAAAAGAAAATCCTCCTGCCACATAATAATCGAAACACTAAATATACAGAAAAAAGAAAAAAAAAATACTAAAACCTGCAAGGGAAAAAGGCCAACCCATCAGAATCACACCTGATTTCTCAACAGAAACTATGAAAGACAGAAGGACCTGGACAGATGTCATGCAGATCCTAAGAGAACACAGATGTCAGCCCTGTCAACTATACCCAGCAAAACTCAAACATGACAGAGGGAGAAACCAAGATATTCAACGACAAAAACAAATTTAAACAGTACCTACCCACAAATACAGCCTTACAGATGATACTAGAAGAAAAAATACAACCCAAGAAGGCTAACTACACCCAGAAGAAAACAGGAAATGAATAACCTCACTAAAAGTAGCTAAACACACAAACACACTACTAAAACCAAAATCAAAATAAAAGGATGTAACAGCCATTCAAAATTAATCTCTCTCAATATCAGTGGACTTAACTCTCCAGTAAAAAGACACAAAATGAATGTGTAAAGAGGACCCAACATTCTGCTAAGTACAGGAAACACACCTCAGCCACAACATAGACATTACCTGAGAGTAAAGGGCTAGATAAAGATTTTCTGAGCAAGTGGATCCAAGAAGCAAGCAGTAGTAATCATTCTAATATCTAGCCAAATAGAATTTCAACCAAAATTAATCAAAAGAGATGGAGAGGGTCATTTCATAATCATCAAAGGAAAATTCCACCAAGAAGACATCTCATATACATTTGTAAAAGAAAAATTTTAAAAAACTTGAACTACACATAGAACCTCACACATTAATAGTGGAAGACATCAACAACCCATTCTCAGCAAAGGACAGGTCAACAAAACAGAAATTAAACAGAGAAACAATGACTGTAACAGAGGTCATTATCAAAAAGACCTAGGAGACATCTACAGAACTTGTCACCCAAACACAAAAGAATTTACCTTCTTCCCAGCACCTCAAAGAACATTTTCCAAAATTGACCACATAGTAAGTCACAAATGAAGCATCAACAGATAGAAGAAGATTGAAACAATCCCTTGTACATTTTCAGACCACCAAGACTAAAGCTGGACCTCAAAAATAACAGAAATAGCAAGAAACATACACACCCATGGAAACTGAAAAACTCTACTCAATGACAGCTAGGTCACATAGAAATAAAGAAATTAAAGGCTTCCTAGAATTCAATGAAAGTGAATACAAATCATATCCACACCTGTGGGACACAATGAAAGCAGTGCCGAGAGGAAATTTTGTAGCACTAAGTGCCTTCAAAGAAGAAATTCAAAACATCTCATAAAAGCAATTTAAGAGCTCACCTGAAAGTGCTAGAAAAAATAAGCATGCACACCAAAAAGGAGTAGAAGGCAGGAAATAACCAAACTAAGTACTGAAATTAATGAATTAGAAACAAAAAGAACAATTAAAAAAATAAATAAACAGCTGGTTCTTTGAGAAAATCAACAAAATCGACAAACCCTTAGCCAAACTAACTTAAAAGACAGAGAGAAACAATGCAAATCAACAAAATCAGAAATGAAAGGGAGAGCATAACAGGAGACACTGAGGAAATCCAAACAATCATTAGGTCTTACTTCAAAAGCCTATAAACCACAAAATTTGAAAATGAAATAGACAATTTTCTTGATCAGTTCCACTTACCAAAGCTGAATAAAGATCAGGTAAATAAATTATATAGTTCTATATCCCCTAAAAAATTAGAAGCAGTAATCAAAAACCTCCCATCCCCAGAAAGCTCAGGACCACAGGGTTTCAGGGAAGAATTCCATCAGATTTTCAAAGAAGAGCTAACAACAATTTTATTCAAACTATTCAAAAAATAGAAACAAAAGTAACGTTACCAAACTCATTCTGTATAGCCACAGTTACCTTGATACCTCAACCTCACAAAGACCCAACAAAGAAAGAGAATTTCAGACCATTTTCCCTTACTGATGCAAATATACTCAATTTAATACTCGCACAATGATTCCAAAGATTAGTTTGACACATGAAAGATACCATCCATTATGACCACTATGACTTCATCCTAGGTATGTAGGGGACTTCAATATATGGAAATCCATCAATGTAATCCACCATATAGACAAACGGAAAGAAAAAACAACATGACCATTTCCTTAGATGTTGAAAGAGCATTTGATAAAACTGAATATCAGTTCATGTTTAAAGTCTTGGAGAGATCAGGGATACAAGGCAGATATCGAAAGACAGTAAAGGCAATATTCAGCAAGCCTAGAGCCAGAAAAAAAAAAAAAAAAACACTAAACAGAAAGATAATTAAATCAATTCCACTGAAATCAGGGACAAGGCATGGCTGCCCATTCTCTCTGTATCTCTTCAACATAGTACTTGAAATTTTTTGTAGAGCAATAAGATGAATAAAGAAGATAGAAGGATTCTGATTGAAAGAAAAGAAGTCAAAGCATTTGCAGATGATAGGATAGTATACATGAGTGACCTCAAAAATTCTACCAAAGAATTCCTTCAGTTGATAAACACCTTCAGCAAAATGGCTGGTTACAAAATTAATTCAAAGAAATCTGTAGCCGTCCTATAAACAAAAGACAAGTGGGATAAGAAAGCAATTTGGAAACAACATCCTTTACAATAGCAACAACAACAAACATAAAATATCTTGGTGTATCTCTAACCAAGCAAGTGAAAGACTTGTATGAAAAAAACCTTCAAGTCTCTGAATAAAGAAATCAAAAAAGATATTAGATTACTTGACTTGTTGCCGTTTAACTTCTTGACTTGTTTATATATTCTGGATATTAGCCCTCTGTCAGATACAGGGCTGGTGAAGATCTTTTCCCATTTTGTAGGCTGTCGTTTTGTTCTGATGACAGTGTCCATTGCTTTACAGAAGTTTTTCAGTTTCATCAGGTCCCATTATAGGTTGTTCTTCTTAGAGCTTGTACTGTTGGTGTTCTGTTCAGGAAGTTCTCTCCTGTGGTAATGAGGCTCTTCCCCACTTTTTTCTTTTAGTAGATTTAGTGTGTTTGCTTTTATTTGAGGTCTTTGATACACTTGGACTTTAGTTTTGTGCAGGGTGATAAGTGCAATTTTCTACATGGAGATATCAAGACCAGTACCATTTGTTGAAGATGCTATGTTTTTTCCATTTTACAGTTTTGGCGTATTTGTCAAAAATCCATAAGTGTGTGGGTTTATTTCTGTCTTCTATTCAATTCCATTGATCCACCAGTCAGTTTCTATGTCAGTACCATGCAGTTTTTATTTCTGTTGTTCTGTAATACAACTTGAGACCAGGGATTTAGATACCTCCAGAAGATCTTTTAATTGTAGGGGATTGCTGTAGAGATTCTGGTCTCTTGTTATACTATATGAAGTAGAGCATTTTTCTTTCAAGTTCTGTAAAGAATTGTGTGGGTAATTTGATGGGAATTGCATTGAATCTGTGGATTGCTTTTGGTAAGATGACTATTTTTACTATCTACTACATACTATTACTATGATAATCCTGCCAAGCCATGAGCATGGGATATATTTCCTAATTCTAATATCTTCTTCTGTTTCTTTCTTCAGAGTTAATGCAATAAAAAAAATGGAGTATGGGGCTAAACAGAGAGTTCTCAATAGTGGAATATCAAACGACAGAGAAACAATTAAAGAAAGTTCAACAACCGTAGTCATCAGGGAAATGCAAATCAAAATGACCCTGAGATTTCACCTTACACCCATCAGAATGGCTAAGATCAAAAACTCAAGTGACAACACATGCTGGAGAGGATGTGGAGAAAGGGAAACTGTCCTCCATTGCTGGTGGAAATGTACACTTATATAAGCACTTTGGAAATCAATCAGACCCTTTCTCAGACATTTAGGAATAGTGCCATCTCAAGATCCAGCTATACCACTCCTAGGCATATATCCAAAATATGCTCAAGTATACAAGGACATTTGTTCAACCATATTTGTAGCATCTTTATTTGTAATAGCTATAATCTGGAAACAACCTAGATTTTCCTCAGTTAAGGAATGGATACAGAAATTGTAGTACATTTGCACAATGGAATACTACATAGCAATTAAAACCAAGAAAATCATGAAATTTGCAGGCAAATAGTAGGAACTAGGAAAGATCTTCCTGAGTGAGGTAGCCTAGAAGCAGAAAGACACACTTGGTATATACTCACTTTTAAGTGGATTTTAAACCTATAATGTAGGATAAAAATACTAAAATCTGAAAACCTAAAGAATCTAAGCAGGAAGGAAGACCCTGGATAAGATGCTCAATTTTCATTCAGAAAAGCAAACGGAATAGACATTGGAAGAGAGTGAAAACAATGAACAAGACAGAAACTTACCACCGGGGGCCTCCGAAAGACTCTATATAGCAGAGTATTAAAGCAGATGTTGAGACTCATAGCCAAACTTTGGGCAGGGGCAGGGAATATTACATAAAATGGGGAGATAGAAAGTCCTGGATGGGGCTCAGGCTCCAGAAGGAGAGCAAAGGAACCAGGAGTCTTTTCTGAGACCAAGGCACACTCATGTAGGTAATCTAGAACCTCTGCACAGATGTAGCCCCCAGCAGCTCAGTCTCCAAATGGGCTTCCTACAAATGGAATAGAGGCTATCTCTGACATGAACATAGTTCCTGGCTCTTTTATCACCTCCCCTGTGTTGAGGGCAGCCTTACCAGGCCATAGTCCTGATTAAACATGATAGGCTAGGGTGGGATGGAAAGAGGGGAGGTCTTCCTCTATCAGTGGACTGGGGAAGGGCCATGGGAGGAGAAAAGGGAGGGGGTGGAATTGGGAGAGGATGAGGAAGGGGGCTAAAGCTGAGACACAATGTGAATTAATTGTAACAAATAAAACAGAAAAAAAAGAAAAAAATGAATTAAAAAGAAGCCGTGGCCTTCAAAAAAAATAATAAAAGTTATCAGAAGACAGAAAGGTCCCCCATGCTCATGGATCAGAAGGATTAACATAGAAAAATTGTCATCCTATCAAAAACAATCTACTCATTCAATGCAATTCCCATCAAAAAACCAACACAATGCTTTACAGACCTTGAAAGAACATTTCTCTTCTTCATATGGAAAAACAAAATAATCCAGACTAGCTGAAACAGTCTGGTACAACAAAAGATCTTTAGAGGTATCTCCATCCCAGTTCTCAAGCTGTACTTTAGAGCAACATTAATAAAAAACTGCAGGGTACTGACACAGAGATGTACTGGTGGATCAATGGAATTGAATCTAAGACACATAAATAAACCCATACACTAATGGACACCTGAATTTTGAAAAGTTGCCAAAACCATACAATGTAAAAGTGATAGCATCTTCAACAAATGGTGCTGGTTTTCCTGGAGGTCCACAGGGAGTAAAAGGCACTTTGCACAAAATTAAACTCCACATATATCAAAGACCTCAACATAAAACCAGACATACTAAATCTGTTGGAAAAAATAGTAGGGAAGAGCACAGAATGCATTGGCACAGGAGACAACTTCCTGAATAGAACACCAACAACTCAGCTTCTAAGATCAATAATTAACAAATAGGACCTCATGATACTAAACAGCTTCTGTAAAGCAAAGGACATTGTCAACAGAACAAAACGACAGCCTATAAAATGGGAAAAGCTCTTCACTAACCCTATATCTGATAGAATACCAATATCCCGAATATATAAATAACTCAAAGAAATTAGACACCAAAGAACAAATAATCCAGTTTAAAAATGGGGTGCAGTGCTAAGCACAGAATTCCCAACAGAGGAATATCAAATTACTGAAAAACTTAAAGAAATGCTCAACATCCCAACCATCAAGGAAATGCACATCAAAATGACTGAGAGTCCATCTTATACCCTTCAGAATGGCTAAGATAAAAAAAAAAAAAACAAAACCTCAAGTGACAGTACATTCTCTCCTCCACTGCTGATAGGAATGTAAACTTCTACAACCACTTTGTAAATCAGTCTGGTGATTTCTCAGAAAACTTGGAAAGGCACTATCTCAAGAGCCAGTTATACCACTTCTGGGCACATATCCAAAATATGCTCAACCATACAACAAGGACATTTGCTTAGCTATATTCATAGAAGCTCTGTTCGTATTAGTCAGAATCTGGAAACAACCTAGATGTCCTTCAACAGAGGAAGGGATATAGAAATTGCGGTACACTTACACAATAGAATACTACTCAGCTATTAAAAACGATGAAGTCAGGAAAATGGATGGACCGAGAAAAGATCATCCCAAGTGGTGTAACCTAGAAGCAGAAGGACACATATTGTATATACTCACTTGTAAGTGAATATTAGCCATACAATATAAGATAATTGTACTAAAATATAGAGACCTAAGGAAGCTATAAAACAAGTTTGACCCTAGAAAAGATGCTTAATTTTCATTCAGAATGGAACACAAGATAGAAATCAAAGGTGGTGGAAGAGAAGGAGGGGAGTGTACCTCATATATCCTCCAAAATCTTCCACCCAAAGGGGGATTGAAGTATATGTAGAGTCTCACAGTCAATTTTCAACAGAGCACAGGGAGTCTTATGGAAGAAGGGGGATATAGAAGGACACAGATGGGACAGGTGCCCCATAAGGAGATCAACAAAGCCAAAAATTCTGGTTCCTGGAGGAACTGCCAACACTGATGCTTCAACCAAAGACCATAAAAAGAAAGGACCCTGACCCTCTGCTTAGATGTAGCCCATAGTCAGCTCATGTCTATGTGGGTCTCCCAGCAAAGGGAGAAGGGACAGTCTCTGTCATAAACTAGGTTACCTGCTTGTTGATCATTTCTTCCTGGTGGAGTGACCTAGCCAGCCAACAGAGGAAGAGGATGCAGTCAGTCCTGATGGTACTTGATAGGGTAGGGTCAGACAGTAAGGGAGGAGGTCTTTCCCTATCAGTGGACTACAGAAGAGGGATAGGTTAGGAAGTTGGAGGGATGGTGGCACTGAAAGGAGATGAGGGAGGGTCCTATATCCAGGCTATGAAGTAAATAATTTGTAAATGATGATGATGATGATGATGAAAATAATATTAATAATAATTACTTACATTTTTAAATTAGAATTTTCAAATATTTTTAAATGACTAAAATTTTAGTGATTTTTTATTATTGTTATAGCATTGTTCTCAAAATTACAGAGAAACTGAAAGATTATAAATCTCCAGTCTGTAATGTAAAAATTTAAAAATGAATAAACGCCATTACACCATGGCAAAAAAGGAGTGGATTGGCCAATAGCAAAAGCAGGAGTGGAAGACAGAACTTTTGGGAGAGATAGGAACTCGGGGGAAGAAATCTGAGGTGGGAGGAAGTTGTCAGCCAGACACAGAGAATTGCTGAAACTAAGGTAGTGAGAAGAGGTAATGGGCCACATGGCAGTAGGTAGGCTAGGTTAGCATTGTCTGGTTAGAATAGCTGATTATCTAGTGCTTAATCTTATAATAAATATATTAATTCTCTGTGTCACTATTTGGGAGTTTGCGGTCCAAAGAAAGTCCCATTATGCATAACATGTTTTCAAAACTAAGTTATCATACATCAATTTTTATCCAATTTAATTTTTTAATCTAATTTCCTCTTAAATTATCTTAACTAAGTGCTCTCTGGTGTATTTACCCTGAATAAATTAAATAAATGTGTTTATATATTTGTAATGAACATTAAGTGTGCAGTATAGAAAGTAGACTAAATATTTTTGGAATTTCAATATAAATAAGATTTATATATAAAGTACAAATGAAGATTAATAAAATGATTTGTAAGTTGCATTTCACTATGGAAGAATAATTATTTTCAATAGAGAAATATAAGATGTAAAGTCTGACAAGATGGTCTTTTCCAGGGATTGAAAATTAGTCATTTTATAGCTGCATTAATGAATTTAACTCTACACACAAAATTCAACTTGTATATTTACTCTTACTTACACATTCTCCTTTGAATTCTCAAAACTTCACTGATCTGAGTTTGGAATACTTCAGAAATTAGTCCTTAGGTAATTTCAAATCTATTAATCACCTCCCTAACACTCATGGTTTTAATATCTTCTATATGTATCTATTTTAATCCATATTCATGTCTTTATTTTAGACATTTTTTCAGTTCAAAGCTCATATACTCAAATATCTTCTCCATAGCTTCTTGTTGACCATCAAGTAATAATAATAACAGTAACAACAATTAATAATAATAATAAACTTTTCCAAGAGTGAGGTACTAATCCAAGACATATGTACTCATATTTCAGTCTTGTATTTTGTTCCACTGGTATACATGTCTGTGTTTTGTGCTAGTACCATGTGGTTTCTATTAGTATTGTATGGTGATACATTTTTCTGAAAAAAAAATCTCCTGATTAAAAAAAAAAAACTGAAAATTTTCAGATCACATGATCAATTTAATAATATCTCTTGAAATCATTTTGGATTATGTACTTAACACCCGCTGTCTTACTATGTAGTCATACTACTTAAGTTTATCCTTCCTTTAAAAATGTAACTAACCTTAATTTGTATTGGAATTTTTAAGCATTGAGCTTTATAAACTAACTAAATGTGTAGCTTTAATCTTAAATTAATGTATTGTTCCATGCCATTGATCAATAAAAATGTGTGTTTTTGGTTTGTTGATAATCATTTGCTAAAGCTTCCAACAGGTTGGAAACAACCTGAAACAAAGCAAACACCCCATCTCTATTGGGAACCTTATGTGGATATACATTGATTAACATATGTGTGTGGTTTTCTGGTTCAGAAAGGTACCTTCATCCCATTCAAAACCATTAAAGACCTCCTTGGAAATTATTTTCCCATACTATGGTCCTTTGTGGTCCATGAATATAGAGCAAAGCCTTATTGAGGGACAGACACATAAACAGACTCAACACATACACAAGAGACAAGCAACAGGTACAGACAAATCAAACACATGCAACACATAACAAACAAACAGGCCAGTAGGTATAAACTACAGACATACAGAAGACATAGGAGAGTCGTGCAGAACTCAAGTTACTCTGAAGCGCAACAATTCTAGCATTTTCTATTTTTTTTTTTTGGTTTGGTTTAAAGCTGTTTTGTTTGTTTGTTTGTTTGTTTGTTTTTTCTGCTAAGGATTGCTTTCACTAGCCAGTGTCTTTTCTGATTCTATCTGAATTTTGTATATTGATTTCTAGTTCTGTAAAAGAGAGCTGTGAAAATTTTGATTGAGATTTCATTGAATCTATAAATTGTTTATGACAGAATAGTCAATTTCACAATATTAATTTTAGCAATTCATTGGCATAGGAGGTCTATTTTTTTTCTAGACCCATAGATTAACAGAAACTCCAGTGCCAGGCATAAGAAACCTCTTTTTGAGTAGTTGATCAGTGGAGTCTGAAAAGGTCACACAGCAATATAGGCTGTTGCTGTTGCTATTAGTTTCCTCCCACGAAGTGAGAGAAAATACCTATTACTGAAGACCACACATATGTCACACATTAGACTCCAAGGAAATGAGGTACATCTGATCCAATGGTTCCCTCCCTGGGGACTAGCTTTGATAGTAACAGAAGGTGCTATGCATGCTGCCAAGAAAGGGAAGCATTAAACTGACCTACCTTGCTGTTTTCTCTGCGAACCACAACAATGACCAGCATTACAAAATATCTTTAAAGGTGAAGGAGTGGGATTCAAATACTGGTGATAACCAGTATCATGCCTGGTGCTGGAAACAGAGCCAACTACCTGTAGCTAGTGATGTCATGGACCTCAGAGAGCAACATACACTGCTACATTTCTAAACAAGAATAATTCATAACTATATTCTAAATACTTATTTTTTCACACTCACAAATCAGTGTAACTCCCATCTTTTATCAAAGAAACTCCTTTGCAGCAGAAACCATTATAAAAAGGCATAAATAATCAATATGCTGAGAGGAACTAATTGTCTTATCTCTAAAAAGAACCTCCTAAAATTTATTTACTTTTGTAATTCTTGACTTCTTTGATTTATTCTAAACACAGAAGACCAGATGACCATTAGAACTATATCCCATACAGTGTCAAAATTCTTGCTCAAAAGCCTGACACTGTCAAAGTCCATAGCATGGCACAGACTCTCCAGGCTTCTCTGACCTCAGCACTCTGTTCTAGCTCCCTGGTTTTTCTGTATTATTATTACTTTTCTTTTTATTAGTTTCCCTTTATATTTCTGTTGGAAATTTCTCTAAGTATCTGAAATGGATACTTTCTCACATCCATTATATTTTTTTCTATTCTATATCTTCACTAATAAAACACTGTACAACTCAGATTTTCTTTTTCTTCTGGTTATTATTCTTTCCTATTATACTGTCCACCAACTTCTAACACATTATATATTTATTTTTATTATATTTGTATTAACAACCCCTTCACATAATATTATCCCACAGTGAAGTCTTCATCAGTTTGTCTCATTATTATATTCTAAGTATATAGAATAATGCCTGGGAGATGAGAAAAGCAAAATAACTATTAAATATCTTTGGGCATCAGAAGATATGCACTGTGGGAATGATTTGGGATATAGCTGTAACTCTAAGCATTCTAGAACAACTTCATCCTTTGGGGATTATTATAAATTAACATATGCATACTAAAGAAGACATTAAAATGATACCACTTATTTGCAAAATTGTGATAAAAATGTGATATATATATATACATACATATATATGTATGTATATATGTATATATGTATATATATGTATATACATATATATGTACATATAGGCTTTAAAGATATAATATATATTTTTTTCACCCTTGCATCAGAGTTCAACTACCACTATGTAACATCAGCTGAAGATCAGCACAATTCCATTGACTAAAGTCAGATATACTGCTTCAAGTATTTATTGAAACAGATAACTGTAGAAAAAAAAATAAAAAGTCTTCTTTTAACCCAGATTTATAGCTCTGCCATTTGCTCTAAGAGACTTTAAACTCCATCTGGAGCAGATATACTGTTTTATTTTATGTGTGACTGATTGTCACATACAGACAGACGTCTTTAGATGTACAATATCAATCGCCTCTTATATGATTATCATTTCCATTTACAATGATAAAGTATTGTCTCAGCAAAACTAAACCTGCAAAATTCAAAGTCAAAAGAATTAGTTCTAATAATGATGGTGTTGTGTCACCTTGAGAAAGTCAAAACAATTACTATAAGAATAATAAAAACCACATCACATGCATATTGCCAAACTTCTTGATGTGCTACTGTCCAAGGTCTTAGGCAGAACAACCTCCACATTTGTAACAGGATCACAATGGTATAGTCAAATTAGAGGAACACATTTATGAATTTAAAACATTAATTTGCTGAATGTTCATTCATCCCTGAACTACTAAGCACAGTATTTTGTATATGATGACACTTTACTTAGTATTTAAATGCAAACATTTGATTGAGGGAAGATAGTACTTTGTTAAATTGTTATGGTACTGGTATGGGAGAAACTAGTAAAATTTATAAGAAAGATATTTTATCCCTGAGTTTCAAAGCCCTGATGTAGCTTATAGGGTCAATGTTTTTCTGGACATCCACTTTCCACTTCTTCAACAGAGAGGCAAGAAAAACTATCCTAGCATAATAGCCATGTGGAAATGTCCTAAGAAAATTAAACTTAGTTTGATCAATGATTTCATACAAATGAACTTAATAATTAGTATGTTCCTTTAAAATAGAGCCATCTGGGGGACTGTAGAGATAACTTGGCAGTTAAAAGCACTTATTGTTCTTCCAGAGGAACCAAGTTTGGTTACTAGTGCCCACATATGGTGGTTCATAATCTTCTGAAACATGAGCTTCATCGCATTTGCTTCCTTGTCCTACATTCTCATAGAACCTGGACTCATGTGCACATAACCCCACATACATATACATAAAATTTTAAATAATAAAAATAAATGTTTAAAAATGTAAACACTTTATTTTGATTCTTCTACTTTTGAGACTGCTAAAAATGTCGATGTCTTTTACTAAAGAGAATGACAATAATGTATAATATATATATACATACCTATATATGTCTATACACACATCATACGTAAATACATATATATTATATTAAACCATAAATTCATGGTAGACCTTGGAATTTTTTTACTGTAATTGTAAAAGTTTTGCTTCTATTTTAAGAAGCTGAATGTGTGTGTATCAATATAAATATCTATATTCTATAATGTTGTCATCATACATTTATTTATGTGATTATATCAAATAATACAAGTGACAATATTTACTTTGTTTGACTATAATTTAGTTCATTTTTACTTAGAATTTAAATATCTTTATATTTCATAGAATAGACACTATATTTTCTTTTGTTTTCTTCCTCAAAAAAAGAATATTTTGAAGAGGGGGCAAGATGGAGGCACCAGGAGGACTCTCATTCTGAGCAGCAGCACAGCAGGATTGGCACATTGACCAGCAATCAGTACTCGCCAGCAATCAGAACTCGCGGCCATAAAACACAAGTGATTGTGTTTCACAGGTGAGAGGATACCCCACGGTGGGGGATTCAATCAGCTTTAACTCACCCTGCTAAACTGCGGAAGAGATCCTGGTTCCGCCAGGTGCTTGGTCGCCAGCCCAGAGCTACACGCCAGCATGTTCTGGTCACCATCTCAGACTGAACTGTGGGCCCAGAACATCACAGACTGGATTTTTCAGTGGAGAGATAACCCCACGGAGCAGGAAACGATTGGGACCGACCTTAGGTCACCCAAACATTCCCTGGAAAAGACTCGGGTTTCGCGGGCACCCCAGGAGTCAGCCCAGAGCCAGAGCCGGGGACCCAGGTGCGTGCACAGAGCCCTGCCTGCGCGCCAGACTCGCCGCCTCAGACAGAACTGTGGGCACCAGGGCACCAGGGCACCAGAGACTGCATTTCACTGTCAGGTGCAAACCCACAGGGAGGGAAACGGCTGGTCTGATCTCAGAGCACTCAGCCGACACCCTTACCCGAAAAGGTCTCAGGAAAATTGTCCAGTTTACACAGACAGGCTCCCAAAGGCAAGAAAGGCGGAGCCACGGGCGGGCATCTGTGCCTGTGGGTTCTACTCGCCACCCCAGACAGAAAAGGGGTCCCCAAAGCAAAGACTGGGTGTCTCTGGCAGGAGGAAACCCCCAGCGGGGGAGATCATCAGGTCTAATGCTCAGGACACCAGCACCAAAAGACTTTATGGATTCACGCAGAATCTAGGCTCTAGCTTTCTAAAGCAGGCAGGAGCGCTGTGCTCAGCCGCCATTATTGAGTACCCCTAGGGCACTGGGGCACACAGCTGCATCCTCAGACCTACAAAAGCCAGAGAGCCACTACAGCAGCCCTCAGATACTGTGCCAAGGATCAACCAGTTATCCCTAGCTAGACTGACAAAATTGTGGGAATCCCAGGTCCTTCAAGAGGGCTGTACCCACAGCATACAGACCAGAGCAGTGCCTAGAGCCGCCATCCCAGACAGAGACACACAGCTTCTGGTCCAGAGTGAGGCACCCAGCCTCCAGACCACAGCGGTGCCCCCAGGTGCCAACTCAACCTAGGTGCATATTCTCCAGGCCCAAAGCAGAGCACTCAGCCTCTGGCCCAGAGACTTGCTGGGCGCTCCTCTCACTTTCCCGGACAGAACTGTGTACCCCAGGATAAAAGACTGAGTTTCCCTGTTGGGAGAAAACCCCACAGCTAGGGAATCAGCAGTTTCTTCAAGAGGACTGTACCTGGAAAACTTTAACAACAGCAGCAGCTCACTAAATTTATAACGAGGAACCCAGCAGTAGTGCAACTGTCTTGAGAATTTCTATGGGTAAGAGGAGATCCCCCCCTGTCTAACAAAGACCACAGCTACTACTCAGGGCTATACACCTGAGGTGAGCAGTGGCAATTCCTGAGAAACACTGGCCATACAGTGACCATAACCAAAAAGCAGAGGAGGTCTCCTTCAGGAAAAATCATCTTCCGGCCAAGGAGATTCTCCCTACCTCAGGACTCCAGGAAACACAGAAACTAACAACCAACACCTAAAACAGCCCAACGGGTAGAGGTCAGCATAAAAGCTCAACCAACAAAAGACAGAGTAATATGGCATCTCCAGAACAGCGAACAGCCCTGGACAACGCAGCATAATAGAAAATCAAGAAGATGAACTTACAACTATGCTGATGAAGAGGATAATAGAGGAAACAAATAAAATACGTAAAGAATGAGAGTAAGACAAAAACAAACAGATCATGGCTATCCGTAAAAAATGGAGGAAGTTAAAGACAAGCAGATTATGGCCATCCGTGAAGAAATACAGAAAGATGCAGCCAAACAGTTTGCGGTCTTCAGAGAAGAAATAATTAAATCACTGAAAGAAATAAAAGAAACAGAGTTGAAGGAACTAAAAGAAAAAGAGGAAAATACAAGCAGACAGGTGAAGGAAGTAAACAAAACAACTCAAGACCTGAAGATAGAACTGGAAAAATTAAAGAAAACACAAATGGAGGAAATAATGGAGAGGAAGAATTTAGGGAAGAAAACAGGAACTACAGAGGTAAGCATAACCAACAGAATACAAGAAATGGAAGAAAGAATCTCAGGTATAGAAGACACAATGGAAGAAATCGATGTTTCTGCCAAAGAAAATGTTAAATCCAAAAAATTCCTGACACAGACCGTCCAAGAAATCCAAGAGAATATGAAAAGACAAAACCTAAGAATAATAGGTATAGAGGAAAAAGAAGACTCCCTTCTCCAAGGCCCAGAAAATATTTTCAACAAAATCATTGAAGAAAATTTTCCCAAGTTAAAGGAGAAGCCAATAAGAATACATGAGGCCTACAGAACACCTAAAAATTTGACCAGAAAAGAAAATCCTCCCGCCACATAATAATCAAAACAGTAAGTATACAGAACAAAGAAAAAAATACTAAAAGCTGCAAGGGAAAAAGTCTAAGTAACGTATAACAGCAAACCCATTAGAATCACACCTGACTTTTCAACAGAAACTATGAAAGCCAGAAGGGCCTGGACAGATATCATGCAGACCCTAAGAGAACACAGATGGCAACCCAGGCTACTATACCCTGCAAAACTCTCAGTCCTCATAGACAAAGAAAACAAGCTATTAAATGACAAAAACAATTTTCAACAATACCTACACACAAATCCAGCATTACAAAAGACACTGGAAGGGAAAATACAACCCAAGAAAATTAGCTTCTGTCAAGAAAACACAGGAAATAATTAACCTTACTACAGTAAAATGAAAAGCAACCAAACACACAACCTTATGAGCATAGCCAACATCAAAATCAAACGATCTAACAGCCACTGGTCATTAATCTCTCTCAACATCAATGGACTCAACTTTCCAGTAAAAAGGCACAGATTAACAGAATGGATACATAAACGAAACCTAGCAATCTGTTGCATACAAGAAACACACCTAAGGCACAAAGATAGACATTACCTGAGGGTAAAAGGTTGGAAGATGACTTTCCAAGCAAATGGACCCAAGAAACAATCAGGAGTAGCCATTCTACTTTCTGATAAAATAGACTTTCAACCAAAATTAATAAAAAGAGATGAGGAAGGACGCTTCATACTCATCAAGGGAAAATTCCACCAAGAAGACATCACAATCCTGAACATCTATGCCCCAAATACAAGAGCACCCACATTTGTAAAAGAAACATTGATAAAATTTAAACCACATATAGATCCCCACACATTAATAGTGGGAGACTTCAACACCCCACTCTCAACAAAGGACAGGTCAACAAAACAGAAATTAAACAAAGAAACAATATCTCTGACAGAGGTCATGAATCAAATGGACCTCACAGACATTTACAGAACTTTACACCCAAACACAAAAGAATTTACCTTCTTCTCAGCACCTCATGGAACCTTCTCCAAAATAGACCATATAGTTGGTCACAAAGCAAGCCTCAACAGATACAAGAAGATTGAAATAATCCCTTGTATCTTGTCTGATCACCATGGAATAAAGCTGGATTTCAACAACCACGGAAATAGCAAAAAGCCTACACACACAAGGAAACCGAACAACTTTTTACTAAATGACAGCTGGGTCAGGGAAGTAATAAAGAAAGAAATTAAAGTCTTTCTAGACCTCAATGAAAATGAAGACACAACATACCCAGATTTGTGGGACACAATGAAAGCAGTGCTAAGAGGAAAGTTCATCGCACTAAGTGTCTTCAAGAAGAAATTCGAGACAGCTCATTCAAGCAACTTAATGGCCCACTTAAAAACCCTAGAAAAAGAAGAAGCAGACACACCAAAAAGGAGTAGACGGCTGGAGATACTCAGGGCTAAAATCAATCAATTAGAAACAAATAAAACAATTCAAAGGATCAATGAAACCAAGAGCTGGTTCTTTGAGAATATCAACAAGATCGACAAAGCCTTAGCCAAGGTAACTAAAATGCAGAGAGACACCACCCAAATCAAGAAAATCAGAAATGAAAAGAGGGACATAACTACAGACACTGAGGAAATCCAAACAATCATTAGGAATTACTTCAAAAGTCTATATGCCACAAAATTTGAAAATCTAATTTTCTTGATCGATTTGACTTACCAAAGCTGAATCAGGACCAGGTAAATCAATTAAATTGTCCTATAGCCCCAAAGAAATAGAAGCTGTCATCAAAAGTCTCCCATCCCAAAAAAGCCCAAGACCAGATGGCTTCAGCACAGAATTCTACCAGAACTTCAAAGAAGAGCTAACTCCAATTCTCTTCAAACTATTCCACAAAATATGAAACAGAAGGAACATTACCAAACTCATTCTATGAA
Organism: Psammomys obesus; assembly: GCF_907164565.1. Classification (NCBI taxonomy): domain Eukaryota; kingdom Metazoa; phylum Chordata; class Mammalia; order Rodentia; family Muridae; genus Psammomys; species Psammomys obesus. Next base: position 56,418,385 of record NW_026585644.1, read on the forward strand.
GCCACAGTCACCTTGGTACCTAAACTTCACAAAGAATCAACAAAGAAAGAGAATTTCAGGCCAATCTCCCTTATGAACATTGATGCAAAAATACTTAACAAAAGACTTGCAAACCGGATACAAGAATACATAAAAGATATCATCCACCATGACCAAGTAGGCTTCATCCCAGGTATGCAGGGGTGTTTCAATATAGGGAAATCCATCAATGTGATCCACAATATTAACAAACTGAAAGAAAAAAGAAACACGTGATAATCTCCCTAAGATGCTGAAAAAGCATTTGACAAAATCCAACAATCATTCATGTTTAAAGTATTGGAGAGATCAGGGATACCAGGCACATATCTAAACATAGTAAAGGCAATATACAGCAAACCTATAGCCAACATCAAACTGAACGGAGAGAAACTTAAGGCAATCCCACTGTAATCAGGGACAAGACAAGGCTGCCCACTCTCTCCGTATCTCTTCAACATAGTGCTGGAAGTCCTTGCTAGAGCAATAAGACAGCTGAAGGAGATCAAGGGGATACAGATGGGAAAGGAAAAAGTCAAATTATCACTATTTGCAGATAGTATACATGAGTGACCCCAAAAACTCAACCAGGGAACTCCTACAGTTGATAAACACCTTCAGCAAAGTGGCCAGATACAAAATTAACTCAAAAAAATCAGTAGCACTCCTGTATACAAAAGACAAAAGGGCTGAGAAAGAAATTAGAGAAGCAACACCCTTCAAAATAGCCACAAATGACATAAAGCATCTTGGTGTAACCCTAACCCAGCAAGTCAAATACTTGTATAAAAAAAAATTTCAAGTCTCTGAAGAAAGAATTAGAAGAAGATATGAGAAGATGGAAAAATCTCCCATGCTCATGGCTTGGCAGGATTAACATAGTAAAAATGGCCATCTTACCAAAAGCAATCTACAGATTTAATGCAATTCCCATCAAATTGCCAACACATTCTTTACAGACCTGGAAAGAAAAATTCTCAACTTCGTATGGAATAGCAAGAAACCCAGAATTGCTAAAACAATCCTCTACAATAAAAGATCTTCTGGAGGTATCTCCATCCCTGATCTCAAGCTGTACTATAGAGCAACAGTTATAAAAACTGCATGGTACTGGCATAGAAACAGAATGGTGGATCAATGGAACCGAACAGAAGACCCAGAAATAAACCCACACACTTATGGACACCTGATCTTTGACAAAGATGCCAAAACCATATAATGGAAAAAAGATAGCATCTTCAACAAATGGTGCTGGTCCAACTTGATGTCTACCTGTAGAAAAATGAAAATAGATCCATACTTATCACCCTGCACAAAACTGAAGTCCAAGTGGATCAAAGACCTCAACATAAAACCAGACACATTAAATCGGCTAGAAAAAAAGTGGGGAATACCCTAGAACTCATTAGTACAGGAGACAACTTCCTGAACAGAACACCAACAGCACAGGCTCTAAGAGCAACAATCAATAAATGGGACCTCATGGAAATGAAAAGCTTCTGTAAAGCAAAGGACACTGTCATCAAAACAAAGCGACTGCCTACAGATTGGGAAAGAATCATCACCAACCCTTTTTCTGACAGAGGACTCATATCCAGTATATATAAAGAACTAAAGAAGCTGAAAAGCAGCAAACCAAGTAATCCACTTAAAAAATGGGGAACAGAGCTAAAGAGAGAATTCTCTGTAGAGGAATATCAAATGGCAGAGAAGCACTTAAATAAATGCTCAACCTCATTAGCCATTAAGGAAATGCAAATCAAAACAACCCTGAGATTTCACTTTACACCCATCAGAATGGTTAAGTTCAAAAACTCAAGTGACAGCACATTTTGGAGAGGTTGTAGAGAAAGGGGAACCCTCCTCCACTGCTGGTGGGAATGTAAACTTGCACAACCACTCTGGAAATCAATCTGACGCTTTCTCAGACAACTAGGAATAGCACTTCCTCAAGATCCAGCCATACCACTCCTAGGCATATACCCAAAAGAGGCTCAAGTACACAAAAAGGACATTTGCTCAACTATGTTTGTAGCAGCTTTACTTGTAATAGCCAGAAGCTGGAAACAGCCCCAGATGCCCCTCAACTGAAGAATGGATGCAGAAACTGTGGTACATCTATACAATGGAGTATTACTCAGCAATGAAAAATAAGGAAATCATGAAATTTGCAGGTAAATGGTGGGACCTGGAAAGGATCATCCTGAGTGAGTTGTCCCAGAAGCAAAAAGACACACGGTGTATACTCACTCATATAAACATACAACATAGTATAAACCCACTAAAATCTGTACATCTAAACAAACTAAGCAAAAGAGAGGAGCCTAACTAAAATGCTCAATCCCCATCCTGAAAGGCAAAGAGGATGGACATAGGAGGAAGAAGAAAACAGGAAACAACCTAGGAACCTGCTACAGAGGGCCTCTGAAAACCAGAAGAAGAAAATAGAAACAACCTAGGAACCTGCCACAGAGGGCCTTTGAATGCCTCTGCCATGTAGACTGTCAAAGCAGATGCCGAGCCTGATGACCAACTGACCTGCAGAGTGAATGGAATTTTATGTAAGAAGTGGGAAATTTTATGTAAAAGCTGGAGAGGACAGGAACTCCTCAAGGAGAGCAACAGAACAAGAAAATTTGAACACAGGGAACTTCCCAGAGACTCATACTCCAATCAAGGACTATCTGTGGAGAAAACCTAGAACCCTGACAATTCAGCCACTTCTGATGAGAACTGATAGACTAAGATCAGAAAGAAGGAGAGCAGGACCTTTCCTATTAGTAGACTTGGGGAGGGGCATGCATGCAGAAAGGGAGGGAGGGTGGGACCAGGAGGGGAGGAGGGAGGGGCTTATGGGGGATACAAAATGAATAAAGTGTAATTAATAAAAGTTAAATAAAAAACAAAGAAAATATTTCATCTCTTAAAATACAGAACATTTGTAAGATGTACCCTTTTATTTACTTTTGTTTAGATGCTTGGTAAGCATATATTTCATTTCTTAAACCCCAATGATAATTAATAATTTTTTATTTAGTACTTCTTCATTTCTATATGCAAGTTTGTGAATCTTTGTTTTTTCCCTGAGGCTTTGAATTTTTCTTTAGGAAATGGAACACTGAAGTTCACTGTTGACTGTTTCTGTAAGTACTGTCAGTACATAGTTTAGATCTCAAAAATAAATGTTCTGGTTGAGATTTATGACTGAAATTGCCTTAGAATATTGAATGATGAAATAGAAAAAATCTCTACACAATAATGTTTTCCTTATCTATTTATTATTGTTATTATTATTATTATTATTATTAGTATTATTATTAAACTTTATTCACTTTGTATTCCAGCTGTAGCCCCTTCCCTCATCTCCTCCTAGGCCCACTTTTTCTCCCTCTTATCCCCCTGTGTCCTTCCTCTAGTCCACTGATAGGGGAAGTCCTTGTCCCCTACTATCTAACCCTAGCCTATCAGGTCTCATCAGTACTGTCTGGATAGTCTTTCTCTGTTTCCAAGGAAGGCCATCTCACCAGAGGATCTAAGAGCAGGCAACCTAATTCATAACAGAGACTACCCCTGATTCCATTACGAGAGAACCCCCATAGCGACTGAGCTGCCAATGGGCTACATCTGAGCAGGTGTTCTAGGTCCTCTCCATGAATGGTCCTTGTTTGACTCATCAGGCTCTGTATGGTCCCTTGTGCCCAGATATTTTGGCTCTGCTGGTCTCCTTGTAGAGTTCTTGGCTCCTGTCACTTCCAGGTCTTTTTTGTTTGTTTGTTTTGTTTTAATTTATTTATTAAAATTTATTTACTGTTTATCACAGTTGTAGCTCCCTCCCTCATCACCTCCAAATCCCACCTTCCCTTCCTCTTCTCCCTCTATGTTACTCCCCTAGTCACCTGATAGGGGAGGTCCTCTTCCCCTTCCATCTGATCATAGCCTATCAGGTCTCATCAAAACTGGCTGCATTGTGTTCCACTGTGGCATGGTAAGACTGCATCCTACTCAGGGAGAGGTGATCAAAGAGCCTGTCACTGAGTTCATATCAGGGACAACCCCTGCTCCCCTTAGTAGGGAACCCACTTGGAGACTGAATTGCCATGGGCAACATCTGTGCAGGAGTTCTAGGTTGTATCCATGCATGGTCCTTTGTTGGAGTATCAGTCTCAGAAAAGCCAAAGCCTAGAGTTTTGGCTCTGTTTGTCTCCTTTTGGAGCTCCTGACCTCTCCAGGTCTTCCTATCTTCCCCTTCTTTCATAAGATTCCCTGCACTCTGCCCAAAGTTTGGCTATGAGTCTCAGCATCTGCTTTGATATCCTGCTAGAGTCTTTCAGAGATCCTTCGAGGTAGAGTCCTGTCCTGTACCCCATTTTCTCCTTTTTCAGATGTCAATCCAGTTTGCCTATCTGAGTGAAGATTGATCATATTCCCCAGGGTCCTCCTTCTTGCTTAACTTCTTTAGGCATACAGATTTTAGTATGTTTGTTCTATGTTATATGGCTAACATCCACTTATAAGTGAGTATATACCATGTGTGTCTTTCTGTCTCTGGGTTACCTCACTCAGGAGGATATTTTCTAGTTCCATCCATTTGCCTGCAAATTTCATGATGTTTTTGCTTTAAATTGCTGAGTAGTATTCCATTGTGTAAATGTACCACAATTTTTGTATACATTCCTTGGTTGAGGGACATCTAGATTGTTTCCATATTTTGGCTATTACAAATAAAGATGCTATGAACATAGTAGGGCAAATGTCCTTGTTGTATTGTTAAGCCTCTTTTGAGTATTTGCCCAGTGATCATATACTTTGATCTTGAGGTAGTGCTATTACTAAGACACTTTCTGAGAAAGTGTCAGATAGATTTCCAAAGTGGTTGTACAAGTTTACATTTCCAGCAGTAAAGGAGGAGGGTTTCCCTTTTCTCCATATTCTCTTCAATAAATATTGATATTTGAGTTTTTGATCTTAGCCACTCTGATGATGTAAGTTGGAATTTTTTGATTTGCTAAAGAATAGTAAAGATGTAGAGCATTTCTTTAAGTGTTTCTCTGTTATTCCTGTGTTCAGAATTCTGTTTAGCTGTGTAAACCAATTTTTAATTGGATTTTTTGGTGTGTTGGTGTTTAACTTCTTGAATTCTTTATATATTCTGGATATTAACCCTCTGTCAGACGTAAGGTTGTTGAATATCTTTTCCTAGTCTGTATGCTGTCATTTTGTTCTATTGACTGTGCTGACTTCAATTTTCCCTCTACAATTTAATATTTTATTTAATATTTAAACAAATACTTTCCTTAATGTGTATATCTATATATTTTCTACTGGAAAAAAAATTCTCATTTCATAACCCAGGTGTTTAATTTGTTCCCAGAAGCTCTTGGAGACTTTGTCTCTTCTCTTCCGTATTAATGTTTATATTAACAGTTTTTAAATCTCAAAAATTCCTGTGCATATTAAATCACTCAGAGTAAAATTTTAAAATAATTTGTTGTTTTAACTTCACAAGCATCATTCATTCTAGGTATTCAGAGAATGCATCTTGATTTTTGTCTTTCACTGGGTAAAGCTTTCTGTATGAAAACACACAAAGACATACACACACAAATGCACACATATATACAACACATACATACAGACAAAAACATACATGTATACCACACATACATATACATACACATATTAGTAAATGATTTTAAGGATATTTTTCTTAGTACAAACTAGATTAGACTTTCACAGAGTCTCATACAGAAAGGGAGAATATATCTGTGGGTACACCTGTTATTTAACATGAAAGGTTTCTTTTTTAAAAAAATATACACTTAGCAGATCTGAAAGGATTTTGCTAAAGCATCAAGAAAAATACCCACACACCTATGGATACGTTATTTTTGACAAAGAAGTCAACAACATACAATGGAGAAAAGACAGCATCTACAAAAAAAATGGTTCTGGTCTAACTGGATGTCTATGTAGAAAAATGTTAATAGATCCATATTTATCACCCTGCACAAAACCAAAGTCCAAGTGGATCAAAGAGCTCAACATAAATCCAGATACACTAAATTGGTTAGAAGAAAAAGTTGGGAAATGCGTAGAACTCATTGGTACAGGAGACAATTTCCTGAACAGAACACTAACAGCACAGGCACTAAGATCGACAATCAATAAATGGGACTTTCTAAAACGGAAAATCTTCTGTGAAGCAAAGGACACTGCCATCAGAACAAAACAATGGCCTACAGACTGGGAAAGGATCTTCACCAACCCTCTATATGACAGAGGGCAAAGATACAGAACATAAAAAGAACTCAAGAATTTAAAAAGCAACAAATCAAATAATTCCATTAAAAGATGAGGTACAGATCTAAACAGAGAATTCTCAATAGAGGAATATCAAATGACAGAGGAACACTTAAAGAAGTGTTTAACATCCTTAGTCATCAGGGAAATACAAATCAAAACGACCCTGAGATTTCACCTTATACCCATCAGAATGGCTAAGATAAAAAACTTAGTGACAACACATGCTGGAGAGGATATGGGGAAAGGGGAACCCTCCTCCATTGCTGGTGGGAATGTAACTTTCGAAATCAATCAGGCCCTTTCTCAGACAGTTGGGAATAGTGCTACCTCAAGTTGCAGCTATATCACTCTTAGGCATATATCCAAAATATGCTCAAGTATACGTGGACATTTGCCCCACCATGTTTTTATCATCTTTATTTGTAATAGCCAGAATCTAGAAACAACCCAGGTGTCCTTCAATTGAGAAATGGATTCAGAAATTGTGGTACATTTACACAATGGAATACTTCTCAGCAATTACAATCAAGAAAATCATGAAATTTGCAGGCAAATGGTGAGAACTAGAAAAGATCATCCTGAGTAAAGTATCCCAGAATCAGAAAGACACACATGGTGTATACTCACTTATAAATGGATATTAGACATATAATGTAGTACAAACATACTAAAATATGTACACCTAAAGAAGCTAAGCAAGAACAAGAACCATGGGTAGGATGATCAGTCATCACTCAAAAAAATCAAAGACGGTATACATTGGAGAAAACAGGGAACAGGACAGAAGCTTACCACAGAGGACCTCTGAAAAACTCTACCCAGCAGGGTATGAAAGTAGATGCTGAAACTAATAGCCAAACTTTGGGCAGAGTGCAGGAAATCTTATGAAAAAAAGGGCAGATAGAAAGACCTGAGGAGCAGAAGCTCCACAAGGAGAACAACAGAACCAAAATACTCTGGGCCCAGGGGTCTTTTCTGAGACTGATACTCCAACCAATGACCATGCTCAGAAATAACTTAAAACCCCTGCACAGATTTCCATGGTAGCTCACTCTTCAAGTGGGTCACCTAGTAATGGGTACGTGAACTGTCTCTGATATAAACTCAGTAGCTTGCTCTTTGATCACCTCCCCATGATAGGGGAGCAGCCTTACCAGGCCACAGAGAAAGGCAATGCAGCCAGTCCTGATGAAACCTGTTAAACTATTTTTCAGAGGGAAGGGGAGGAGGACCTCCTCTATCAGTTGCCTTGGTGAGGGGCATGTAAGGAGATGAGGGAGGGAGGGTAGGAAGGAGAGGGTTTGAGAGAATGGGTTACAGCTCGGATACAAAGTGAATAAACTGTAATTGATGAAATAAATTAAAAAAAAGAAAGAGTAGATCTTGTTCCTACTTTGGTTTTATATTTATTTTTTTCCAAATATATATATCAAGAACAGTGCAGTTCTCATCAGCTGTTCGCTTGCAGACCTACCAGCCTCCGTAAATAATGCTGATTCACCAAATATGTCCTGTAGCCATCTGGTAGAGACTGTCTCTGGAGGCATCTCATGCCCCTTGTCATATGAACTGTCAGGAAGAGTCACAAATTTCCCACTTTGTCCCATAGGTAAAGTAAGTGTGGTTCTCTTCAGCTGATCCTTTTATCTGTGTCTCACTGAGTACCCTAAGGTCATGCCTCAGAATAAATGGTAGAAGGAAGGATCATTCTGCTGGTCTGTCTAGGATAAAAATATATTAACATAGTTTGGTTCCATATTATTTGGGCAGACCATCTGCCAGACTGTGATAATTAGCCCTGATTCTCTACTGAATTCTGTACTCTATAAGTTCTGGATAATGTCAAGGACTAGAAAAAAATGAGAGAAAGTTAGGAAGCATATGTTATTTAGGAAAGAGAAAGTTAATGATAAAGGTCTAGAGTTGTAGTCAGAATTATTTTTAAGACAGAAAAGTAGTCTTGTCCTTGAATTTTTATTTTTATTTTACAGAAGGCACTTTTCAATTTTAATATAACACTTGCTAAAGGAATAGTTATTGATATCATTTTTTAATTTTCATATTCTCATGTGTTGGGTTGTGTGTATGTATTTACATGTGTGTAAGTGCATGTGTGTGTGTCTACATGCATGTGTGTGTGTGTGTGTGTGTGTGTGTGTGTGTGTGTGTGTGTGTGT
>NW_026585644.1:56426892-56440942 GCF_907164565.1 Psammomys obesus
GTGTGTGTGTGTGTGTGTGTGTGTGTGTGTGTGTGTGTGTGTGTGTGCCACATATTCTGGTGTATGTGGATGAAAAAGTTGACGTCAAGAATCATCCTCCAGAGTTTTCCCACCCTTAGTCATTGAAGCAGGGCCTCTTAGTCAAACTCTTTGGTCCTTGATATGAAGGTGATCTCACTAGGTGCTTTGCTCTGTCTCTTCCTTTAGAGGCTGGACATGTACCTGTTTTCTGATGATCCAAACTGAAATTCATTTTTTTTGTATGAAACAAGAATTTTAACCACTGACCCATCTCCAGAGCACCACCTTAATTTTCCATCAATAATTATTTTAGGAAATAACAAGCTGGAAGGAAAGTCACTTGTCCAACACCTTAAGCCTGGTCTTCTATTTCTTTAACCACACACAAAAAATGAAATGGAGTATTGTTGTCATAAACATCATCCAAAGGTTTACTGTAACATTTTAGTTTTCATTGTATACAAGTATTATGATTTATAAGAGAAAGTTTATAAGAATAAGCTATGCAAATGGCTTCTCTATTGGTGTGGGGCATCTTTAACTTTCAGTCCAAATGCATTGAATTTTGTGTGAAGCATTTAGATTACTGCTTGGAAACAGAAGTGCAAATAGTATTTTAAGCAATCAACTTTTATAATGGTTTTAAAATTCAGTAACGACACAAATCTCCTTATAAGCAAAACTGACATGGACTTTGCATTTAGATGGTCATGAATTCAAAATGCTGTTTTTCAGGAACAAAAAAAAAACATAAACACATCTGTGTATGATTCAAATCTTTGTTCCTGGAAACAAGCACATCTATTCTTGCTTAAATATTAGAGGATAAAATATAAATAGGCTGTAGACAGGTGATCTTACACCTTATTTTTTGAACTGAGTCAAATTTTAAAGTGAACAGAGAGACATACAGTAACACATCTAGATAAATCATATTGTGTGGTCATATATTGGTAGAATATATGTGTCCTTATTGATTTTGATGTTCTATGTAAAGCATTATAAAGTAGCACAATGCTTTAAAGAAATCAAATTAATAAACCAAACCAAAGCATGTATTACTCATTATGTGGAAATGCCATATTATTAACTATGATTTCTTTTTCTTCCCCTTCTTGTGCTGCACCAAGCAGGAACGATGAATGTCTCCAATGTGATTGCATAGAACATCTGTTCTGTCTATACATTGCTGTTCCTCTTCCTGCTGGGTGCTGAGCACTCATTTGACTTATCCTTCCCCACTGATCCTCCAGAGAAAAAATGTTCTCATTATTCATTTTATGATGTTTACCCATGATTTCTGGATATGGAGATTCTAAGTAGTATAATTTACTTAACTGCCATAGGCCAGTTATTATTACTTTAAAGAAAAATAGTCAAGATGTTGAGTAATGACCTTTTATTTTCATAAGTCCCTATTTCTATTGAATTCATTTATTTATTCGCTTTACATACTGGTCATAGCCTCCTCCCTCCTTTCCTCCTGATCCCATCCTCCCTCCCATTCTCCCTATCCCCCTCCACTACTCCTCAGGGGAATAGATGCCCCAGCTTATCAAGTCACATCAGGACTGATCACATACTCTTCCGATTGAGAGGTAGCCCTGCCAGGAGAAATGGATCAAAGAACAGACAACAGAGTCCATGCTAGAGTCAGACCTCACTCCTCTTACTAGGGTACCCCTATGAGGATCAAGCTGCCTATCAGCTACATTTGTGTAGGGAAGTAAGACCAAGTCCATATATGGTCCTGGGTTGGTGCTTCAGTCTCCATAGAACCCCCTGGGCCCTGGTTAGTTGGCTCTGTTGGTCTTCTGGTCTTTGTGTGGAGCCACTGTCCTCTCTGAGCCCTTCTGTCCTTTCCCCCATTCTTCAACTAAATTTCTTTTGCATTCCCCAGTGTTTGGCTCTGGATCTCTGCATCTGTTTTCATCAACTGCTGAGTAGAGGCACTCATATGGGAGCTTTGCTAGGCCCATCTACAAGCATAGCAGCATAGCATTAATAGTGTCATTAATTGGCTGTCTCCCATGGGGTGGGTCTCAGGTTAGGCAAGGCACTGGCTGAACATTCCCTCAATCCCTGCTTTATTTTTGTCCCTGTACATCTTTAACACAGGGGTAAATTTTGGGTAGAAGTATTTGTGTTGGTGTTCCCCTCCCTTCAATGGAAATCCTGTCTAGATAGAGGATGGCCTCCTCAGTCCTCATGACCCTCAGCTAGAGTCACCTTCACATCCTCCTGGGAACCTACCCTAAGTTAGGTCTCCAGCTTGTCACAGAGAAGTTCCCACCCAAGTCTTCTCTTCTTTCTGCAAGCCCTCTGTTCTCCTGCCCTGCTCTCCCCAGGTCTGATATCGAACCTCATTGCTCTCCCTGCTCCCTCTCTTACCCTGTTTCCTTCAACCACTTCTATTGTCTGTTCAATTTCCTCTTCTGAGTGAATTCAAGCATGCTTATTTGGGTCCTTCTTGTTACTTATCTTTGGGTCTTTGAATTATACTATGGTTATCCTATACTATATGGTTAATATCCACTTATAAGTGAGAATGTACCATGTGTGTCTCTCTGGGTCTGGGTTACCTCACTTAGGATTATCTTTTACTAGTTCCATCCATTTGCCTGCAAATTTCATGATGTCCTTGTTTTTAATAAAGAAGTAATATTCCATTGTAAATGTACCACACTTTCTTTATCCATTCTACAGTTGAGGGACATCTGGGTTTTTTCCACTTTCTGGCTATTATGAATGAAGTGGCTATGAGCATAGTTGATCAAATCTGCTTTTTTGCCTGGTGGAGTATCTTTTGGGTATATGCCTAGGAGTGGTATATCTGGGTCTTGAGACAGACTATTTCCAATATTCTGAGAAAGTGAAAGATTAATTTCCAGAGTGTTTGTACAAGATTGTACTCATCAGCAATGGAGGAGGGTTTCCCTTTTTTAACATCCTCACCAGCATGCGCTGACACTTGAGATTTTGAGTTTTGGGATTCTGATGGGTGTAAGATGGAATCTCAGAGTCGTTTTGATTTGCATTTCTCTGGTGACTAAGGACATTGAACTTTTCTTTAAGTACTTCTTAATGTCATATAATTTATTATAGTGTATCCAAAACCAAACAATATTCTTCTTAAGTAAAATAATGTCTATACACACATGGTATATACTCACTTTTAAGTGGGTACTAGACCTATAACATAGGATAAACATGCTAAAATATGTACAACTAAAGAAGATAAACAAGAAAGAAGACCCGGGATAAGATGATCAATCCTCTCTTAGAAAGACAAGTGGAATGGACATTGGAAATAGGAGAAAACAAGTAACAGGACAGGAGCCTACCGCAGAGGGCCTCTGAAAGACTCTATCTAGCAGTGTATCAAAACAGATGCTGAGACTCATACGTGCGACTCATGCCCAAACCTTGGGCAGAGTGCAGAGAATCATATGAAAGAAGGGGAAGATAGTATGACCTGGACAGGACAGAAGCTACATAATGACCAAATATATCTGGGCTCAGGAGTCTATTCTGAGACTGTTTCTCCAACCAAGGACCATGAGTGGATATAACCTAGAATCCCTGACCAGATATAGCCCATCACAACTCAGTATTCAAGTGAGATTCCTAGTTAGGGGAACAGACACTGTCTCTGACATGAAATCAGTGGCTGACTCTTTGAACCCTGTCCCCAAGGGAGGAGCAGCCTTGCTAGGCCACAGAGGAGGACATTGCAGCCAGCCCTGAAGAGACCTGATAAGCTAGGCTCAGATGGAAGGGGAGAAAGACCTCTCCCATCAGTGGACTTAAAGAGGGACAAGAAGGAAATGAGGGAGAGAAGGGACTACTACTGGAATACAAAATAAATAAACTGTAATTAATATAAAAAATAAAATATAATACAAAAAATAAAAAACCAAATAAATAAATAAAATAATGTCTATAAATGCCCATATCTTTACACTTCTCACAAATAGGCTAACTCGGCTTTCAAACTTTTTCTAGCCAATAATTCACCACACAGAGACTTTTAGTACAATACACAATAATGTAAATATACTTTTAAATTACTAATATGAATGGAATATGATTGCTGCTTAATTGGCTGTATTTTTGCACCACTTTTTAGTTTTTACTAATATTTACGGTTCATAAATGTATATGATCCTTTTAAAGATTTGATTTTTCAAGAACTTTCATTTTCCTTTGAAGGAAGTGACATTTATTGTCGAGTTCAGACTCTACATCGGATTTGTGCAAAACCTTATGAAATCTCAGTGCATTTACTCTTTTAAGATCTATCCCAAGGCAAAAGGAAAACAAATGTTTACTATATCACTGGCTTCATAGTCAAGAGAACTGTACTAATGTTGACTGCTCTGAAATGTTGTAATAAAGATGATTCAAATTCTGTTGAGGATGTGCTATGTTTAGTCAGAGTCATAGAGTTTACTGTTATTCTCTTGGTTTCACAGTAAATGCTTCTAGAGTCTGTATAATTCTTTCTATCACAACAAATAATGCTAAAATCAACATCTGAACATTGATTATAAGTGCCGCTATCTCTTTAGGGAGTTCACTATCTTTTACTATCATAAAAAACAAGGAAATCATGAAATTTGCAGATAAATGTTGGGATCAGGAAAAGATCATCCTGAGATATGCCAGAAGCAGAAAGATGCACATGGTATATACTCACTCATATAGACATATAATGTAGGATAAACCTACTAAAATCTGTACACCTAAAGAAACTAATCAAGAGGGAGGACTCTTGCTAAAATGCTCAATTCCTATCCAGAAAGGCAAAGAGGATGGACATCAGAAGAAGGAGAAAAGAGGGAACAAACCAGGAACCTGACACAGAGGATCTCTGAAAGGCTCTGCCCTGCAAACTATTAATGCAGATGCTGAGACTTATGGGTAACCTTTGGGCAGGGTGCAAGGAATCTTATGAAAGAAGTGAGAAACAGTAAGATCTGGAAAGGACAGGAACTCCACAAGGAGAGCAATAGAACCAAAAACTCTGAGCACAGGGGTCTTTCTTGAGACTGATACTTCAACCAAGGACTATGCATGGAGATAACCTAAGACCCCTGCACAGATGTAACCCATGGCAGTTCAGTACCCAATTAGTTCCATTGTAATAGGAACAGGGACTATCTCTGACATGAACAGATTGGCCTGCTCTTTAAGTACTTCCCCCTGAGGGGGGGAGCAGCATTACCAGGCCACAGAAGAAGACAATGCTGCCACTCCTGATGAGACCTAATTGACTAAGATCAGAAGGAAGGAAAAGAAGGCCTCCCCTATCAGTGGACTTGGGAGGGGCATGCATGCAGAGGGTGGAGGAAGGAAGGGATTGGGGCACGAGGAGGAAGGGAACCACAGTGAGGAGACAAAGTGAATAAAGTGTAATTAATAAAGAATTAAAAATAAATAAATAAAAAATATTGTGTTTGCTTGAAAAGGTTTGTGGCCTAAGTAATTCACCAATTTGTGAAAATTTTCCCAAATTTTATTCTAGTTTTTTTCTAAAGTAATATATAAAACATAAATTTTCTAAAGTAATATATAAAACATAAATTTCAAGGTCACCAGTTAAAAATCATGCAGTATATTTCTATTCTCTTTATTCTAGGATCAAGTTGAATTTTACCTGATACTTCGAGCTTTATAATAACTCATCAAGTGCATGATATTAAAAGGAAAAAGCCACATTGAGCGAAGTGGCACTCTTAAAGTTTTCATAACTTTCTGTTTAAAAAAAAAAAAACTTTACCACTAGCTCAGAGTTTAAATGTGCAACATCTGTTTCATTTAAAGTCTGGCTTCCAGGCAGTATAGATTGCATTGAGCTTTCAGAGGAGGAAAGCAAAAGAAAAACCAATTACTTTCTGAAAACAACAACAATGTTTAAAGCTTTGAAAGTGAAGACTCTTATTCTATATTTGTAATTATAGCCTTTGGAAAGTGCTACAGGAGAGCTTGTCTTTCTGCAACCTCATAATGCTGCTGAAGTCCAGACCAGAAAACAGGATCACTCCTTCAAAGTTTAAAGGAATGTAGAGAGGGATTTGAGTGGTTGGATTTCAGCCTTTGAAAGAGAATGAGAGGGAAAGGGGAGGATGCCTACCTATTGATGTGCATTTCAATTCTTTATTTTCATGAAAGTTTCTATTTTAAAGATAAAATTTTGAGGTAAAAGCTTCCTATAAGTTAGAACTATCTGCCAACCAAGGACTCCCTTATTGTTTTCTATTTAAGTACATTGTATTGGCCAGTAAACAGAAGAAAAAAATGATGTTTATTTGCACATTGTACTAGCTGTATTTTTGTGTCAACTTGACACAAGCTAGAGTCAACAGAAAGAGAGGAGCCTCAGTTGGGAACTGAATTCATGCAATCCAGATGTAAGATATTTTCAATAATCAGTGATCAGTGGGGGATGGACCAGCCCAATTTAGGTGGTGCCATACCTGGGTTGGTGGTTCTGCATTCTATAAGAGAGCAGACTGAGCAATCCATGTGAACCAAGCCAGTAATCAGTTCCCCTTCATGGCCTCTGTATCTGCCTGACCTTCAGGTTCCAGGTCAGGCCTGTTTGAGTTCCTGTCCTGACTTTCTCCAATGATGGCCTTTGATCTGGAGTGTGAGCCAAATAATCTCCTTCCTCCCTCACTTGCTTTTTGGTCATGAGGTTTTCATTGCAGCAATGATAACCCAAAGACACTAAATATTTCTGCTTTACAGGCTGAGTAGCCTAGCATCATTTTTCAAAAACATTGATTTAAAACAGTAAGCACTGACATTTATCCTGTCATGCTAAGAGAAAAGTTAATTTGTCTACCAAAAAGAGAAGCATCACATAGACCTTGTTCCATAAAAGCAAAACATAATATTATATTAACAAGTCCAGGCTCCCCCAAAATGTCTTCTTGTTGCATAATAGTACATTTTCATTCTAGTGAAGATAATAACCAAAAGACAAAAAGCAACTTATAAAAAAGGAGAGGAAAGAAGAAAGGGAGGGAGAAAAAGAAATGAAGGATAAAACCTCTATGATAATGAATGGAATGAAGTAATACAGATTATCTAGAAGGATGTTTCAGTATTTCAGAAAATGTAACTAATGTTCACAAACATTCTTTTCTCAATGTTTAAAATTATTTTATTTTTATTAATTACAATTTATTCACTTTGTATCCCAGCTGTAGTCCCCTCCACCATCCTCTCCCAATCCCATCCTCCTTTCCTTTTCTTCTCCTATGCCCCTCTCCCAGTCCAATGATGAGGAAAGTTCTCCTCCCCTTCCATCTGACCCTAGTCTAACAGGTCTCATCAGGACTGGCTTCTTTGTCTTCCTCTGGGGACTGGTAAGGCTGTTCCCCCCTCAGGTGGAGGTGATCAAAGAGCCAGCCCATGAGTTCATGTCAGAGATGATCTCTGTTCCTATTATTGAGGAACCTTCCTGGACACTGAGCTACCATGGGCTTCTTCTGTGCAGGGGTTCTAAGTTATCTCCATGCATGGTCCTTGTTTGGAGTATCAGTCTCAAAAAAAGACCCTTGTGCCCAGATTTTTATTTTCAAAGTACGTCTTGAAAATTAAATGTTTTGTAGTATCCCATCAGTCTGGGGAACTATTGTAAGTCCCTATTCACAGACTTCCTCTGGGTCACTCTAGTAGTCCATCACAAATCCAGGAATCTAGCTACCTGTTTACATGAATTTACTGGTGTGGGTCCTTTGAGTCACAAAAAAAATGGAAGCATATAATATAACCTCCCATAATTTATTTTTTTTGGTCCATGATGTATTTTGAAATTTCATAGCTGACATTCTTTTGTCATTGGTGTGACACATTAATTATTAGTTTTGAATTTTGCCTGTCTACTTACATCAACATTTTGTTTGTGTGGTTCAAGCTCAGATTACTCTATGGCCTTATATTTTGCACCCATCCCAACAGTTAACATTCTATTAATTTCAATTTTAATTTATTTTCTCATATATTATATCCTGCCTGAAATTCTCCCTCCCACCTTTTCTTCCAGTACCCTGCTCCTGAAACCTCCCACTGGCCAACACCATCCAATTGTCCTCAGTTTCCCTTCAGAAAAAAAAAAAAAGCAGGTCTTCAAGGGATATCAACCATATATGGAATATCAAGTTGCAATAAGATGAAACAACTCCCCTAACATTAAGGCTAGACTAGGTAAGACAATAGGAAGAAACAGGCCCTAACAACAAGCAAAAGTGTCAGAGTTATCCCCTGCTCCCATTATTAGATGTTCCACAAGAAGACCAAGCAATACAACCATAATATATATACAAAGGACATTGGTCAGTCCCATGTAAGCTCCTTGGTTGGAGGTTTCATCCTAGTGAGCTCTTATGAACACAGGTTAGTTGATTTGGTTGGTTTTCTTGTGGATATACTTGAACACTCTGACTCTTACAATCATTCCTCCCTGTCTTCCACAGGATTCCCAGAGCTCCACCCAGTATTTTGCTGTGGGTCTCTGCATCTGTTTCCAATTCAATTTGTCATTGGTTCTGTATTAAATTCCTTATAATTTTAATTGTAAATAACAGTCCTTGCACTTCAGGTCAGCTCTCCTCTTTGGTACCATTGTTACCTCCACAGACCAAATACTGTTTCTGTACCCAAATATATGAATTTTCAAATGAAATATTTGTTTGTTACTTGTTAAAACTAGTACACTGCATTTTTCTTCTATGTCTTTTTTCTTTTACTACTTAAATAAAATATTAATTAATTATTATAATTTATTTACTTTGTATCCAACTGTAGCACTTCCTCATCTCCTCCCAATTTCACCCACCCTTCCTCTTCTCTCCCTATGCCCCTCCCCTAACCCACTGGTAGGGGAGTACTTCTAACCCCTCTATCTTACATATCAGGCCTATCAGGTCTCATCAGGGCTGCCCTAGCATCATTTTCCTTTTGGCTTGGCAAAGTTCTACCCCTGAGGGAGAGGTGATCAAAGAGCCAGCCCCTGAGTTCATGTCAGAAACAGCTCCTGATCCTCATACTAGGGAATCCACTTGAAAACTGAGCAGCCTATGGACTTCATAAGAACAAATCAATAAATTAGAAACAAAGAGAACAATTCAAAGAATCAATGAAACCAAGAGCTGGTTCTTTAAGAAAACCAAGAAGATAGGCAAACCCTTTGCCAAACTAACTAAGAGGTAGAGGAAATCAACCAAATCAAAAATGAAAAAGGGGACATAACAACACACACTAAGTAAATCCAAAGAATCATTAGGTCCTACTTCAAAAGCCTAAATGCAACAAAATTTGAAAATGTAAATGGTATGGAAAATTTTCTTGATAGATTCCATTTACCTAAGCTGAATCAAGATCACGTAAATAAATTAAATAGTACCCCTAAGAAAATAGAAGCTGTCCTTAAAAGTCTACCAAGAAAAAATTCCCAGGGCCAGAAGGTTTCAACAAAGAATTATACCAAACTTTCAAAGGAGAGCCAATAACAATGCTCAAACTATTCCACAAAATAGAAACAGAAGGAACATTACGAAGCTCATTCTATGAAGTCACAGTCACCTTGATACTTAACCACACAAAGACCCAACAAAGAAAGAGAACTTCAGACCAATTTCACTTATGAACATTGGTGCAAAAATAACTCAATAAAATATTAACAAACTGAATCCAAGTACACATCAAAGATATCATCCACCATGACCAAATAGGCTTCATCCTAGGCATGCAGGTATGGTTCAACACACGAAAATCCATCAGTGTAATCCACCATATAAACAAACTGAAACAAAAAATCCACGTGATCATCTCCTTTAATGTCAAAAAAGCATTTGACAAAATCCAATACCCATTCTGTTTAAAGTTTTGGAGAGATCAGGGATATAACACATGTATCTTCTATGTCTTATAACCTATAAATTCCCATGTTTTTCTTGTCACATAAATCATATTTCAATTGTGTTACATTAGAATCTCTTCAGTAAAATAGGAAAATATATATTAACTATGTCATATGCTTCAACTATTTTAAATGAATAGAGTTGAAAGTTTAATACACTTGATTCATAAAACTACATAATTTTATATAGGCAGCAAGGAAAATCAAAGTGAAAATGAACAAGATAAACAAACCCTTAGCCAAACTAACTAAAAGGTAGAGAGAAACTATCCAAATCAGCAAAATCAGAAATGAAATGGGGAACATAACAACAGATACTGAGGAAATCCAAACAATCGTCAGGTGTACAACAAAAGCCCATATGCCACAAACTTTGAAAACCTCAAAGAAATGAACAATTTCCTGGTTAGATTCCATCTACCAAAATTAAGTCAAGCTCAGGTAGAAAGACTGAATAGTCCTATATCCCCTAAGGAAATAGGAGCACTCATCAACAGTCCAGCTTCCAAAAATAGCTCTGGGCCAGATGGATTCAGCTCAGAATTCTACCAGACCTTCAAAGAAGTGCTAATTCCAATTCTCTTCAAACTATTTCACAAAATAGAAACAGAAGGAACATTACCAAACTCATTCTATGAAGCCACAGTCACCTTGATACTTAAACCACACAGAGAACCAAAAAAAAAAAAAAAAAACAAAAACAAAAAACAGAGAGAACTTCAGACCTATCTCTCTTATGGACATTGATGCAAAAATACTCAATAAAAACTTGCAAAACAAATCCAAGAACACATCAAAGATATCATTCCACATGACCAAATAGCCTTCATACCAGGCATGCAAGGATGGTTCAATATACAGAAATCCGTCAATGTAATTCACCATAAAAAAATGGAGAAAAACCACATTATAATCTCCTTTGATGCCAAAAAAGCATATGACAAAATCCAACACCCACTCATGTTTAAAATCTTGGAGATAGCAGGGATACAAGGCACATACCTAAAGATAGTAAAGGCAATATACAGCAAGTCTATAGCCAACATCAAACTCAATGGAGAGAAACTTAAATCAATCCCACTGAAATCAGGGACAAGACAAGGCTGCCCACTGTCTCCATATCTCTTCAACATAGTATTTGAAGTCCTAGCTAAAGTAATAAGACTACTAAAGGAGATCAAATGGATACAAATCGGAAAGGAAGCGATCATGGTATCACTATTTGCAGATGATATGATGTCATCCATGAGTGACCCCAAAAATTCAACCAGGGAACTCTTACAGCTGATAAGCACTTTCAGCAAAGTGGATGGATACAAAATTAATTCAAAAAAATCAGAAGCCCTCCTGTATACCAAAGACAAAAGGACTGAGAATGAAATAATGGAAAAGACACCCTTCAAAATAGCCACCAAGAACATACAGTACCTTGGAGTGACTTTAACCAATCAAGTGAAAGACCTGTTTGAAAAAAACTTCAAGTCTCTGGAGAAAGAAATTGAAGACAATATCAGAAGATGGAAAGATCTCCCATGCTCACGGATTGGTAGGATTAACATAGTGAAAATGGCCAATCTGCCAAAAGCAATCTACAGATTCAATGCAATTCCCATCAAAATACCAATACAATTCTTACAGACCTTGAAAGAAAAATTAACAACATCATATGGAGAAACAAAAAATCCCAGAATTTCCAAAATGATCTTGTATAACAACAGATCATCTGGAGTTATCTCCATCCCTGATCTCAAGCTGTAATACAGAGCAATAGTAATAAACACTGCATGGTATTGGCATAGAAACAAAAATGTAGATCAATGGAACCGAATAAAAGACCCAGAAATAAACCCAAACAACTATGAATACTTGATTTTTTTGACAAAAAAAACATTCAATGGAAAAAAGACTGCATCTTCAACAAATGTTGCTGGTCCAACTGGTTGTATACATGCAGAAAAATGAAAATAGATCCATACTTATCACTCTGCACAAAACTAAAGTCCCAGGGGATCAAAGACCTCAACATAAAAGCAGATACACTAAATTGGTTAGAAGAAAAAGTGGGGAAGACCTTGGAACTCATTGGCATAGGAGACAACTTCCTGAACATAACACCAACAGCACAGGCTCTTAGAGCAATAATTGATAAATGGGACCTCATGAAACTGAAAAGCTTCTGTATAGCAAAAGACACTGTAGTCAGAATATAACAACTGCTTACAGATTGGGAAAGGATCTTGACCAACTCTTTATCTGACAGAGGGCTGTTATCCAGAATATATGAAGAACCAAAGAAATTAAAAAGCAATAAATCAAGCAATCCAGTATAAAATGGGGTACAGAGCTAAAGAGAGAACTCTCTGTAGAGGAATATAGAATAAAGAGATGCTCAACATCCTTAGCCATCAGAAAGACGCAAATCAAAACAACCCTGAGATTCCACCTTACACCTGTCAGAATGGCAAAAGTTAAAACTCAAGTGACAACACATGCCGGAGAGGTTGTGGATAATTGGGAACCCTCCTCCATTGCTGGTGGGAATGTAAACATGTACAAACACTATGAAAATCAATCTGGCTCTTTCTCAGACAATTAGGAATGGTCTTTCTCAAGATGCAGCTATGCCACTCCTAGGCATATGTCCAAAATATGCTCAAGTACAGAACAAGGACATATGCTCAACCATGTTTGTGGCTGCTTTATTTGTAATAGCCAGAACCTGGAAACGACCAAGATGTCCATCAACTGAGGAATGGATACAGAAATTGTGGTACTTTTACACAATGGAATACTACTCAGCATTTAAAAACAAGGAAATCATGAAATTAGCAGGCAAATGGTGGGATCTAGAAAAGTCACCTGAGTGAGCAGAAAGACACCCATGGTATATACTCACTTATATAGTCCTATAAGATAAGATAAATATACTAAAATATGAGCAACTAAAGAAGATAAACAAGAAAGAGGAGCCAGGGTAAGATGATCAATCTTCACTTAGAAAGACAAATGGGATGGACAGGGGAAGGAGGAGAAACAAGAAACAGTACAGGAGCCTACCACAGAGGGCTTCTGAAAGACTCTACCTAGCAGTGTATCAAAGCAGAAGCTGAGACTCATAACCAAACCGTCGGTAGAGTGCACAGAATCATATGATAAAAGGGGGAGTTAGTATGACCTAGAGAGGACAGGAGCTCCACAAGAACAAAATATATCAGGGCACGGGGGTCCTCTATAGGACTGTTTCTCCAAACAAGGACAATGTGTGTATAAAACCTAGAACCCCTGCTCATATGTAGCCCATGTATGTAGCTCAGTATCCAAGAGGGTACCCCAAAAAGGGGAACAGGAACTATTTCTGACATGAACTCAAGGACTGGCTCCTTTACCTCCTCCTGCCCCTGAGGGAGGAACAGACATGCTAACCCACAGAGGAGGATATTGCAGCCAGTACTGAAGATACCTGTTAAGCTAGGGTCAGATGGAAGGGGAGGAGGTCCTCCCATAGCAGTATATTTGGAAAGGGACAGAGAGGACATGAGGTGTGGAGGGTGGGATTGGGAGGGAATGAGGGAGGGGCCTAAGGCTGGGATACAAAGTAAGTAACCTATGATTAATATTAAAAAATTAAAATTAGGAAAAAAAAAGAAAATCAAAGTGAGTTATAAGCAAAATAATTACTTTCTCTCACTTAAATCAATCCCACTGAAATCAGGGACAAGACAAGCCTGTCCACTCTCTCCATACCTCTTCAAAATAGTACTTGAAGTCCTAGCCAGAGAAATAAGACAACTAAAGGAGATCAAGGGGATACAAATCAGAAAGGAAGAGGTCAAAGTGTCACTATTCGCATATGAGATGATAGTATATATGAGCGACCCCAAAAATTCAACCAGAGAACTCCTCCAGCTGATAAGCACCTTCAGCAAAGTGGCAGGATACAAAATCAACTCAAAAAAATCAGAAGCCCTCCTGTATACCAAAGACAAAAGGGCCGAGAAAGAAATTAGGGAAACAACACCCTTCACAATAGCCACTAATATCATAAAGTCCCTGGGGTGACACTAACCAAGCAAGTGAAAGACCTGTTTGAGAAAAACT
>NW_026585644.1:56441342-56455091 GCF_907164565.1 Psammomys obesus
ACATTGTGAAAATGGCCATCCTGCCAAAAGCAATCTACAGATTCAATACAGTTCCCATCAAAACACCAACTCAATTCTTTACAGACCTTGAAAAAAAGATTCTCAGCTTCATATGAGGAAACAAAAAACCCAGAATCTCCAAAACGATCCTGTACAACAGATCATCTGGAGGTATCTCCATCCCCGATCTCAAGTTGTACTACAGAGCAATAGTAATAAAAACTGCATGGTATTGGCATAAAAACAGAAAGGAGGATCAATGGAACCGCATAGAAGGCCCAGAAATAAATGCACACACCTATAAATAATCGATTTTTGACAAAGGAGCCAAAACCATTCAATGGAAAAAAGACAGCATCTTCAACAAATGGTGCTGGTCCAACTGGATGTCCACATGCAGAAAAATGAAAATAGATCTACATTTATCACCCTGCACAAAACTAAAGTCCAAGTGGATCAAAGACCTCAACATAAAAGCAGATACTCTAAATCTGTTAGAAGAAAAAGTGGGGAACAGCCTAGAACTCATTGGCATAGGAGACAACTTCCTGAACAGAACACCAACAGCACAGGCTCTAAGAGCAACAATCAATAAATGGGACCTCATGAAACTGAAAAGCTTCTGTAAAGCAAAGGACACTGTCATCAAAACAAAACTTGTCCCTACAGATTGGGAAAGAATCTTCACTAACTCTTTATCTGACAGAGGACTAATATCGAGTGTATACAAAGAACTAAAAAAACTGAAAAGCAGCAAACCAAATAATCCAATTAAAAAATGGGGAACAGAGCTAAACAGAGAATTCTCGACAGAGGAATATCGAATGGCAGAGAAACACTTAAAGAAATGCTCATCCTCATTAGCCATCAGGGAAATGCAAAGCAAAACGACCCTGAGATATCACCTTACAACCATCAGAATGTCCAAGATGAAAAACTCAAGGGACAACACATGCTGGAGAGGTTGTGGAGAAAGGGGAACCCTCCTCCACTGCTGGTGGGAATGTAAACTGGTACAACCACTCTGGAAATCTATCTGGCGCTTTCTAAGACAATTAGGAATAGTGCTTCCTCAAGACCCAGCTATACCACTGCTAGGTATATACCCAAAGTTTGCTCAAGTACACAAAAGGATATTTGCTCAACCATGTTTATAGCAGCATTATTTGTAATAGCCAGAACCTGGAAACAACCCAGATGTCCATCAAAGGAGGAATGGGTACAGAAATTGTATTTTTACACAATGGAATACTACTCAGCAATCAAAAAGGAGGAAATCATGAAATTTGCAGGCAAATGGTGGGATCTAGAAAAGATCATCCTGAGTGAAATATCCCAGAAGGAGAAAGAAAAACATGGTATATACTCACTTATATAGACCTATAAGATGTTATAAACATAATGAAATCTGTACAGGTAAAAAAGATAATCAAGAGAGTGGACATGGGGTAAGATGATCAATCCTTGTTTAGAAAGACAGATGGGATATGCATTGAACGTATGACAGGAGTCTACTGAGCGCATTTGAAAGACTCTAACTAGCAGTGTTTTCAAAGCAAAGACTCATGACCAAACCTTTGGCAGAGTACAGGGAATCATAAGAAAGAAGGGAAGTTAGTCTGATGGGGAAAGGATAGGAGCTCCACAAGGACCAAATATATCTGGGCATAGGGTCTTTTCAGAGACTGACATTCAACCAAGGACCATGTATGGATATAACCTAGAACCTCTGCTCAGATTTAGCCTGTGGTAGCTCAGTAACCAATTGGTTTCCCATAGTGAGGGGAACAAGGACTATTTCTAACAGGAACTCAATTATATATATATATATATATATATATATATATATATATATATATATATAAATGAGTGTTCTTGCCCACTGAGTCAGCAGACTTCAACTTTTGCATTTTGGTGAGCACTTCCACTGAATCACGGTTTAGCTTTTTAACAAACTTCTTTAAGGATATTTCCTAAATACTGTTTCCTTTTTTTTTAAATCTTTTAATATTAATTACAGTTTATTCACTTTGTATCCCAGCTGTAGCCCCCTTCCTTTTGCCCTCCTATTCCCACCCTTCCTCCCTTGTCTCCTAGCATGCCCCTCTCCAATTCCACTGATAGGGGAGGTCCTCCTCCCCTTCCATTTGGCCCTAGCCTATCAGGTCTCATCAGGCCACTTTCTCAGTGGCCTGGCATGGCTAAATGCCCCTCAAGGGGAGGTGATCAAAGAACCAGCCGTTGAGTTCATGTCAAGACAGTCCATGTTCCAGTGGGTTCTAGGTTACCCACTTGGAGACTTAGCTGCCATTGGCTACATCTGAGCAGAAGATATAGGTTATCGCCAAGCATGGTCCTTGTTTGGAGTATCAGTCTCAGAAAAGACGCCTAGGCCCAGATTTTTTGGTCCTGTTGCTCTCCTTGTAGAGCTCCAGTTCCCTTCAGGTCTTACTAACTCCTCCTTCTTTCATGAGATTCCCTGTACTCTTCCCAAAGTTTGGTTATGAGCCTCAGCATCTGCTTTGATACACTGCTAGGTGGAGCTTTCTGAGGCCCTCTGGGGCAGGTGCCAGTCCTATTCCATGTTTTATCTTTCTTCCAATGTCTGTCCTATTTGCCTTTCTGAGTGAGGATTGATCATCTTACCTAGGGTCCTCCTTCTTGCTTAGCTTCTTTAGGTGTACAGATTTTAGTATGCTTTTTCTATATTATATGTCAAATATCCTCTTATGAGTGAGTATGTATCCTGTGTGTCTTTCTGCTTCTGGGATACCTCACTCAGTATGATCTTTTTTAGATCCCACCATTTGCCTGCAAATTTCATGATTTTTTTTTTTTTGTTTTTAATTGCTGAGTAGTATTCCGTTGTGTAAAAATACCACAATTTCTGTATCCATTCCTCAGTTGAGGGACATCTGGGTTGTTTCCAGGTTCTGGCTATTACAAATAAAGGTGCTATGAACATGGTTGCACAAATATCCTTGTTCTGTACTTGAGCATATTTTGGACATATGCCTAGGAGTGGCATAGTTGCATCTTGAGGAAGACCATTCCTAATTGTCTGAGAAAGAGCCAGATTGATTTTCATAGTGTTTGTACATGTTTACATTCCCACCAGCAATGGAGGAGGGTTCCCCTTTCTCCACAACCCCTCCAGTATGTGTTGTCACTTGAGTTTTTAATTTTAGCCATTCTGAAGGCTGTAAGGTGGAATCTCAGGGTTGTTTTGATTTGCATCTTTCTGATGGCTAAGGATGTTGAGCATCTCTTTAGGTGTTTCGCTGCCATTCTACATTCCTCTACAGAGAATTCTCTGTTTAACTATGTACCCCATTTTTTAATTGGATTAACTGATTTGTTGCTTTTTCACTTCATGTTATATATATTCTGGATATTAGCCCTCTGTCAGATATAGGGTTGGGGAAGATCCTTTCCCAGTCTTTCGGCTGTCTTTTTGTTCTGATGACAGTGTCCTTTGCTTTACAGAAGGTTTTCAGTTTCATGAGCTCCCCTTTATTGATTGCTGATCTTAGAGCCTGTGCTGTTGGTTTTCTATTCAGAAAGGTGTCTCCTGTGCCAAGGTGTTCTGGGCTCTTCCCGACTTTTTCTTCTAACAGATTAGTGTGTCTGGTTTTATGTTGAGGTCTTTGATCCACTTAGACTTTAGTTCTTTTGCAGGGTGATAAACAGGGTTCTATTTGCATTGTTCTATGTGTAGACATCCAATTATACCAGCACCATTTGTTGAAAGTGTTGTCTTTTTTCCACTGTATGGTTTTGGGTTCTTTGTCAAAAATCAAGTATCTGTAGGTGTGTGGATTTATTATTGCCTTTTTTTCTTTTATTATGAAAACAGTACTATACCATCAAAAGTGTATGTGTATATATATATATATTATATATATATATATATATATATATATATAATATATATATACTTTTGCTTATAAGGCTATTATTGTAATTGAGAAGGGAAGAGAGATCGTTTTATTTCTGAGATCTCCTCAGCATGGGAACATGGTTCACTTACTTTTTAATGCATACCTGTGCATTTTGAATTGCTGATTAGGGGTATAACTAATCTGTTTTATAATACAGTTTATATCTGATGAATTATGGCTAATTTTTAGTTTACTTTTACCTTAAGGAAGTCAAGGGTTCTTTCTTTGTTTTTCATCTTACTGATTAACATTCTACTCAGCCTGGTAATTCTCTCTTTAATTCTCTCTAATCTATACATTTGTATAAATGTGCTACATAACTTATTTCTTCTTTGAGGATATCTTTAGCAATCATTTTGTTCACACTAAATAAAATTAGACAACTTAGGCAATATTGTTCCAAAAATTTTTTCAATAAAATATACCATGCAGTTTTTATGTAGGTTCTTTATTTTATCTGAAATAGCCTTACCTATCTATTCTTAGTGACATTTTTTCTTACATCCCTTTTACTTTTAAGTTTAGACACCTTCCCTATTACAGTCACCTTAGTTTTCTAACCAACTGAAGAAAATCTTTTAACATTTCACACAGGACATTCTATATATAAATTCTATCATTGAATTTCTATAATATGATTTACCTAGAAAACTCTATGTCACATCTACAGAATTTACTAAGCACTGAATTCTAGGTCAGTGGAATACATCCTTGCTCATCTTTCATGCATTGCTTCTAACGGGATGCTTGCATCAATCCTTGCCCTATTTCTCAGTATGTAGCAAGACTTCTTTCTCTGACATGCTTTAAAATTCTTTGTTTTCATTTGTATTCCATTTGACTATGTCTGACTTGCTTAAGAACAGGATTCATTGTTGGAATTTATTCTATTCATTGTTACCCGATGTTCCTGAATCAGGGATATGTTGTCTGAATCAATTTTGAAATGTTCTTACTTATTATTTCTTATATTAACACTTCTTTTATTACTTTCCATATTTTCTTTGCTTCATTGCTTATTCTTCTGTTTAATAGTTACATTATATTTTCTATTTTTTAAAGTGACCAATAGTGCTTAAATGACCTACTCTACCCATGTCTCCCTTTTTCTTTCATTTATTCTTTATGGTTTGAAAAATTTCTATTGATCTTAATACACACTGGTCTTTTCTCAGCTGTGCCCTTACAGGTTGGCAGCTGAGTCCATTAAATAATGGGATTCTGTTATTCTTTTTATCATATAGAATGTGGAGAAATTCTACTTAACAGCTCGCTCCCTCTGGCTTGCTTAGCTAATTTTCAGTATTTTTAAGTTTTTGTTTGCTTGTTTAGAAGCTGGGTCTACCTTCAGAGGGGTAGTGTTTCCCACAATGGACTGTGTCCCCCTCAAATTGCCTCCATGGCAATCTGATGATAGGAATTCTTCAAGTAAGTTGGGTTTTTTTTTCCAGATAATTTTATCAAGTTGATAAAATTATTATCTTATTAATTAGCCATTTAACTTTTATGTCTAAAAATCCCAGTGAATTTGTATTGTGTGTGTTTGTACAGATGCCACAGAAAGCTAATGCGGGGTTTAGAGACAGTGGAAAGCCACTTTGTGGATTCTGGAAACTAAACTCCATTTCGCTGTAAGAGCAGCAGTAGCTTAAACACTGAGTCATCTATCTTTCTCACTCCTGAATCTGGTTTTGATGCTTATTTTGAGTCTCCTGACTCAGCTTTGTCTTGTTTTCTTCCTTGTCTGTATGGTACCTAGCAACTTCTTGTTGCTAAAAACTGTAATTTAAATAAAAACGGAAATTACCAACACGAAGCACAAGTCATGGTCCAATCTAAATAAGAGATAGGTTATTCTGTAGCCAGCCATCATGGATTCAGGTTACTCTGAATTACAGCTTCCACTATGGGAGAGATCACATGATCTTTTATAGTCATAGAATAAAAGAAAGTCACAAAACGAATGCAGTTCACAAAAATATTGTGTAGACACCAATTATCTCATCTAGAGCTTGTGGAGCTTTTTATAACATTGTTAGTTTTAGGTTTGGTGGATTATAATGGTCTGGGAACTTGTACATTCCCCAGATTTTACCTCTTTGTCATGATGATACTAGACCACATGCAGATGTCTATATAAACAACTTTTTAGGAGGGCTTAAAATACTTCAAAATAATTTGGACCTCAACTTCAAGGTCAACTACTCCACAATCATGACATTCTAGTCAAATCAATACGTCTGTAATGTTTTTAACAAAAACATGGCTTCATCAGAAAATAGTTCATTAAATAAATAGGTCTTTATTGTGAGGCTGTGTACTAATCTAAGTAGAAGTCAACTTGTCATGATGTTGTTGTGCCTGTAAGTGCCAAAGTATTTGTATTTACATTGCCCTTAGTTTTTTTTTTTTTTTTTTTTTTCTTTCCGCCTGTAGTTTTGATTCCTGATACATTTGTCTTCAGTTTGTATTTTGCAAATGTCTCAGCAGGAAGGAATAGCTATTACTCTGCACTCCTGCTGTTGTGGTTGAGAAGGTGTGAAGAGAGTGATTACTCTATAATCACTCATTTCAACATCTTTTAATTGGTTTTGTCTGTAGCCTTTGTTGTTCACAAATATTTCCCCTGAATTATTTTCAACCTCAAGTATTTTAGGTAATGTGGGAGAGACAGAGGAAACTTAGCAGAATCCTTGCCCCTAAAAAAACTAGGATATTTGGAAATATTAGTAAAGTCTTGCAGAACATCTTTTTTTCTCCTAGAAAAACAAAATCTGTGTATATTTCACAAGGGTTAATCTTCTTGTCGTCACCAGATCTTTTTCATATATTTATAACAAAAATTTTAATAAGGTTCCTGGAGTTGATCCACACAGCAGTGTGAGGATTTTCCCTTGGTTACACTCTTAAGAATATTCCACATGATCAGGACTATTATTTATGCATGCCTTCTAGTTATGCCTCTATTTTATGTCTCAAGAAGCAAATCTTCATAAATCTGTGGGTGCTCCTTTCTCTAGAGATGCGAAGATGTCGATTTCTCATTACTGCAGTTTCCTGATGACAACCATCCAGTTTGACTAGCTTCTTGTTCTTGCTTTTGGAGGTAATGACACTCAACTATATATGCAGAAATTTAGTCAATACTCTTCAATTAATTAATTATTTGAAGCAGCATTGATTCATTTGCTTTGGAAATATTTATTAAAACATTAACTATATGGCTCACATTCTAATAATGTAGTGTAGTGGCCACAAAACAGAGTGAACTATTCTACGTAGGTGTAAACCCTTTAACACCATCAAATAATTTGCATTGTTTTAATTATTAGAAAGGGTGCCAGTATTCTCTAAAATAAAATCTTTCCTTTTCCAGTTCTATGAGTTGTAAACAATATGAAATGTGTAAATTCAATGCAGAGGCATTTATTTCCCCATCCTGGTGTCAGGCTGTTTAGTGTGATTTGGATTTCCTGCTGTTTTTTGTTAGGCAAGGGAGGAGGTGACAGCTCCTGTTTGAAGAATTAGACTAATTGCAGTAAACACTTGAGATTCTTAAGGAATGTACAAATATAGAAAATTAATTTTATAGTATCATTATCCAATTTTACAGTGTGTTATAATATATTTATGAAAATTCAACAACAAAAATAGAAATAAAGAGGATGAACATAAACAAAAGTAAAATGAAAATAGGCTCCATGCCCAGAAATCTATAGCAATAAACTCAATAAAGTAGGAAAATACGCCAAAGGGAAGTTTTCAGACACATAAAAAAGTACTGTGACAATTCTTTCTCAAACACTGAAAATTCTTGAGGATCTTAGCTTTGGTGGGAAAGCAAAGTTTTCTACCCAAAAGGACCTAACATACTATTTGTATCAATACTCTTAGCCATGATCAACAAGTTTATGATTCCATGTTTTGTAGAGTCCAAAGTCTGAGCTATCATTGGGGTCCTTCAACTGATATATTTCAGTCTTATCTACAGGAAAGGAATTAACCTCTAATCATATTTATCATAGATAATTTTTTAGTAAAGATTACCAAGATTTATACAAACTCGAAAACTGGAGAAATGAATACAAGTGATTAATATACATTCCTAAGCCTGATTAAAGGTGCTTCAGAAAATTATTGATCTATGTATGTATGTATGTATGCATCTATCTATCTATCTATCTATCTATCTATCTATCTATCTATCTATCATCTGTCTCTCTCTCTCTCTCTCTCTCTCTATATATATATATATATATATATATATATATATATATATATATATATAACTCATTTGATTTCAATGTAATAAGGAACCTGCCTTTGCTTTAACCTAGTAAAGGCAATTTTACTGGGCAAAAATAAAAGAAACCTAAGAAAGGATTTAGTTTTGCTCAAAGTTCAGTGTGACTTCAGCGAGGAAGTCACAACAGAGAGACTGTGAGTCTGCGGTTACAAAGCAGAGTAAGATGAATGCTAGTTATTGCTTTATATCTTTGTTTTTATTTAGTCTAGGACTAAAGATCATTAAAAGGGTCCATCCACAGTCAGGATGAATCTCCCCACATAATATATTCTAATCAAAGTAATTTTTGCAAACATTACTTTGGGCTACCTAATCTAGTTAGTCTCTCCAAGTCATACTTAGAGACTTGTTTCCTAGATAATTGTAGATCCAGTCAAATAAAAGTGTCATGATTCTCATTCACAATTTATTTGTAAGGTGCTGATACGTAAATATTTTTTTTCCTCTAAAAATGTGATTCTGTTTCAGAGAATGAGATTAATTTGATATATAAGTTATTAGTAGTGACTGACATGCCATTGCATCAATATGAACTTTAGTGCTTATGGTGGGTAAATGAGAATGGTCCTTAGCCTCCTATGTTTGAGTACTTTGTCCTTAGTTGTTTGAACAATGTGGGAAAGACCAGGAGGTGTGGCCTTGTTGGAAAAAGTGTGTCACCGGTTGAAGGTTTGAGGCAGTGGTACTCAACAGTCCTAAAGCAGTGACCCTTTAATATGTTATGGTGACCCACAAACATAAAACTATTACTATTTTTTGCTACTTGATAACTGTAATTAAGCTAATATTATGAATTATAATGTAAATAACTGTGTTTTCTGATGATCTTAGGAGACACACGTGAACGGATTGCTCAAACCCAAATGGCTCACAACCCACAGGTTAGGTTGAGAACCATTGGTTCAAGGTTTCAGAAGATTCCTGTCATTCCCAATGTTCTGATCTTGGCTTCCTGTTTGTGGCTCAAAATGTGAGCTCTCAACTGCACCTCTTCATCCCCATGGCTGCCTGCTTACCACCATGCTCCATGATGGTGATGTATCCCTTTTCCTCTGGAATTGTGAACCCTAAATATATTTTTCCTTCTTTAAGTAGCATTGTTCATGATGTTTTATTATAGAAAAGTTATTAATATACTACCCAGCAGTACTGGTTTGTCAAATTTTGAAACTGCCAGTGACAGAAGTAGAAAGCATGTCTGTCTAACCAACCAACACTGAATCTTTGAAATATAACAATATCACTATAACTTCTGTAATAGTTGTTTATTTTAAAAATAATTATATGTATTCACTACAGAGATTTTGTGTTTTATGTATGGCTCTGTTCCCAAGTGACAATTTAAAATCCTTGTTATGGAAAAAATTTAATTTTTCTTCAGGTTGTTTTGGCATATATATATATATATATATATATATATATATATATATATATGCACACACAGTCACACATACATAATTTTTCACATATTTTTCTCTTTTTTCTGATAAAAAAGCAAATCAAGAGGAGTCAAAAATCAGACATGAAAGTAGTGGCAGAGAATGGTTGTGGGCTTTAGGGTAGGATAGTATTACTGATCATTAAACCACATACTCATCTTTAAGATGACAGCAGTGGCAGGCATTTTTTTAATGTCAGAGATTCACAATAGAAGAAATTGGCAGAAAGAAAGAGTGTGCATTTATCTATGTACTATTATTTTTAAATTAACTAAGGATCTTTGGGGAATATCAACCTTCAAGTTTTAAGTCCAGCCTTGAACTAAAGATACCCTAACAGGATCCCAGGTGGTGTCCATGGTATCTATGGTACTGATCCCAGTCTGCTCACTGTTAGTGAGGACCTAGAGCAGTCATTATACACTAGATCTGACAATGTTCCTCAAGATCTAAACAAGAACTTAAATTGATGAGCTGGTCTAGTAATCATAATTGGTTTAATGAAATGCACATAATGTTAAATTCATTGATACAGATTAAAATAATTATCTGTTTTTAACAAGAAAAATTAATAATGGAAGCATCTTAAAGATATCAGATAATCCTTTTGTTTCATTTTGTCATTTTCATTGTTGATATGTAGTTTGTATTTATGTAGTTATTAATTTTATAGGAAACGAAATCTCTATGAGAGTGAGTGTTCATATAATGCTCTCCATCTCGTATATTGCATTAAATTGGCTACATAATGTCACTAGGATATGTTTCTTTAATTATAAAGGGCAAGCACGTTGACACCTATAATTTCATCTCATTTAGACAGCAACACTTACTAGTTTCAAAACTCATTCTCAAGTGAGCCAGTCTTCTGAAATCTAAACGAAGACATTATTTCAAATTAAGTGGCTATCTGAAACAGGATTTTCTGGAAAAAAAAGAATGTACTCAGAATCTCAAGTGAAGATAAGAAGGCCAACATTTTAAAAATGTATTTTAAGTTGGTCAAAAACGTGCTACAACTATTCTTATGAAAATCAATGTTTTGATGATCATGTTTGTGAAATTATAATGCAGAAAATCAGTAGGCATGAATGATGATACATTTTGCATTGTGTGTATGTTCAAACACAAAAATGTATTTCAAATCATTTTGGTCTATTGCCTATTTTTATATATTTAATGTCATGCTACAAGAATCTCTGTCTTGAGGAGTGGGCTTTTATTGTTTGCTTCAAGTTTATTCAAATGCCTTATCCTGGTTGCTAATTACCTAAGTCAACGATAAATGAGAACATAAGAATTCAGGCTCCATTACTGCTCAAAAAAGTGTGTTGTTAGTTACTCATTAGACAATATGATATACAAGTCACTCATCATTTAAGATTATTTCACAAAGGATAAATACAGGATAAATAAGGAGGGAACTAGTATTTAATGATATCATAGGTCTCTTGCCTTCCTAGTGATTATTAAGATGTCAATAAAGATGTTATACAGAAAAATTACCATAGGAAAAATGGTAATGAGAAAATTTATTTTTAAAAATTATGTCTATGATGATATAATTGCATAAAGCACCATTTTTAGTTACCAAGTTAAAGGCTGAAATGTTGCATAACTATTTTTAATTATGTAGTCAATGATGATTGTTTATTGAGTTACTGAATGATTAAAAGGGAATGCTAAGATAATTACTTGGGCCTGATTCATTCTCCAAATGTTGCTGCAGCTGTGGAGACTGCTAAGCTTGCAAATTTCCCCTGTTAGTGGGAGCTGTACAGGTTGTATTTCAGTTTGGAGGTATAGCAGCCAATTCTGCTCCGACTATATAAGATTACTGTACATTTGTATATCTTAATCACAAACTTTGGTTTCACTGAAACTGAAGTTTTTTGCATTAGTTAAATTTAAGTTATCTGGCACACTTTTGTATGTCTGCAAGATGCCCAGTTCTCAGCATTTTCCTTCTGATTCTTTACAGATGACAGATACAACACTTCTCTTGACATTTATTGAATAGTATGTGTGTCTAAGTATTCAAGCTTTCTTTCTTGACTTAGCACACAACAAGGTGTCATTCTTTTGGATATACTTTCTAAGAAATTCTTTAATTCATCATTTTTTCTTGACAAACACTCAGTTAAAAATCAACCCGAATAATTTATTAAAGAATACATGTGTATGATAGCCAAGAAGATATGGAAGGAAAAGAGGACTTACTATACCTTACCATTTTCCAAATATCCAGTGAAGTATATAGCTCATGAAAAGCATGTGATTCTGTGAATGGCAATGGTCTAATATCAAACTAAATAATTAAATCCTCTGGGAAATGCTTAGAAACAGACATTGGATATTTATAATAGTGCTTCAATTCTTGTTATAGTAGAGGAAATTCCCATTACTCAACTGGAGAAAAAAATCTACACATGAAAATATGTTTTTGAGAGTGCCCATGTAGTTGTTTTTCTCAAAGCTTTGAACTCAAGGATTTCCTCTTTAAGGACATGGAGTTCCTATATCCACAAAACGCTGCATGTGTGTGTTAGTAAAGAAAGAACATGAAAATTATATGTTGATTGATGAAGCTCCTGAGACAAAAGAAGACCCAAAATAAAATTGACCTAAGGGACTATGTTCCAAACAGTGACCTCAGGAGATGACTGCAGGTCAAACTACAACTAAGACTCACAGTCGAAAATCAACCACCACAAATGAAAATCAATAGAAACCAGTCAGTGACTATCACTTTCATGAACTTCAAATAACCAGAGGAAAAAATAGCACACTAACTGCATAAAAATATTAAAATGTGATTAAAGGAATAATTATTTTAAGAATAGACATATAAAATAGCAAATTCAACAACTCAATGAGAAAACAAAATATAATATTATGAATACAGTGAAAAATATTTAACTTATGTCGAAGTAAACAGTATATTGTGAGGCACCAGAGAAAAGAAAAAAGTAATTTTAAAAATCTCAAACAATCAGGCTCTTTGACCTCCGCACTCCTCAAGGGAGGAGCAGTCCTGCTATGCCACAGAGGAGGACTTTGCAGCCAGTCCTGAAGAAACCTGATAAAACAGGGTCAGAAGAAAGAGGAGGAGGTCCTCCCCAAGCAGTGGACCTGGAAAGGGTAAGGAAGGAAATGAGGGAGGGAAGGTGGGATTGTGAGGGAATGAGGAAGCAGGATACATCTGGGATACAGAGTTAATAAAATGTAACTAATAATAAAAATAAAATTTAAAAAAACTCAAAAAATACCCTAATTACTATAGTATTATATAAAAGAGTGGTTTTCAACCTTTCTAATAGTATGGCTTTTAATAATGTTCCTCATATAGAAAAGTGACTACCAACCATAAAATCATTTTTGTTGCTCCTTCAAAACTGTAATTTTGTTACAATTATGAATTTTTTTTTTGCTTTACAGAAGCTTTTCAGTTTCATGAGGTCCCATTTACTGATTGTTGCTCTTAGAGCCTGGGCTGTTGGTGTTCTGTTCAGGAAGTTGTCTCCTGTGCCAATGAGTTCTAGGCTGTTCCCCACTTTTTCTTCTAACAAATTTAGAGTATCTGGTTTTATGCTGAGGTCTTTGATCCACTTGGACTTTAGTTTTGTGCGGGGTGATAAATATAGATCTATTTTCATTTTTCTGCATGTGGACATCCAGTTGGACCAGCACCATTTGTTGAAGATGCTGTCTTTTTTCCATTGAATGGTTTTGGCTCCTTTGTCAAAAATCGATTATTCATAGGTGTGTGGGTTTATTTCTGGGTCTTCTATGCAGTCATATTGATCCTCCTTTCTGTTTTTATGCCAATACCATGCAGTTTTTATTACTGTTGCTCTGTAGTACAACTTGAGATCAGGGATGGAGATACCTCCAGATGATCTGCTGTTGTACAGGATTGTTTTGGAGATTCTGGGTTTTTTGTTTCTCCATATGAAGCTGAGAATCTTTTTTTCAAGGTCTGTAAAGAATTGAGTTGGTATTTTGATGGGAATTGCATTGAATCTGTAGATTGCTTTTGGCAGGATGGCCATTTTCACAATGT
>NW_026585644.1:56460091-56565820 GCF_907164565.1 Psammomys obesus
AGTTTTTCTCAAACAGGTCTTTCACTTGCTTGGTTAGTGTCACCCCAAGGTACTTTATGTTATTCGTGGCTATTGTGAAGGGTGTTGTTTCGCTAATTTCGTTCTCAGCCCTTTTGTCTTTGGTATACAGGAGGGCTTCTGATTTTTTTGAGTTGATTTTGTATCCTGCCACCTTGCTGAAGGTGTTTATCAGCTGGTGGAGTTCTCTGGTTGAATTTTTGGGGTCGCTCATGTATACTATCATATCATCTGCAAATAGTGACACTTTGACCTCTTCCTTTCTGATTTGTATCCCCTTGATCTCCATTAGTTGTCTTATTGCTCTGGCTAGGACTTCAAGTACTATGTTGAAGAGGTATGGAAAGAGTGGGCAGCCTTGCTTTGTCCCTGATTTCAATGGTATTGCTTTAAGTTTCTCTCCATAGAGTTTGATGTTGGCTATAGGCTTGCTGTTTATTGCCTTTACTATGTTTAGATATTTGCCTTGTATCCCTGATCTCTCCAAGACTTTAAACATGAATGGGTGTTGGACTTTGTCGAATGCTTTTCAGCATCTAAGGAGATTATCATGTGGTTTTTCTCCTTCAGTTTGTTTATGTGGTGGATTACATTGATGGATTTCCGTTTGTTGAACCACTTTTGCATGCCTGGGATGAAGTTTACTTGGTTATGGTGGATGATATCTTTGATGTATTCTTGGATTCGGTTTGCAAGTATTTTATTGAGTATTTTTGCATCAATGTTCATAAGAGAGGTAGGTCTGAAGTTTTCTTTTTTAGTTGGG
The DNA here is from genome assembly GCF_907164565.1 of Psammomys obesus. Taxonomy (NCBI): domain Eukaryota; kingdom Metazoa; phylum Chordata; class Mammalia; order Rodentia; family Muridae; genus Psammomys; species Psammomys obesus. The sequence continues at coordinate 56,460,876 of NW_026585644.1, forward strand.
TCTTTGTGTGGTTTAGGTATCAGGGTGACTGTCGCTTCATAGAATGAGTTTGGTAATGTACCTTTTGTTTCTACTTTGTGGAATAGTTTGAGGAGAACTGGTGTTAGCACTTCTTTGAAGGTCTGGTAGAATTCCGTGTTGAGGCAATCTGGCCCAGGGCTTTTTTTGGAGGGGAGACTGTGAATGACTGCTTCAATTTCCTTGGGGGATATAGGGCTATTCAGTCTTTCTACCTGATCTTGACTTAAGGTTGGAAGATGAAATCTATCAAGAAAATTGTCCATTTCATTTAGGTTTTCAAATTTTGTGCCATATAGGCTTTTGTAGTATGACCTAATGATTGTTTGAATTTCCTCTGTGTCTATAGTTATGTACCCCTTTTCATTTCTGATTTTGTTGATTTGGATAGATTCTCTCTGCTTTTTAGTTACTTTGGCTAAGGGTTTGTCTATCTTGTTGATTTTCTCAAAGAACCAGCTTTTTGTTTCATTGATTCTTTGAATAATTTTATTTGTTTCTAACTGATTGATTTCAGCCCTGAGTTTGATTATTTCCAGTCGTCTGCTCCTCTTCGGTGTATCTGCTTCTTTTTTTTTTCTAAGGTTTTCAGTTGGGCCATTAAGTTGTTTGTATGTGATGTTATGAATTTCTTCTTGCAGGCACTTAGTGCTATATATTTTCCTCTGAGCACTGCTTTCAATGTGTCCCATAAATTTGGGTATGTTGTGCCTTCATTTTCATTGAATTCTAGGAAGTCTTTAATTTCTTTCTTTATTTCTTCCTTAACCCTGCTGTCATTGAGTAACAAGTTGTTCAGTTTCCATGTGCAGGTAGGCTGTTTGTTATTTCTGTTGTTGTTGAGGTCCAGCTTTAGTCCTTGGTGGTCAGATATAATACAAGGTATTATTTCAATCTTTTTGTATCTGTTGAGGCTTGCTGTATGAGCAACTATATGGTCTATTTTGGAGAAGGTTCCATGCAGTGCTAAAAAGAAGGTATACTTTTTTGAGTTTGGATGAAAAGATCTGTAGATGTCTATTAGATCCATTTGATTTAGGGACTCTGTAAGTGTTTTTATTTCCCTATTTGTTTTCTGTCTAGTTGATCTGTCCCTTGGTGAGAGCAGAGTGTTGAAGTCTCCCACTATTAAGGTATTAGGATCAATGTGTGATTTAAGCTTTAATATTGTTTCATTTATGAATGTAGGTGCTCTTGTATATGGGGCATAGATATTCAAAATTGTGATGTCCTCTTGGTGGATTTTTCCTTTGATGAGAATATAGTGGCCTTACTTATCTTTTTTGATTAACTTGGGTTAAAAGTCTTGATGTGGGGTTGGTGGTGTCACTGAGTTTCATTGCTTGTATTCTTTTGATTTTTTATTGTTGTGTAGTTATCTATTTCCTCTGTTTCCTTAGATGTAGTTGTTTTCTTTGGATTGGAGTTTCCCTTCTAGTAACTTCATTTTTTTTTCTTTTTTTTATTATTAATTACACTTTATTCATTTTGTATTCTCCCATAAGCCCCTCTCTCCTCCCCTCCAGGTCCCATGCTCCCCCCCTTTCTGCATTCATGCCCCTCCCCAATTCCAATGGTAGGGGAGGTCCTCCTCTCCTTCTTTCTGACCTTAGTCTATCAATTCTCATCAGAAGTGGCTGGATTTTCAGGGTTCTAGGTTATCTCCTCGGATAGTTCTTGGTTGGAGTATGAGTCTCTGGGAAGTTCCCTGTGTTCAAATTATCTTGTTCTGTTGCTCTCCTTGTGGAGTTCCTGTCCTCTCCAGCTCTTACTATTTCCCACTTCTTACATAAAATTCCATTCACTCTGCCCATCAGTTGGCCATCAGGCTCAGCATCTGTTTTGACAGTCCGCACACAGAGGCTTTCAGAGGCCCTCTGTAGCAGGTTCCTAGGTTGTTTCCTGTTTTCTTCTTCTTCTGATGTCCATCCTCTTTGCCTTTCAGGATGGGTTTGACCATTTTATTTAGGCTCCTCTCTTTTGCTTAGTTTACTTAGATGTACAGATTTTAGTGGGTTTATTCTATGTTGTATGTTTATATGAGTGAGTATATAACATGTGTGTCTTTTTGCTTCTGGGACAACTCACTCAGGATGATCCTTTCCAGGTCCCACCATTTATCTGCAAATTTCATGATTTCCTTATTTTTCATTGCTGAGTAATACTCCATTGTATAGATGTACCACAGTTTCTGCATCCATTCTTCAGTTGAGGGGGATCTGGGCTGTTTCCATCTTCTGGCTATTACAAATAAAGCTGCTACAAACATGGTTGAGCAAATGTCCTTTTTGTGTACTTGCGCCTCTTTTGGGTATATGCCTAGGAGTTGTATGGCTGGATCTTGAGGAAGCACTATTACTAGTTGTCTGAGAAAGCGCCAGATTGATTTCCAGAGTGGTTGTACCAGTTTACATTCCCACCAGCAGTGGAGAAGGGATCCCCTTTCTCCACAACCTCTCCAGCATGTGTTGTCCCTTGAGTTTTTCATCTTGGCCATTCTGATGGGTGTAAGGTGAAATCTCAAGGGTTGTTTTGATTTGCATTTCCCTAATGGCTAATGAGGTTGAGCATTTCTTTAAGTGCTTCTCTGCCATTCGATATTCCTCTACAGAGAATTCTCTGTTTAGCTCTGTTCCCCATTTTTTAAGTGGATTACTTGGTTTGCTGCATTTGAACTTCTTTAGTTCTTTATATATACTGGATATGAGTCCTTTGTCAGATAAAGGGTTGGTGAAGATTCTTTCCCAATCTGTAGGCAGTTGCTTTGTTTTGATGACTGTGTCCTATGCTTTACAGAAGCTTTTCAATTTCATGAGGTCCCATTTATTGATTGTTGCTCTTAGAGCCTGTGCTGTTGGTGTTCTGTTCAGGAAGTTTTCTCCTGTACCAGTGAGTTCTAGGGTATTCCCTAATTTTTTTTTCTAGCGGATTTAATGTGTCTGGTTTTACCTTAGTGTAACCCTAACCAAGCAAGACAAAGACTTGTATGAAAAAAATTTCAAGTCTCTGAAGAAAGAATTAGAGGAAGATATGAGAAGATGGAAAGATCTCCCATGCTCATGGCTTGGCAGGATTAACCTAGTAAAAATGGCCATCCTACCAAAAGCAATCTACAGATTTAATGCAATTTCCATCAAATTGCCGACACAATTCTTTACAGATCTTGAAAGAAAAATTCTTAACTTTGTATGGAATAACAAGAAACCGAGAATTGCTAAAACAATCCTCTACAATAAAAGATCTTCTGGAGGTATCTTCATCCCTGATCTCAAGCTGTACTATAGAGCAACAGTTTTAAAAACTGCATGGTACTGGCATAGAAACAGAATGGTGAATCAATGGAACTGAACAGAAGACCCAGATATAAACCCACACACTTATGGATACCTGATTTTTGACAAAGATGCCAAAACCATACAACGGAAAAAAGATAGCATCTTCAACAAATGGTGCTGGTCCAACTGGATGTCTCCATGTAGAAAAATGAAAATAGAGCCATACTTATCACCCTGCACAAAACTTAAGTCCAAGTGGATCAAATACAATTATGAATTTTGTTGTACATATCTGTGTTTTCTAATGGTCTTATGTAAAAGGGTTCCTTCTTACTTAAAATTCCATTCACTCTGCCTGACAGTTGGCATCAGGCTCAGCATCTGCTTTGATAGTCTGCAGGGCAGAGCCTTTCAGAGGCCCTCTGTGGCAGGTTCCTAGGTTGTTTCCTGTTTTCTTTTTCTTCTGATGTCTATCTTCTTTGCCTTTCGGGATGGGGATTGTCAGGGTCCTCTCTCTTAATTAGTTTCTTTAGATGTACAGGTTTTAGTAGGTTTATCCTATGTTATATGTCTATATGAGTGAGTATATACTGTGCGTCTTTCTGCTTCTGGGACAGCTCACTCAGGATGATCCTTTCCAGGTCTCACCATTTACCTGCAAATTTCATGATTTCCTTATTTTTTATTGCAGAGTAATATTCCATTGTGTAGATGTACCAGAATTTCTGCACCCAGTCTTCAGTTGAGGGACATAATAAATTAAGAACCAAACAAAGTCATTATTATGTAATATTTGAGTGTTTAATAAAAGAAATCAAAGTTAATGTAAATAGATAAAACATCTTTGAAAGAGGTGGAATTTAAGTAACTAAAGGGGCCCTATGGGAACCCTAAACAAATAGGACTATTTCCAAGGCAAACTGTTGGTAAGGCTCTATTGCTGAAGATAATATGTACATAATTCATTGATCGTGAAGAAACTGTTTTCTACCTAGAGCCATCACCCCTACTGACTATTGTTCATGAATTGGAAGGTATTCTACATCCTACCAAAGGGGAAAGCTAAACATCAAACACATTTACAATCGCTTAGATTTACTGTGGTGACATTTTTGCTAATGCAATATTGGCAAAAAGTTTGCCAAAGTAACCTATTGATATCTGATTAGATTTGAGACCCACTCCAATAATTGGAACTTATTCCTGACACTGCTTGGGTAGTCAAGAACCTGAGACTGGGTAAATCGGGGACCTAGGAGAAAAATTTGTACTTATTGGCTAAAAGAATGGAATGTAAATGTTTTTCTTTCATCAGTTGAGAGGATGAGATGAGAGTCATTCCCAAGCCTTTCTCACTCTTTCTGAACTCTCCATGGCTAGTACAACTCTGTTGTTCTGGCCTAAACTCCTCTCCAAGGTGACTGACTCAAACTAGCTTCTATTGGATTTTGACTGAATCACTCTACTTGTCCTCAAACTAATTCTGGAAATATGGTTTATTCTTCTGGCTCTTTCTCATTCTCTGGTTTGTTAAGTTTTCAACTGTATCTAGCTTGTTCTCTTTGCGACCTGTCTCTGTAAAACTGTCCTAGTAAGATAGTCTCAGTTAAAAAACAAATAAACCTTTTTTTCTCCTCTATGCTTCTCTTAGGTAGCCTCTCTTTCCTGTCCTGTTCTCATGAGAGTTGGGCATACACTATCTCTGATTCATATTGTCAAATCTTTCTCTGATTTTTCACCTTGTCTGCCCCTCAATTAAAAGTCACTTTCATACATGGTTGCTTCCTTCTATAGATAAACCTTAAGTTCTATTTTTTTCCTCTAAATTATTGCTAATGTAAAGTAAGGTAAGATAGAAATAATTTCTTCTCTGTTGACAAGATTATTATCAAAGTTCAAAGTAATATGCTGCTTTTTTGTATTTGTGTTTGACATTTGATACATTTCTACTGTAAAACCTTATAGATGTGTTTTATTGACAGCTGAAATTCTGTAATATTTCATTGAATTGTTTCTCTGTAATACATTTAAGATTATGACATTTAAAGACCCATGTTCAATATAAATAAGAAATTTTAAAGATTGTCAGACAAATAAAATTCACTAATGGTAAAGTCAGTATTTTAAGGTCAACATGAAAGACCTTGGAACCAATCAACTGAAATTAAAAAAAAAAAAGTGCTTATTTTTGTTTGAGGGTTTCAAATATTGTATTTCAATAGAGTTAGCTGTGTTATACCAAGACCATTGCCACACACATACAGCAAATCCTATTGATCTTTATGTCGTGTAGCCAGACGATATTGCTATCTCTGAGGAGAGGGAATGAAAACTGGTACATAGAAGGAAGACATAGAGGAGCAGTTCTCATCTTGTGTCTAGCTTATGTACCTCATTCTCTAGCTAAAACCTACTCTAATCCTTTTTGATCTTCTATCAGCAGTGTTCTGGTTTGGTAGATGAATCTGTGAATGAACTAATTACTGTTTAGAATAATCTGGATTATTACAGTACCTTGGAAAATAAAGTCTGTGGCTAAGAAGAAAACATGAAAATTTATTACAAGCTAAAAATCAATTTTAATTGCTCCGTATTAAAACTGTGTAGCCACCAAAGTCTTATTAGAGTTTTACTCCTGTAAATATTCCTATTATTCACAAATGCAATCTAATTCTGCTTGCTTCTAAATAGGTATGACTCTGTATGTACTAAATAAAGCAATTTCCAAGTTTAAATGACACAGAGACAGAGAGAATCTGTTAATTTGATGTTCCAAATGGGGCTGTTGTTTTGATCTTTTGATTTCTGCGTTTATGTATCAATCTTCTATTTAGTTGTTTGAATATTAGGTGTTACTCAAAAGACTTTCTCTGATTGAGTTTGTATTATCATTATGTTCAGATATGTCTACTCTGATTTTTTCTTTTACTTATAATGTATGCATTATATATCCCTATTTTAGTCCCTTTCATCTTCTCCCTGCTCAACCCTCCATTCATCTTCCCCTTATAGCCCTCCCTGTACCACCTGACCCTAGCCTATCAAGTGTCATCAGGACTGCTTGTATCTTCTTCCTCTGTGGCTTGGCAAGGTCTCTGCACCATGGGAAACTGATCAAATAGTGGGCAACAGATTCCATGTCAGAAATTGTCCCTACTCCCCTTACAAATGAACCCACATGGCGACTGAGCAGCCCATCAGCTACATCGGAACAGGGGTTCTATACCCTCTCCATGCATGGTTTACTCTGAATTTTGAGTTTCTTTACTTCAGCCTCTATTAATTGGTAGAATCAGGTTCTGTAAGAAAAATCTCTACCCCATAACAAAGGCACTAAGATGAAAGAGTTGGCAAGATATAAGAATTTTGGGCTTAGTGTGCTCTCCAAAATGTTAGATAAATTATATTTTAACCTCAAACAATAATTTCACAGCTCTTTATCACCTTTCCAGCAAAGCCTGTGAGTGTTCTGAACAATAAAGAACCGTTGAAAACTCGTTTTGTACATCACCACAGTTACTTCTTCCCCACATGCTCATTTTTCCTGCCCTTACCTTTTAAAAATATTACTAAAATTTTTTAAATGTAATTAGACATTTATAAAAATTAAAGACATTTAATTTTAATTAAGATGAAGATGTTTTGAACAATCTCTAAAGGCATTGTTATAACTTTAAAGATTTTACATTCTTTATGAACTTTTGTATACATATGTTTCAGTTTTGAGGTTTGAATTGCTGTGACAAAGCACCATGGGTAGAAGCAACTTTAGGGAAGAAGGTGTTTATTTCACCTGGTATGTATCATTACAGTGGTTCCTAAAGCCAGTTTCATCATAACTGCCACCATTTCCATAACTGCTACATAGATTTCAATTTATCAGTACACTTGCTCAAAAATATACTAAAGGAAGTGCTATTCCTAATTGTCTGAGAAAGTGCCAAATTGATTTCCAAAGTGGTTGTACAAGTTACATTCCCATCAGCCATGGAGGAGGGTTCCCCTTTCTCCACATCCTCTCCAACATGTCTTGTCAACTGAGTTTTTGATCTTAGCCATTCAGATGGATATAAGATAAAATCTCAGGGCCATTCTGATTTGCATTTCCCAGATGACTAACGATTCTGAACATTTCTTTAAGTGTTTCTCTGCAATTCGATATTCCTCTATTGAGAATTCTATGTTTAGCTCTGTACCCTGTTTTTTAAATTGGATTAGCTGATTTGTTGCTGTTTAATTTCTTAACTTCTTTTTTATTTATTTTTTAATATTGGCTACTGTTTATTAACTATTTATCCCAGCTGTAGCCCTCTCCTTCATTCCTTTTCCTCATCTTCTCCTTGCCCCTTTCTAAGTCCACTGATAGGGGATGACCTCCTCCCCTTTCGTCTGACCCTAGCTTATCAGGTACTTTCAGGATTGGCTGCAAAGTCTTCCTCTGTGGACTAGAAGGGCTGTTCCTCCCTCAGGGGGTGTGGAGGTCAAAGGGCTAGCCATTGAGTTAATGTCAGAAATCGTCCTTGTTCCCCTTACTAGGATAACCATTTAGATACTGAGCTATGATGGGCAACATTTGAGCAGGGGTTCTAGGTTATATACATACATGGTCCTTGGTTGGAGATACAGTCTCATAAAAGAACCCTGAGCCCAGATATATTTGCTCATTGTAGAGCTACTGTCCTCTCCATGTCATACTAACTCCCTCTGCATTCATATGATTCCCTACACTCTGCCGAAAGTTTGGTTGAGTCTCAGCATCTGCTTTGATACATTGTTAGGTAGAGTCTTTCAGAGGACCTCTATGGTAGGCTTCAGTCCTGTTACTTGTTTTCTCCTACATCCAATATCCATCACATTTGTCTTTCTGAGTGAGGGTTGATCATCTTATCCAGGGTCCTCTTTCTTGTTTATCTTCTTTAGTTGTACAGATTTTAGTATGTTTATCCTATGTTATAGGTCTAGTACCCATTTATAAATGAGAATATACTGTGTGTGTCTTTCTTTATCTGGGATACCTCACTCAGAGTGATCTTTTCTAGTTCCCCACCATTTGCCTGCAAATTTCATGATTTCCTTGTTTTTAATGGCTGAGTAGTATTCTACTGTGTAAATGTACCACAATTTCTGTATCCATTCCTCCCTTGATGGACATCTGCATTTTTTCCAGGTTCTGGCTATTATAAATAAAGCTGCTACAAACATGGTTGAGCAAATTTCCTTGTGTACTAGAGTATGTTTTGGATATATGCCTAGGAGTGGTATAGATGGATCTGAAGAAGCAGTATTCCTAATTGTCTGGAGAAAGCACCAGATTGATTTCCAAAGTGGTTGTACAAGTTTACATTCCCAGCAGCAATGGAGAGGGGGTTTCCCTTTCTATTCTCTCCAGCATGTGTTGTCATTTGAGTTTTTGATCTTAGCAATTCTGAAGGGTATAAGGTAAAATCTCAGGGTTGTTTTGATTTGCATCTCTCTGATTGCTTCAGGATGTTGAGCATCTCTTCATGTGTTCCTCTGTTATTCTATATTCCTCTACAGAGAGTTCTCTGTTTAGCTCTGTACCCCATTTTTAAATTGGATTGCTTTACTTATTGATCTTAAACTCTGTAGTTCTTTATATATTATGGATACTAGCTCTCTGTCAGATAAAGGGTTGGTAAAGATCCTTTCCCAATCTGTAAGCTGTTGTTTTGTTCTGAATATAGTGTCTCTTTCTTTACAGAAGCTTTTCAGTTTCATGAGGTCCCATTTATTGATTGTTGTTCTTCGAGCCTGTACTGTTGGTGGTCTGTCCTAAAAGTTATCTCCTCTGCCAATAAATTCTAGGTTCTTCCCCAATTTTTCTTCTAACCAATTTAGTGTATCTGGTTTTATGTTGAGGTCTTTGATCTACTTGGACTTTAGTTTTGTGCAGGGTGATAAACATGGATCTATTCTCATTTTTCTGCATGTAGATATCCAGTTGGACCAGCACCAATTGTTTAAGATGCTGTCTTTTTTCCATTGAATGGTTTTGTGTTCTTTGTCAAAAATCATGTATTCATGTGTGTGGGGGTTTATTTCTGGGTCTTCTATTCAATTACATTAATCCTCCTTTCTGTTTCTTTGCCAGTTCCCTGTGGTTTTTATTACTGTTGCTCTGTAGTACAGCTTGAGAAGAGGGATGAAGATACCTCCAGATGATCTACATCTCCAGATGTTGTACAGGATTGTTTTGGAAATTCTGGATTTTTTTACTTCTCCATATGAAGTTGAGAATTTTTCTTTCAAGGTCTGTAAAGAATTGTGTTGTTATTTTGATGGGAATTGCATTGAATCTATAGATTGCTTTTGTCAGGATGGCCATTTTCACTATGTTAATCCTACCAGTCCATTAGCACAGGAGATCCTCAAATGTTCTGATATCTTCTTCAATTTCTTTCTTTAGAGACTTGAAGTGTTTTTGTTGTTGTTGTTGTTGTTGTTGTTGTTGTTTTTGTTTTCAAACAGGTCTTTAACTTGCTTGGTTAGAGTCACCCCAAGGTACTTTATGTTATTAGTGGTTATTGTGAGAGGTGTTTTTTCCTGATTTCTTTCTTTGCCCTTTTTTCTTCGGTATACAGAATAGCTTTGTTTGTTTGTTTGTTTTGTTTTTTGTTTTTTGTTTTTTTTAGTTGATTTTGAATCCAGCCATGTTGCTGAAGTTGTTTAGCAGATAAAAGAGTTCTCTCATTGAATTTTTGGGGTCATTCGAGTATACTATTATATCATCTGTGAAAAGTGTAAATTTGACCTCTTCCTTTCTGATTTTTATCTCCTTGATCTCATTTAGTTGTCTTATTGCTATAGGACTTAAAGTACTTAAAGTAGGACTTAAAGTACTGTTTTTAAGAGATATGGAGAGAGTGGGCAGTTTTGCCTTGTCCCTGATTTCAGTGGGATTTATTTAAATTTCTCTCCATTGGGTTTGATATTGGCTATAGGCTTGCTGTATATGGCCTTTACTATGTTTAGGTATATGCCTTGTATCTCTGATCTCTCCAAAACTTTAAACATGAATGGGTGTTGGGTTTTGTCATATGCTTTTTTGGCACCTAAGGAAATTATAATGTGGTTTTTCTCCTTCATTTTTTTTGGTGGATTACATTGATGTATTTCCACATGTTGAACCATCATGGCATGCTTGAGATAAAGCCTACTTGGTCATGTTGGATGATATCTTTGATATGTTCTGGGCTTCAGTTTGCAGGTGTTTTATTGAGTACTTTTGCAACCATGTTCATAAGAGAGATATGTCTGAAGTTCTCTTTTTTTTGTTGGGTCTTTTTGTGGTTTGGGTGTCAAGGTGACTGTGGCTTCATTGAATGTTTGGTAATGATCCTTCTGTTTCTATTTTGTGGAATAGTTTGAAGAGAATTGGAATTAGCACTTCTTTGAAGGTCTGGTAGAATTCTGAGCTTAATCTATCTGGCCCAGGGCTTTTTTTGGAAGAGAGACTGTTGAAGACTCCTTAAGTTTCCTTGCAGGATATAAGACTATTCAGTCTTTCTACCTGAGCTTGACTTAATTTTGGTAGATGGACTCTATCAAGAAAATTGTCCATTTTTTTAGATTTTCAAATTTTGTGGCATATAGCCTTTTGTAGTACGATCTAATGATTGTTTGGATTTTCTCAGTATCTGTAGTTATGTCCCCCTTTTCATTCCTGATTTTGCTGATTTGGATAGTTTCTCTCTGCCTTTTAGTTAGTTTGGCTAAAGGTTTGTCTATCCTTTTGATTTTCTCAAAGAACCAGATCTTGGTTTCATTGATTTATTGAATAGTTTTATTTGTTTCTAATTGATTGATTTCAGCCCTGAGTTTGATTATTTCCAGCCATCTGCTCTTCTTGGGTGTATCTGCTTCTTTTTTTTCCAGGGCTTTCAGTTGGACTATTAAGTTGCTTGCATGAGATGTCACAAATTTCTTCTTGAAGGCACTTAGTGCTATGAATTTTCCTCTGAGCACTGCTTTCATTGTGTCCCATAAATTAGGGTATGTTGTACCTTTATTTTCATTGAATTCTAGGAAGTCTTTAATTTATTTTTTTTATTTCTTTCTTAACCCAGCTGTCATTGAGCAGCAAGTTGTTCAGTTTCCATGTGCTTGTAGGCTTTTATTCTAATTCCATTGTTGTTGAGGTCCAGCTTTAGTCTATGGTGGTCAGATAGAATACAAGGGACTATTTCAATCTTCTTGTATTTGTTGAGGCTTGCTTTGTGACAAACTATATGGTCTATTTTGGAGAATTTTTCGTGAGGTGCTAAAAAGAAGGTATACCCTTTTGATTTTGGGTGAAAAGTTCTGTAGACATCTGTTAGGTACATTTGATTTAGGACCTCTGTAAGTGCCTTTATTTCCCTATTTGGTTACTGTCTAGATGATCTGTCCCTCGAGGAGAGTGGGGTGTTAAAGTCTCCCACTATGAAGGTGTTGGTATCGATGTGTGATTTAAGCTTTAATAATGTTTCATTTACAAATATAAGCACTCTTGTATCTGGGGGCAAAATGTTCACAACTGTGATGTCCTCTTGGTAGATTTTTCCTTTGATGAGAATCTAGTGCCCCTCCTCAATTTTTTGATTAATTTTGGTTGAAAGTCTATTTTATTAGATATTAGGATAACAACCCCAGCTTGTTTTCTGGGTCCATTTGCTGGGAAAACATTTTTTCAGCCCTTTACTCTGAGGTAGTGTTTATCTTTGTTGCAAAGGTGTGTTTCTTGGATGCAGCAGAATTTTGGATCCTGTTTTACCACCTTTTCTATTAGTCTGTGTCTCTTTATTGGAGAGTTGAGTCCATTGATGTTGACAGATAACTGTGAACAATGAACATAAGTTCATTTTAATGTGGAGTGGGTGTTCTTACTGTGATTAATTGTTTGTTTTCTTTTAATATTTGTTGGGAAATTATCCTATGCTTTCTTGGGTATAGTTGTTTTCTTTTGATTAGAGTTTTCCTTCTAGTATCTTCTGTAGGGCTGGTTTGCTGTGTAGATATTACTTAAATTTATTTTTGTCATGGATTATTTTGGCATCTATGTTGATTGTAAGCTTTTCAGGGTATGTTAGTCTGGGTTGACATCTGTGGTCTCTTAAAGTCTGCATGACCCCTGCCCAGGCCCTTCTGGCTTTCATAGTTTCTGATGAGAAGTCTGGTGTGTTTCTGATAGGTCTACCTTTATATGTTACTTAGCCTTTTTCCTTTGTTGCTTTTAATACCTTTTCTTTGTTCTGTAGATTTAGTGTTTTGACTGTTGTGACATGAAGTGTTTCTTTTCTGGTCTAGTCTATCTGGTGGTCTGTAGGCCGCTTGTTTGTTTATCTACATATCTTTCTTTAAGTTGGAAATATTTTCTCCTATGATTTTCTTGAAAATATTTTCTTGACTTTGGAGCCTGGAATCTTCTTTTTCATCTATTCCTATTCTAGATTTTGCCTTTTCATGGCATCCTTTATTTCTTAGATGTTTTGTGTTTGGGACTTTTCCAAATTACTCTTTCTTTGAGAGAAGTATCAATTTCTGTGAGTGTATCTTCAGCATCAGAGATTCTCTCTTCAATCTCTTGTATTCTATTGGTGATGCTTACCTTTGTGGTTCCTGATATTTTTCTCTAAATTCTCCAGCTCCAGGGTTTTCTCACTTTGAGCTTTCTTTCTTGATTCTAATTCTATTTTCATGCCTTGCACTATTTCCTTCAACTGTTTGATTGTAGATTCCTTTCTCTCTATGATGGTCCATATTTCTTTGTTTGTTTCCTCTGTATATGCCACTAGTTGCATCTGTAATTTTGCCTCTATTTGTTTGGCTATATTTTCCTGTGTTTTTTGAGAACTTTTTAAATTTCCTCTTTCTTTGCCTCTACTTGGGTGGTCAAGTCTTTGAGAGTTGTTTGTTTCTTCCTTAACTGTCTGTATTTGTATGGCTATTTGTCTGAGAGATTTGTTTGTTTCCTCTTTATGTGCCTCGAATAATTGGATAAGCATGGTTTTAAAGTCATTTTCAAGTGTTTCCAATGAATTGGAGTATCCATTAATTTTGTGGGTTGCTGGTGAAGCCATGATTTTCTAATTTATGTTGGAAGTGTTCTTTAGCCAACCCCTGGCCATTGGTTTATCTGTAACCTTCACTGTTTGTTCCTAGATTTTGCAGTTCAGACTGGCACTATCTTTCCCTCATGTCTGGAGAATTCTTCAGGAAGATGAGAGAGGTCCATGGTTTCAGTGTGTACATTGATGTTTCAGCTGTACCTGTTAGAGGAAAGTCCACAGGCACAGAGGACAAATGCTGGTAAGCGTGTGCATGTGTGTGGATGTGTGCCTTAAGGGATAAGGTGATAGAGAATGTTGAACCCTTGAGTGTGTGGAAGGGGTTCTGCCTTGCAGGCATCTAAGGGGTTACTTGTGCAAGTGCTGTAGATGTAGCAGGTGCTGGTGATAGTCACAGTTCAATTTCCTTATGCAAATTCGCTGAATACCTCAGTGGCCTCAGGCTACTGGTATTAGGCTCTATCTGAGTTCCCGGCATTATTTGCCTGAACTCCACTGTTGGACCCACAGAGCAGGGGCTTCAATGTCTCAAGAGCTCCTCTGTTTCCCACAGTGGGTGTGTTGGTGGAAGAGGTCTAATATTTGGCTGCTAGTTTAGGAGGACCTTGGATCTGAGGCTCTGTAGGCTCTTGAGGACACAGTCACTATCAAGCAGGTCACATAGGCAAGGATCAGGGTATCCGGGATCTCTACTTTCTGGTTTGGACCTGCTGAGCCTTTTGTAGGAGGACTGACAAGCTCTGCTAGCTCAGTGACACTAGAGCCACCACATCAGTGAGTTCAGCTGCAGCTGCAGACTGGGATGCTGGTCCAGATACCTTCTGGGAATCCTGTGGGCCCACAACAGTGGTTCACAGACCTAGGTGGCCTGGCTCCTATTGTGTCTAGTTTGTTTGGCAGGTCTGCTGGACTTTGGTGGCTATATAGACTACTATCTGCCACTGAGGGATTGGGCAGGCCTTACGGTCACTGGCTGGGAGGCTCTGTGGAGTCAGTAAGGCTACTTGCAGAAGTGGAACCTGGGGAGGATGGTACTGCTGATCTGGGTATCCAAAGGATGGTACAGCTGGGTGTTGCCACTGAAGATCTAGGAGCCCTGCCTCTGCTGTTGCAGTCCCCAAGCAGTGAGTTCTGTGCTGAGAATCTCTGTGAGCCAGCTGTTTCAAGAAGGAGAGAAGCCCTCAAAAGGGGAATGCAGGGGGATCACACTAACGTTTCTTTCCTTCCCCAAAGAAGTCTGTGGGTGACATAAGACTAAAAGTCTCAACTCACATGGTGTTCTCTCTTGTTGAGAAGGCCTCACTTTCGTTTTCCTGGCTTTAGTTGTTCCTTCTGCTCACCAACTCCGGCTCTTCATCTTCTCTGCCTCTCAGAAATTGTGTGTGCAGGTCGTCGCTGTCTTGGATACCCCTGGCTCTTGAGTTAGTTATATATTCTGGGTATTAGTTCTCTGTCCAGCTATATCACTCGAAGGCATATAAACAAAAGATACTCAAATAAAAACAAGGACATTTGCTCAGCCATGTTCATAGCAGCTTTATTCATAAGAGCCAGAAGCTGCAAACAGCCCAGATGCCCCTCAGTTGAGGAATGGATACAGAAATTGTGGTCGATCTACACAATGAAATATTACTCAGCAATAAAAAACAAGGAAATCATGAAATTTGCAGGCATATGGTGGGATCTAGAAAAGATCATCCTGAGTGAGGTATCCCAGAAGCAGAAAGACATACAGGGTATATACTCACTCATAAGTGGATATTAGATATATAATGTAGGATAAACATACTAAAATCTGTACACCTAAAGAAACTAATCAAGAAATAGGACTCCGGCTAAGTTGCTCAATTCCCATTCAGAAAGGCCAAGAGGATGGACATCAGAGGGAGAAAACAAGGAACAGGACAGGAGCCTGCCACATAGAGCCTCTGGAAGGCTCTACCCTGTAGGGTATCAGAGCAGATGCTGAGACTTATTGCCAAACTTTGGGCAGTTCAGTGTCCAAGTCGATTCCCTAGTAATGGGAACAGGTGCAGTCTCTGACATGAACCGATTGGCCTGCTCTTTGATCACCTTCCTCTCAGGGGGAAGCAGCCTTACCAGGCCACAGAGGAAGACAATGCAGCCACTCCTGAAGAGACCTGATAGAATAGGATCAGAAGGAAGGAGAGGAGGACCTCCCCTATCAGTGGACTTGGGGAGGGACATGGGTGAAGAAGGAGGAAGGAGGGTGAGATTGGGAGGGGTGTAGGGAAGGAAGCCACAGGGGGGGATACTAAGTGAATAAACTGTATTTAATGAAAATAAAAAATGAAAAAAAAAAGTTGATCAAAACAGCTACTCAAAATTAACTTTTGAGATCTAATTGGATCTAATGTTCCAACAGTAAGGACATCATAGAAAGTTATCATCTCACAGTTTTACAAGTGGACTGAGCAACCATGCTATTAGGCCAGGAAGTTTTTGAGTATTTTTTCTAATTAGTGCAGTGAAGGACTGAATTTTTACCAGTCATGGCATAGTTTTGTAACTGAATGATGAACCATGTTTTACCTAATGGTGTCTCATGCTAATGAAGGAATAATTTTCCTGTGACGGAAATATGGAACAAGAGACAACTAAAGAAAGGAACGGATTATTTTGGTTTACATTTCAGAAGGGATAAAGTCTATTATGACAGTAAATGAATGCATGGCAAATGGTAAGTGAGGAAGCTCAGAACAGTGGGTTCACAATTAGGAAGCAGAGAGGTTTGAATTCTGGAGTGCAGTTGGCTTTCTCTCTTTTTTTCATTATTGGTCCACAGTCCATGAAGTTGTATTGCCCATGTGCAGTGTGAATCTTTCTTGCACCCCACTAAACCTTTTTGCAAGCAACATCATAGACACAGCAAAAGTTGTGCATTCAAGAGAATTCTAAATCCTACCAAGTTAGCAATGAAAACTAATAATCATATTATCAATAACAGGCCTTCCACTAGACCAACAGAGGAAGTGCTCTTTCTCTGTCCTGAGTGAAAATAACTGCAGAGTATTGCTCTAGCCCTTTCAATGCATTCTGCAAGGATGCTCTTATCACACATAGTCTGTCCTTGGAGGTTTCTGAAAACACAGAGACAGGTTCCATTGATCCAGATCTGTTGCATGTTCCTACAATGAGCATCATGTGGAAGATGTTGCCATGTTTGGCTGCCAGCTTAGGATGGAGGCAGGCCCTGAGAGGGCTATAGAATTATATTTACAGCAGTTTTGTTTTATTTTTTTAGCAGTAATTTTTTTATTTAACTATTTTTATCAACTACAGTTTATTCACTTTGTATTCCCCCTATACCTCCCTCCTCCCCTCCCAATCCCACCCTCCCTCTTGCCCACCATTGTCCCACTCCCAGTCCATTGATAAGGGAGGTCCTCCTCTCATTCCCTCTGATCCTAGTCTATCAGATCTCATCAGCAGTGGCTGCATTATCTTCTTCTGTGGCCTGGTAAGGCTGCGCCCCCCCTCCCGAGAGGGAGGTGATCAAAAAGCAGGCCAATCAGTTCCTGTCAGAGACATTCCCTGTCCCCATTACTATGGAACCCACTTGGATAATGAACTGCCATAGGCTACCTCTGTGCAGGGGTTCCAGGCCATCTCCATGGGTGGTAATTGGCTGGGGTA
The DNA here is from genome assembly GCF_907164565.1 of Psammomys obesus. Taxonomy (NCBI): domain Eukaryota; kingdom Metazoa; phylum Chordata; class Mammalia; order Rodentia; family Muridae; genus Psammomys; species Psammomys obesus. The sequence continues at coordinate 56,477,893 of NW_026585644.1, forward strand.
TCACTTTCAGAAAAGACCCCTGTGCTCAGACATTTTGGATATGTTGATGTCCTTGTGGAGCTCCTGTTCTATCCAGGTCTTACTATCTCCCACTTCTTTCCTAAGATTCCCTGTACTCTGCCCAAAGTTTGGCTATGAATCTTAGCATCTACCTCGATACCCAAGCAAAGGACACTGTCTTCAAAACAAAATGACTGCCAATAGATTTGGAAAGGATCTTCACCATCCCTATATCTGACAGAGGACTGTTATCCAGTATATATAAAGTACTCAAGAAGTTAAACAGCAAAAAATCAAGTAATCCAATAAAAAACAAAATGGGGTACAGAGCCAAACAAAGAATTCTCAATAGAGGAATATTGAATGGCAGAGAAACACATAAAGAAATGTTCAACATCCTTAGTCATCAGGGAAATGCAAATCAAAACATCCCTGAGATTTCACTTTACACCCATCAGAATGGCTAAAATCAAAAACTCAAGTGACTAAGATCAGAAAGAAGGAGAGGAGGACCTCCCCTATCATGGACTTGGGGAGGGGCATGCATGCAGAAAGGGGGGAGGTTGGGACTGGGAGGGGAGGAGGGAGGGGCTTATGGGGGAATACAAAATGAATAAAGTGTAATTAATAATAATAATAAACTCAAGTGACAACACATATTGGAGAGGATGTGGTCAGAGGAGAACCCCATTCCACTGCTGGTGGGAATGTAAACTTATACAACCTCTTTGGAAATCAATGTGGTACTTTCTGAGACAAATAGGAATAGCGCTTCCTCAAAACCCAGCTATCCCACTCCTAGTCAAATATCCAAAAGATGTTCAAATATACAACCAGGACATCTGCTCAACCATGTTTATAGCAGCTTTATTTGTAATAGTCAGAAGCTGGAAACAACCCAGATGCCCCTCAGGTGAGAAATGGATACAGAAATTGTGGTACATCTATACAATGGAATATTACTCAGCAATAAAAAACAATGAAATCATGAAATTTGCAGGCAAATGGTTGGAACTGGAAAAGATCATCCTGAATGAGGTATCCCAGAAGCATAGAGACACACAGGATATATACTCACTCCTAAGTGGATATTAGACATATAACATAGCATAAATGTACTAAAATCTGTACACATAAGGAAGCTAATCAGGAAGGAGGAATTGGCTAAGATGCTCAATTCCCATTCAGAAAGGTAAAGAGGATGGATATTGGAGGAGGAAGAAAACAGGGAACAGGACAGGAGACTACCAGAGAGGGCCTCTGAAAGGCTCTGTTTGATCTCTTTTAAAGGAGAAAATATCTTAGTTTTTTTTTTCTTTTTAGAAGTTGGATGCTTAGCTGGGTGTTCTCTTTCTCTGAGGGGCACCCTTAACTTTATTCCACTGCAGAGAAGATCTCACATTAATATCCTTTCTTTTTTTCAATAACATCAAGTTTCCTATGACTCCTTTTCTCATCAAACTGTACATTTTGTCCTATTTGCTTTTATTTTTCACTGTATATCTGCATCTAATATTAACTAGATTGAAAGTCTTTTGCCATAGAACTAGTTACATTTAGAACTAATTTACATTTAGTTTTGTGAAAGATTTTAGAACAATGGATCCAGATTATTTGCCATGATATTGAATGGACATCCACTAACCCAAGTCTTGTTAAGTCCTTGCTTATCTCTGAAATCTCATTAACTAGATTTGTATATCTGCTTTGTCCTCAAAATTTTCTTCTGTAGTTCCACAAGGTATGCTTTTTAGGCTCTGCTTAAAAATAAAATGCTTAAACCATTTTATTTTTACCTAAAGTTCCAAAGTCTTCCACATTCCTTCCTCAAACTGTATAGTTAGACTGTCATAGCAACAGCACCTTCACTGATATGTATTACTTATTTTTGAATGCTGTCTTAAGACACCAATGAAACTTACAGAAGGAAGGGTTTACTTGGCTTCCTATTCCACAGGGCTAACAGCCCATCACAGTCAAAATTAGGAGGCATGTTAAGAAGCATGCAGGGTGGAAGACATGATGGTTAATGTAGCAAGCTCATACCTTAAACCAAAGAATGAAGCAGAGAGAGTATGCTGTAAATGGTGCATGGCATACCTCAAGTCTACCACCAGTTACTTACTTTCTTCCATAAAGCCAAATCTTTGCCTTCACAAACAGGGTCAAGAAATAGGGACCAAGCATTCAAAGAGTTACTTTCATTGGGCCACAGTGGTATGTTTTTCTAATAATTGGTAGTCATTCTTTGAAATGTGATCTAAACCTCCCCTATCATTGGATTTGGGAGGGGCATGGTAAAAGAAGAGGGAGGGAGGGTGGGATTTAGAGGAAATGAGGGAGGGGGTTACAACTGGGATACAAAGTGAATACAAAGTGACACAAAGTGAATAAATTGTTTAAAATGGCTAAAAAATAAGTAAATAACACTTAACATCTAGTATTCATGCTAGACTCATAATTTCTACAAATACCAATTAACAAATGAGATGGTCTGATCTCTTCTGTCCTTCAGCATTTCTCCTTGTCCTCACAGCCTCTACTTCCTACCCCTTCATATGGCCACAGTGTGTTAAACACCAAAAAATTTTTGGTTTTGGAGAATTAAGTCAAATTCTGTCCATATGCAATAAACTTGACATGTGTTTTGATGTTTTTTTAAAGAAAAATCTTTGTTTATATGAATCCATCCAGAGGAATTTGTTTTAACAGCAGCAATAAATTTGCCGGTTTGGATTTAAATATATCCTTAACTAACAACAAGAAAATAAACTAAAATGCCTCGTGAAAATTTTAAATTCCATAAATAGAAAACCAAGATGATGTTTAGAACCTTTGATAATGCCATATGCTTCCTACTCTGTTCTTTAGATTTAACACTTAGTCATGAGATTTTGCTGCATATCCACACACACACAGACAAATCAAACGATGAAGGTGACATCATTTGCCTCAGTGTGACTCACACTCTATAAAACATTTGGAAAAATGAGTTTAGGTGAACACATTCTATTTCACTGAACTGGTGTGTGGCAGAAATAATATGTAGATGTATATTCGTTTTCCACTTTATAAAGACTAGTCCTTTGTAATGAAATATACTTCAGAAAGCAACCTCTACCATGCACTGTCATTAATATATATTTTCAGGTTGTTTCTCACCCAAAAGTATGAAATTGAGGTAGCAAATAAAATAGGTGGGCAGATCCAAAATGGTGGCTCCAAACATTAAGGTATCTGAATAGCAGTTTAGCAGTAAAAGAAGTGTGATAAGCAGGCTGTACTGTGAACCCCAAAACTCTGACTCCTGTGTTGTTCAGGTGAGAGGAGAATCCACAGAGATATTCCAAGGTCCATCTTCAGGCCACTCGCCTAAAACAAGGAAAAAAATCCCCAGGTTCTCACCCAGCACTGACCCAGACCCAGAGCACCTATTAAATCTCACCATCTATGAATACCTTCCTGGGACCAGTAACAGCTTGCTCAGCTTTAACATTGCAACCCTGGGACACTCATCCAAACCCACCATCTGTGGATATATTCCTGGGACCAAAGTGGGCCCATGCAGGGGCTACTACACCTCAGAATTAGGCCACCCACCATGTAAGCCCACTTTCTGTGGATATATTCCTGAGACCAGAGCCTGGCAGGTTCTAACCTTGGACATTCATTCTCACTGACTGTGGAGTGAATAATGCACTGCATTGAGGGTGAGAGCCCAAACATGGGCACCCATTCTCACAGTCCTGTGGATACCTTCTGGGTACTAGGGGTGCTTGTTTCCAAACCCTGGAGATCACACTTAACATCCTGTGGACACCTTCCAGGTTGCAGCCACTAGTGGCACTCACTCTCACAGCCCAGTGGAGGGGATATATTCTGGTACTAAGGGGGAAGCCCATCTCCATTCTGCCTGCTCCCCACCTGCCTGGCTCACCCAGGTCAGAATCAGCCAACACAGATGTGAACACAGAAGTGCTGAGCTAGGCTTGGGAGCCAAGTTCTATTCCCCACCATCTAAGGGAAGCCTGTGGTACCCTGGAGCAGCTCTGGGTACAGAGAAATATCTACCATCAGCCCAGAAGCCTGACTCACATAGGTCAGAAACAGCAAGCCCAGCACAGACAGAGAACCCAGGGGAGCTGAGCTAGTACCTGATCCAATTTCCATTGTCCTCCTCCCCAATGAGAGCATGGGGACAGCTCTAGGCTCTGAGATCTTTCTGCCTGCTCCCTAGCAGCCTAGCCCACCTGGGTCAGAAACAATGAGGGCAGCATAGCCAAGGAACAAAGCAGAACTGAGACAGGAGTGGGACCCGAATCCCATCCTCCAAGATCTTAAGGAAGCCTCTGGGACACTAGAGCAGCTCTAGATTCAGAGATCTTTCCACCTGTGCCCCAGCTATCTGGCATACCTAGGTTACAAAAAGTGATCCAGCAGAGTCAGTGAATCCAGGGGAGACTACTCAAGAGAGAGGTGGATCCAGTCTGAAGTACAGTCTCCTGGAATAATCAGCCATGGCTACAGACAACCAGATGGCTAGAGGCTGGAGTAAGAATACAGCAACAAAAACCAAGAATATTATGGTGTCACCAGGATCTCCAAAAATAAACAGACAATCTATTGGGGCTGAAATAAAGGAGAATGATCATGAATCAATAATCATGTAGTTCTTTGAGGCACACAAAGAAGAAATGAATGAAAATATAGAGGCACAAAAAGAGCAAATGAATAAAATCATAGAGCCCATCATGAAAAGACAGGAATCCACATTCAAACAGATGAAGGAAATTATGCAAGACATGAAAACACTTAGAATCAACAAAGAAAACATAGGGAAAACCATGGAGTTGGAGAACTTACAGGAGAAATCAAGAAACACAAAGGTAAGCATCTTCAAGAGAATACAAGAAATGGAAGAGAGAATATCAAGCGCTGATGATAAGATTAGAGAAACTGATACATCTCTCAAAGAAAAAATAAAATTGGAAAAGTTACAAACAGACAACATCCAAGAAATCAAGGACACCATGAAAAGACCAAACCTGAGAATAATAGGAATAGACAAAAAAAAAAAAAAAAAAGATTCCAGGCTCCAAGGTCCAGAAAATATTTTTGAGAAAATCAAAGAAGAAAATTTCCCCAACCTTAAGAAAGATGCCCACAAATATACAAAAAGCCTAGACTAGACCTGAAAAGAAACTCCTCCCATCACATAGTAATCAAAACACTAAATCTACAGATAAAGAAAAAATATTAAAAGTAGCAAGGGAAAAAGGCCAAGAAACATAAAAGCAGGATCACACCCAACTTCTAAACAGAGACTATGAAAGCCAGGAGGACCTTGGCAGATATGATGCAGATGTTTAGATGCCAACCCAAAGTACTATATCCAGGAAAAGTTCCAATGAACATAGATGGAGAAAACAAAGCATTCAGAGACATAACTAAATTTAAATAATACGTACACCACAATCCAGCCCTATGGAGGATACTAGAAGAAAATTTCAACCCAATGAGATCAACTACATCCAAGAAAACACAGGATAAAGACAAAATCACATCAAAAAGGAAAACAGAACAAACATACATCACCAACAACTCCATGATAAATGGAACTAACAATAATTTGTCACTAATATCTGTTAACAGCGATGGTCTCAACTCACCTATAAAAAAAAAAAAAAGAAACTAACAGAGCAGTTGTAGAAACAGGATCCAGGATTACACTGCATTCAAGACACATAACTCTGCTGCAAAGTTATACACTACCTCAGAGTAAAGGGCTAGAAAAAGGTTTTCCAAGCAAAGAGACACAAGAAGAAAGCTGGAGTAGCCATTCTAATATCTAATAAAATACACTTTCAACCAAAATTGATCAAAAAAAAAATGGAGAGTACACACTTCATTCTCATCAAAGGAAAAATCTACCAGGGGGACATCACAATCCTAAACATCTATGAACCAAAGACAACGTCTCCTGCATTTGTCGAAGAAAAATTATTAAATCTTAAATCACACATTGATGCCAACACCTTAATAGTGTGTTGGCATCCACTTTCACCAAGGAACAGATCACTGAGACAGAAGCTAAACAGAGAAACAATGACACTTAGAGAGGTCATAAATCAAATGGTCCAAATAGATGTCTACAGTACTTTTCACCCAAACACAAAAGAGTATACATTCTTCTCAACACTCCATGGAACCTTCTCCAAAATTGACCATTATAGTTGGACACAAAGTAAGCCTCAAAAGATACCAGAATACTGTAATAATCTCTTCTATTATATCAGACCACCATGATCTAAAACTAGACCTCTACAACAGAAATTTTTTTAAAAAAGTTTATACACACATGGAAATTAAACAACTCTTTACACAACAACAAATGGATTAGGGAGGAAATTAAAAATATATATATTAAGAGACATCCTAAAAGTCAATGAAAATGAAAGCACATCTTTTTTTTTCCTTTTTTTTTTCTCCATTCTTTTTTTTTAATTTTATTTTTCTCATTAGTTACATTTTGTTAATTCTGTATCCCTCATTACCTCCCCAGTCCCACCCTCCCTCCCTCATCTCCTCCCTGCCCCTTTCCAAGTTCACTGATAGGGGAGGACCTCCTCCCCTTTCATATGACTCGAAAGCACATCTTATCTAAACTTAAGTGAACCAATAAAATCAGGGCTAGGAGAAAACTTCATAGTTCTAAGTGCCTTCATAAAGGATAGAGCAACAATAATAAAAACTGCATGGTACTGGCAGAAAAACCAACTGGTGAATTAATGAAATCAAAAAGAAGATCTTGAAATAAATCCACACACTTATGGACACCTGAGTTGTGACAAAGATGCCAAAATCATTCAATGGAAGAAAGATAGTATCTCAACAAATGGTGCTGGTCTAACTGAATGTCTGCACGTAGAAAAATGCAAATAGATCCATACATATCACCCTGCACAAAACTAAAGTCCAACTGGATCAAAGACCTCAATATAAGACCAAACACACTAATTTTTTTGGGGGGGAAAAAAAGTGGGGAAAAGCCTTGAACTCATTTGCACAAGAGACAACTTCCTGAACAGAACACCAACAGCACAGGCTCTAGGAGCAACAATTAATAAATGGGACCTCATGAAACGAAAAAGGTTCTGTAAAGCAAAGGACACTGTCATCAGAAAAAAAGGACTGCTTACAGATTGGGAAAGGACCTTCACCGACCCTATATCTAACAGAGGGCTAATATCCAGTATATATAAGGAACTCAAGAAGTTAAACAGCAACAGATCGAGTAATCCAATTAAAAAATGTGGTACAGAGCTCAACAGAATTCTCAATAGAGAGATATGGAATGGCAGAGAAACACTTAAAGAAATGCTCAACATCCTTAGTTGTTGGTGTAATGTTCTTTTATAATGTATATACCTTACCCTTGTTCATTTAGATGCTGATTTCTCCCTGCCCCTGCACTCTCTGGTTTCAATCCGGATATTGCATTGTGATACTCATTCTAAGCATCCTGTCTCAACTCTTGTATAAACAGGCCAGAATAAAGCAACTAGACATAATGTTGAGCTGGGAGGATCCAGAGGACAGGAAAGAGGGATGGAGCTAGAGGGGAGGAAGTGAGTGGAAGGAGAAGGGGTGGGAGAAGAGCTTGGAGAGAGAGCTGGAGGACAGATCTTGGAACTACTTGGAGAGATGGACTGGACGTAAGATATCACTAAAAGCAATATAATGTGGGAAATCTAAATAATAGGAAACTATGAGGGCATGGAGGTTTAGGAGGGAGTAATTATTGCCCAGCATTGTGTTCTAGGTTAACTAAATAAACCCAGTCTCTGTGTGGTGATTTGGGTATATAGCTGTTTAGGTTTAACAGCAAGCATTACTTAAAAGATAAACCAGTAGTAAATAGTAATTTTCACCTACAACACTTAGTCATCAGGAAAATGCAAATCAAAACAACCCTGAAATTTCACCTTACACCCATCAGAATGGCAAAGATAAAAAATTAAAGTGACAACACATATTGGAGAGGATGTGGACAAAGGAGAACCCTATTCTACTGCTGGTGGAAATGTAAACTGGTACATACACTTCGGAAACCAATCTGACGCTTTCTCAGACAATTAGGAATAATGTTTCCTCAAAACCCAGCTATACCATTCCTAGGCATATATCCAAAAGACGATCAAGTATACAACAAGGACATTTGCTCAACCATATTTTTAGCAGCTTTATTTGTAATAGCCAGAAGCTGGAAACAACCCAGATGCCCCTCAACTGAGGAATAGATACAGAAATTGTGGTACATCTACACAATGGAATAAAACTGAGTAATAAAAAAACAAAGAAATCATGAAATTTGCAGGCAAATGGTTAGAACTGGAAAAGATCATCCTGAGTGAGGTATACGAGAAGCAGAAAGACACACAGAGCATATACTCCATCATAAATGGATATTAGACATATAACATAGAATAAACATACTAAAATGTGTACACCTAAAGAAACTAATCAAGAAGGAACAGTCTAGTTAAGAGATAAACAGGGAATTCTCAACAGAGGAAAACTGAATGGCAGAGAATCACTTAAAGACATGCTCTTATCAGTGAGTATACACCATGTGTGTCTTTCTGTTTCCAGGATACCTCACTCAGGATGATCTTTCCTAGATTCCACCATCTGCAAGCAAATTTCATTATTTCCTTGTTTTTAATTGCTGAGTAGTATTCCATTCTGTAAATGTAACACAATTTCTGTATCCATCCCTCAGTTGAGGGTCATCTGGATTGTTTCAAGGTTCTGGCTATTATGAATAAAGTTACTCCAAACATGGTTGAGCAAATGTCTTTTCTGTGTACTTGAGCATATTTTGGATATGTGCCAAGTAGTGGTATAGCTGGATTTTGAAGTAACACAACTCCTAATTGCTCCTAATTGTCTGAGAAAGCACCAAATTGATTTCCAAAGTTGTTGTACAAGTTTACATTCCACCAGCAATGGAGGAATGTTTCCCTTTCTTCACATCATTTCCAGCATGTATTATCACTTGCATATTTCATCTTAGCCATTTAATGGGTATAGGTGAAATCTCAGGGTCGTTTTATTTTGCATTTCCCTAATGACTAAGGATGTTTTGCAGTTTTTTAAATGTTTTCCTGCCCTTCTGTATTCCTCAACAGAGAATTCTCTGTTTAGCTCTGTACCTCATTTTGTAATTGGATTACTTGATTTGTTGCTATATTAGACATATAATATAAGATAAACTTATTAAAATCTTTACACCTAAAGAGGTTAAATAAGAAGGAGGACCCAGGGTAAGATGATCAATCCTCATTCTGAAAGGCAAACAGCATAGACATTGGAAGAATGTAAAACAGGGAACTGTACAGGAGCCCATCACAGCGGGCCTCTGAAAGGCTCTACCCAGTAGTATATCAAAGCAGATGCTGAGGCTCATAGCCAAACTTTGGACAGAGTGCAGGGAATCTTATGAAAGAAGGGGATATAGTAAGGCCTGGAAAGGACAGGATCTCCACAGGATAGCAATAGAACCAAAAAATCTGGGTCCCACGGTCTTTTCTGAGACTGATACTCCAACCAAGGAGCATGTACGGAGATAACTTAGAACCCCTTCTCATAAGTAGCCCATAGCAGCTCATTGTACAAGTGGGTTTCCTAGTAAGGGACACAGGGACTGTCTCTGACAAGAAATGAGTGGCTAGCCCTTTGGTCACCTCCCTCTGAGGGGGAAGCAGCCTTGCTAGGCCACAGAGGAAAACAATTTAGCCAGTCCTGATGAGTCCTGATTGGTTAGGGTCAGATGGAAGGGGAGGAGGACCTCCCCTATCAGTGGATTTGGAGAGGGACATGGGAAGAGATGAGGGAAAGAATAAAAAATTGGGAAAGAATTAGGTGGGGGGCTACAGCTGGGTTAAAAAGTGAATAAATTGTAATTAATATAAAAAAGGAAAAAAGTTTAAGATCAACATATAATTTAAGATAAGAGATTGCTTAACTTTTTCTCAAGTATTTTTTTCAAGTTATTTGTAAGATTTTCCAACATTTTTAAGACTTTTAGTAAAGACTGCCAATCTGTTTTTTTTTTTTTTTGAGAAATATCACAATAAATTTAAATTTGTCCCAATATAACACATAATGCTTCACTATCACAGAAAGTCACATGGTATGAGGAAATTAAAATGAATTCATTTTTTCTACCTTATATATCATTCTGCTTTATGTATATACAAGTTTTTCTTTGTTTTAAATTAAGTGTTTAGAATTAAGTGTTTGTGCATGTTGAGTTATATTTCATGAAATGTTCTATGCTCTTTCCTAAGTTAGATTCATGTCATTGTTACCAAATATGTGCCAAAGTATATTTTATTATGTAGATCACATAAACCATCCTAAAATTAAAAATAAAATGCTCAATCTCCTTAGTATTTCTGGAAATGCAATTCAAAATTATTGTGAGATTTCACCTTACACCCACCAGATGGCTAAGATCAAAAACTCAAGTGACTTTGATGGGAATTGCATTGAATCTGTAGATTGCTTTTGGTAAGATGGCCATTTTTATTATATTAATCCTGGCAAGCCATGAGCATGGGAGATCTTTCCATCTTCTCATATCTTTTTCTAATTATTTCTTCAGAGACTGGAAATTTTTTTCATACAAGTCTTTGACTTGCTTGCTTAGGTTCACACCAAGGTACTTTATGTCTTTTGTGGCTATTGTGAAGGGTGTTGTTTCCCTAATTTCTTTCTCGGCCTTTTTGTCCTTTGTATACAGGAAGGCTACTGATTTTTTTTTTGAGTTAATTTTGTATCCAGCCACTTTGCTGAAGGTGTTAATCAGCTGTAGGAATTCCCTGGTAGACTTTTTGGGGTCACTCAGGTATACTATCATATCATCTGCAAATAGTGATACTTTGACTTCTTCTTTTCCAATTTGTATCCCCTTGATCTCCTTCAATTGTCTTATTGCTCTAGCTAGGACTTCAAGAACAATGTGGAAAAGATGTGGAGAGAGTGGACAGCCTTGCCTTGTCCCTGATTTCAGTGGGAATGATTTAAGTTTCTCTCCATTGAGTTTGATGTTGGCTATAGGCATGTGGCAGTTCAGTATCCAAGTGGGTTCAACTGTAATAGGAACAGGGACCGTCTCTGACATGAACTGATTGTCCTGCTTTTTAATTACCTCCCCATGAGGGGGAAGCAGCATTACCAGGCCAGAGAAGAAGACAAGGCAGCCACTCCTGATGAGACCTAATTGACTAGGATGATAAGGAAAGAAAAGAAGTCCTCCCCTGTCAGTGGACTTGGGGAGGGGCATGCAGGCAGAGGGTGGAGGGAGGGAAGGATTGGGATGGGAGCAGTGAGGGAACAACAGGGGGGATACAAAGTGAGTAAAGTGTAACTAATGAAGAAAAATAAATTTAAAAAAAATGGAAGAAGAAGAAAAAAAACTCAAGTGATAAAACATGCTGGAGAGGATATGGAGAATGAGGGACCCTCCTCTATTGCTGATGGGAATGTATCCTTGTACCATCCCTTTGGAAAACAATCTGGTGCTTTCTCAGAAAATTAGGAATAGTGCTACCTCAAGATCCAGCTATACTACTCCTCCTGGGCTTACATCCAAAGATGCCCCACCATTCAATAAGGACATTTGCTCAGTCATGTTTGTAGCAGCTTTATTTGTAATAGCCAGAATCTAGAAACAAACTAGATGTCCCTGAAGTGAGGAATGGATACAGAATTTGTGGTATATTCACACAATGGAATACTACTCAGCTATTAAAACAAGTAAATCATGAAATTTGCAGGTAAATGGATGGAACTAGAAAAGATCATCCTGAATGAGGTAACCCAGAAGCAGAAAGACACATATGATACATACTCACTTATAAGTGGGCTTTAGCCATATAATATAGGATAAACATACTAAAATCTATACTCCTTAAGAAGCAAACAACAGGTAGGACAACACGGAAGGTTCTTAATCTTCATTGAGATGGGCAAACAGGATAAAAGCAGAGACTGAGACTCATAGACAATTTGGGTAGAGTGCCATAAACCTTATAGAAAATGAAGGTGATAGAAAGACCTGGAAGAATATGAACTTCACAATGAGAACAACAGAGCCAAATATCTTGGACCCAGGGGGTCATGCAGAGACAGATAACAACAACCAAGGACCTGCATGGAGACAACCAAAACCCTTTATTCAGAGAAAGCCCATAGATTCATCATTTCCCAATGGATTCCCATGTCTCTGATATGAACTCAGTGGCCAGTTTTTTGATCACCTCTTCCTGGAGTGAGGTGCAGCCTTGCCAAGACACAGAGAAAGATGATGCAGCCAGCCTTGATGAGACCTGATAGTCTAGGTTTAGATAGACTGTGAGAAGGTCCTTTTCTGTCAGGAGATTAGGGAAAGGGTATAGGGCAAGAGGAGGAAGGATAGCAGGGACTGGGAGGAGAGGAATGAGGGGAATGCAGTGGGGATATAAATTGAATAAAATGTAATTAATAAATTAATTAAATAAATAAATACATAAAATAAAATAGGTGATACTGTAGATGGAGTGTTGATGAATAAACGGACTGAAGTGTGTGACTCATTTAATAAGCCGTTGGTTTTATGACATGGATATTCAAACTACATCTATAGAAGCATTATTTTTCAGGTAAAGATTGCAGTAGTGTGTGAGAAGTCCATCTCAGTTTTACTATTCCAATTTATAAGGATTCTAGGAAGCAGTAAGAATATAAAGATGAAAAGTTTGGCTATTAGTGATCATACTAAATGAAGGTCTTGAAGCTGAAAGGGGACCAGAAAAGAAGTTAAACAAGCCTATCTCAGTTCTGTAGAACAATTGCAAAGTAGATGAGGTTATGAAAATTACTTCAAATTTGATGATGTACACTATAAGGTTGGAAAGACACCTTCAATCTCCATAGTAATATTTTGCTTATTGAAAAATATAACTAACTAAATGAATAATGTTGTCAATTTTCCAAAATTCATATTGTTGACATGTTAGGACTATGCACTTATACAGCATGTATATTTATTCATAATATAACATATATAAGATAATATAGATACATAGATAGATAGATAGATAGATAGATAGATAGATAGATAGATAGATAGATAGATAGTGATATAGTGATATACAAAAACAGGTAGATTTCAGGGGTGTGGTGATGAGTGGCATCAAATGCTGGTGAGTTCTAGGATCAATGCGAGAAACTGACCTAAACATAAAAGTAGAAATGGTTGAGGAAGAAATTTTAATATCACCTCTTGGTCTATATACAGGTCTGTGCATGAGCACACAACACTGCATATGGGCACATATGCATCTACCACATATTCACATGCATGTAAAACACACCAAAAAAATTAAGTTAAAGAAAATTTAAGGTTATACATTTTAATTTATTTTCTAACATTTCAAAAGTTATACTTATTAAGGTTAGAGTGACAGTAATGTACCATTCTTAGCAAGAAGAAGATTTTCAGTATTGGCTTTGTATTTAATCTGTCAGTGACAATAAGTTAAACAGAGAATGGATTCTTTACGAAGCCTGTATAGAAATTGCTTGTATTTATGGTTGTGAGCCTAGCCTTTAACGGCTGAGCCAGGAGGAGCGGTCTGTTAGGCCACAGAGGAGGACTTTGCAGCCAGCCCTGAAGATACCTGATAAAACAGGGTCAGATGAAAGGGGAGGAGGTCCTCCCCTATCAGGGGACTTGGAAAGGGGCAGGGAGGAGACCAGGGAGGGAGTGTGGGGTTGGGGAGGGAATGAGGGAGCGGGATACAGCTGGGACACAGAGTTAACAAAATGTAACTAAAAAGAAAAATAAAATAAAAAAAATCATCTTCTGAACACTAGGCGTATAAAAAAAAAAAGAAATTGCTTGTAAATAGTCTAGTTTATACTTTATCTGTCCACATAACATATATGTGTCATCTGTCTAGCAGATGAAATATTGATATTCAGGAACTGTCTCAATGTCTAGAATCTAGTATCTGTCTACTATCTGTAGGAAAATATAAAGCTTATATATATTCCTAAGAGAAGGACATTTAGCTCAATTTAAATATATTTTGTTTTGTTTTTATAACAACAAAACTTTAAAAACTTACTATATCTCATTTAATATTCTCTAAGGAAATAGAAGCTGCCATCAAAAGTCTCCCATCCAAAAGAAGCTCAGAGCCAGTCGATTTCAGCACTGAATTCTACCAGACCTTCAACGCAGAGCTAACACCAATACTCTTCAAATTATTACACAAAATAAAAACAGAAGGAACATTACCAAACTCATTCTATGAGGCCACAGTCACATTGATACCTAAACCACACAAAGACTCAATAAAGTAAGAGAACTTCAGACCAATCTCAGTTATGAACATTTACACAAAAATACTCAATAAAATACTCACAAATGGAATCAAAGAACACATTAAAGATATCACCCACCACAAGCAAGTAGGCTTCATCCCAGGCACGCATGAGTGGTTCAACACATGAAAATCCATAAATCCACATAAACAAACTGAAAGAAAAAAAAACACATGATGTCAAAAAAGTATTTGACAAAATTCAACACCTGTTCATGTTTAAAGTTTTGGAGAGATCAGGGAGACAAGGCACATATCTAAACTTAATAAAGAGAATATACACAAAGCCTATAGCCAACATCAATTTAAACAGAAACTTAAATCAATCCCACTAAAATCAGGGACAAGGCAAGCCTGCCCACTCTCTCCATATCTCTTCAACATAGTTCTTGAAGTTATAGCTAGAGCAATAAGACAACTAAAAGAGATCCAATGGATACAAGTACAAAAGGAAGAAGTCAAGTATCACTATTTGCAGATGATATGATATTTTACATGAGTGATCTCAAAAATTCTACCAGAGAACTCGTTCAACTGATAAACACCTTCAGCAATGTGTCTGGACACAAACTTAACTCATTTAATACTATACCCATATATTTTCAAATACAAAGGATAGTGTCAGAATGGAATATGTCAGGGCACTGGAAACTACCTTGCAGAAGCAAAGCTATTATACTTCTTGAAAACTTCATATCTTTATACTATATTCTTAGTGAACTCCATTTCTATAAGCAAAATCAAATCACTTCTAGCAAAGGAAAGATTTAAAAAAGTGACAAACTTAAGTTTTTGTATCTTTTATTACTTTATAATAATTAAATGTAATTATAATTTGAACATCTCAGATACTGATTTAAGAACATTTTAACTTTTCTAAATGGGAAACTTGTGATTAATTTTTCATTTTATCATATTTAGTTGAAAGTATTATCTCAAAAAATTAAAAGTAATGATGTCATTTTTATTAAACTTGAAATTTGTTAAATCTATTTTTCTAGCTCTATCTTTACATCTATTTCTGTCCTTTTCAAAAATTGTGTGTTCTTGAAATGCCTCAAAAACGCTGACAAGTGATTAAAGCCAATTACTTAATACAATCATAAACAAAAAAATAGCATAACCATGTTTTAGAAATGAAAAGTAAGGGGAACAAGGACTATTTCTAACAGGATCTCAAGGGCAGGCTCTTTGGCCTCCCCAACCCCTCAGGGGAGGAGCAGTCCTGTTAGGCCACAGAGGAGGACTTTGCAGCCAGCCCTGAAGATACCTGATAAAACAGGGTCAAATGAAAGGGGAGGAGGTCCTCCCCTATCAGGGGACTTGGAAAGGGGCAGGGAGGAGACCAGGGAGGGAGTGTGTTGTTGGGGAGGGAATGAGGGAGCAGGATACAGCTGGGATACAGAGTTAACAAAATGTAACTAATAAGAAAAATAAAATTAAAAAAAAGAAATCATACTAAAGCAAATAAAAACATGATTTTATTACTCCAGTTTGATATGACATTGAATGTTCAATTTTTAAAAATCGACTTTATTATCATGAATCAAAGTGAGTCAAAAATTTCTCAATCCAAAATAAATCACTCTTTTACTTACATATGCAGCCCACACATTCATATTGCAACAACGAAGATAATTTACAGTGTATTGTATATTAATCCTTTCTGAATAATTGTTATGATTAAATAAACTATGATAAAATTTTTTATATAAATTTCTTTGTCAACTGTTTATTCATTTATCCAATGGTATGCTTGATATAAAACTTTCTAAGTCACTAAGGACATAAAAATAAATACAACGTACAACGTCCTTTACATCATGAATAATCAATACCTAAGCTTCCACCAATCCTCCTCTTTATATAAGAATCTCTTCAGTGAGATTGATATGTAGAATACTTAATAACTGATGCATTAATTTAGTATGGTAACTTTGATCAAGGAACTCTATATTTTTCTGACTAAAAAACAAAGTAAGGCAGTTAACACCCTTTGTAACATGTTCCCAGAACTTAGCTCAACTCATGCCATTTTAGCTCACCATTCTCCTCTAAAAGCCCACCAGATAAGTCTCCAACACTTGCCAAAATGAATCAAATTACCTAACCCATCAAAAAGATAGTTCAAATTTTTAGGGAGTCCCTGCATGTACAATTTTTGCTTTTGGGCTTCTGTAGTTCTGCTTCTTGATAACAGAAATGTAACAACAAAGATGTAATGTTTTTGCACAAAAAAGACTGTAAGACTGGAACTGCATGATTTTGGGCAAGTTTCCTTTGCAGCCACCAACCACAAGTACATACTTTCATTTCTGCTTTATATGTATACATGTGGTGTTCCCTGGTAGGCTTAAGTTGAAACAGTATGTATAAGAAAAAACTTTGTGTTTTATCCATTACTTTTTTTTTAACTGAACCTATTGATCTAAATATTAATTCACCTACTCAATATGGATTTGTTGAAATGTTTTAGGGCATCAAACACTGTTAAAATTGGAAAATTAAATTAAATTTTCTCAAACTCTATTCTTTAAAATTCATAGAAATTGCTTTAATGTTGTTGATTACTTTAATAAATAAACTCCCTATAAATAGCCAGGGGTTAGGCTTATTAGAGTAAATAATGTTCTTATGCTCTCTAGGCATAAGTTCTATACCTTTTTGAAGATCTTAAATATAAATCACATTTTATCTGACTTTAAATGACATTGCTTCCCTAAGTTCACTTAGTACTGATTGATTATTTGTACTGAAAAGCACAACTATTTTCTCTTTCTTTCTTAGTTCATACTAGGTTAAATTCTTATATCAATTACTGTATTAGTGAAATTGAAAAAAAATTAAATATTTTAAATTACCTCAGGTTGAAATATTGATAACTCTACACCGTTTGTTCCAGTCTCAATGCTTTTTATTTTACTTGCCAAAATATCCCAGCTAGATTTTCCAGTACTGTGTTAACCAGAGAATAAAGCAGACATCTTTGATGTTTTCTCCATCTCAGGCACTTTTAGTAAACCATAAAAAAGAATAGAACATGATGTGTGCAGGTAAGTAAAGGAAACTTAGTATTGTTAAGTTAACCTAAAAAAAGCCAGACTGAAAAGGAACACTATTGCATGTCTACCTCTCTCTTTATCTCTCTCTTCCCTCTCATTCTCATGTGTGAGTGTATACATTGTATATATTTTAATATTGGTGCAGGAAATGCTACTGGGGGTGGATTATGAAAGAGAATGCAGAGATCTAAAGAGAAGGGAGTACAGAAAAGGGTAATAAGGTATGTATATATCAGGAAAAGTGGGAAATTTTCTGGGAAAAAAAAGAGGAAACAACAAAGAATAAGGGGGAAAGGAAGGTCGGAGATACATGAAAAGAAAGTATAATGATACATATGTGTGACAAAAGTTACAGTGGAATTTTTCATTTCAATGAAACCAAAACTTTAATTTACAAAAAGTACACAAAAGACAAAAGGCAAAATTACCAAATATGATCTCATTATCTCATTGTCACAAAGAATAATGTTTTATAAAAACATAAACATGAATCTATCATGCAAAATAAATATCAGGAAGTAGCAAATGTAACTACTATGTGGTTAGACTTACGAGTATTTAACATTGGATGCAGCTTTCCTGGTCAACTTGGCTAGAAAGCATTTTACACCCTGAATTTGCAATGACTTAATAGAGTCTCTAGGGAAGACTGATTCTGTGCGCATTTACCTTGCCCTTAAGTATAACAGATCTGGTAATGCAAATGTGAATGATCCACATTTTCACTTTTATTTCTAAAAAAAAAAAAAAAAAAAAAAAAAAAAAAAACCTGAAAATGTAGTTTATAAAAATTTTAAAAGTTAGTTGTCATGCATTTACACTCCCATTGAAAAAAAATGTAGAAACACTGCTTCCAGATAAAGTCAGGCAATAGCCTGTTGGCTTTAGTGATAACTCATTTTCTTTTCTCATCCCTCAGTTGTACACACTAAGACACTTGGAAAATAAGATGCTGGATCTCTGTAATCCCTATAGTGTGTGCAAGATGATTATGGATTCATCTGCTATATGAATGTAACTGGAAATGGGTTAGTTAACTGCTATTTTAAATTCCAGTTCCATTCATAGACAACACAAATAAAATGCCATCAAAAATTTGAACAGCAGCAGGTATTTATATAGAGAAATGAAATAAAATGAATTCCTTTATATGCTATGTAACTTTGAATTAAGGAAATAGCTTCAAGAATTTAACATTTTACAGTGTTATGTTCTTTTTTATTCCTTTCTTTTGTTGTATTTTATTAATTAAAAAACACTCATACAAAATCAAATTAATGTATTGTAGCATATGACATGTAGAATAGCTGACCAGTCATGCAATTATTACTTCATTAGTACTGATATACTTGAAGAGTAATCTTTGCTCTAGACTTGATTGGATTCAGACTCCATATTCCTATTAGGGCATTTGCAGAGATTTAACTGAGGATGTAATAATCACTTTGAATGAGGATGTCTCATTTTTTAGCCTGACTTTTCAGACAAAAGAAAAAGAGAAAACCAGAGGAGTACCAGTGTTCATGTCTGCTTTCTGACATGAGAAGCACTATGATTAGATGCCTCCTGTTCTACTTGTCATTATACATTGTATCAGCTCTCACATCATGAGATAAAAAAAATCTTCCCTTAGTTTTCTTCTGTCAATATTGAGAAAATTAATTAATCTGTCTTTTTTAAAGTTCTTTTTTAAAATTTAATATTTTATAATATGTTCACTTTACATCCCAGTTCCACCTGCCTCCCTCTTCTACCCTTTATCCCTCCCTTAATACTAAGAAAGGCAGAGCCCTCTCCCTTACCATCTGACCACAGATTCTCGAGTCTCATAAAGACTGCCTGTATCCTCTTCCTCTGTGGTCTAGCAAGGTATCCTCACCAGCAGAAAGTGATCAAAAAGATGACAGCAGAATCCATGCCAGACACAACCTCTACTCCTCTTACTAGGGAATCCACATGGAGACTGAGCTGCCAACCCACTGCATCATGCATGGTCCTTTGTCGGTGCATCAGTCTCTGCAAGGACTCCTGGGCCCAGATTTGTTGGCTCTATTGGTATTACGGAACACCTGTCCCCTCCAGAGACTTCTATTCCCCCATTATTTCCTGTGACTCCCTGTGCTCTACCCAAAGTTTGGCTGTGAGTTTTAGTCTGCTTCAATTCCCTGCTGAATGGAGTCATTCAGAGGACTTCTATGGCAGGTTCCCATACTGTTCCCTCTCTTCAACATTTCTGGTGTCTATTCCATTTGCCCTTATGACCAGGAGTGGCATAGCTGGTTCCTAAGGTATAATTATTCCCAATTGTCTGAGAAAGTGCCAGATTTATTTCCTAAGTGGTTGTACAAGTTTGCACTCTCACCAACAATGGAGGAGGCTTCTCCTTTCTCCCCATCCCCTCCAGCATGTGCTGTCACTTGAATGTTTGATCTTAGCCATTCTGATAGGTGTAAAATAGAATCTCAGGGTAGTTTTGATTTTAAATTTCCTGATAATTAAGGATTGTGGAGCACATTTCTTTAAATGTCACTCAGCAATTCAGTATTCCTCTGTTGAGAATTCTCTCTTTAGTTTTGTTCCCCATTTTTTTAACTTTTATTAATTACACTTTATTCATTTTGTATCCCCCCATAAGCCCCACCCTCCCCCTTTTTCTGCATGCATGCCCCTCCCCAAGTCCACTGATAGGGGAGGTCCTCCTCTCCTTCTTTCTGATCTTAGTCTATCAGTTCTCATCAGAAGTGGCTGCATTGTCAGGGTTCTAGGTTTTCTCCACAGATAGTCCTTGGTTGGAATATGAGTCTCTGGGAAGTTCCCTGTGTTCAAATTTTCTTGTTCTGTTGCTCTCCTTGTGGAGTTCCTGTCCTCTCCAGCTCTTACTATTTCCCACTTCTTACATAAAATTCCATTCACTCTGCCCTTTGTTCCCCATTTTTAATTATATATTTTTTTGTTTTGTTGCTGTTTAACTTCTTGAGTTCTTTATATATTTTGGATATTAGCCTTCTGTCTGGTGTATTGTTGATGAAGACCTTTTCCCAGGCTGTATGCTGTTGTTTTTCTCTATTGACATTGTCCTTTGTATTACAGAAGCATTTCAGTTCCATGAGGTCCTATTTATTAATTGCTGATCTTAGAGCATAAGCTGTTGCAGTTACATTCAGGAAGTTTTCTCCTGTGCTAATGAATTCAAGGCTCTTCTCCACTTTTCCTCCAACTGATTTAGTGTGTCTGGTTTTATGTTGAGGTCTTTGATCCACTTTTGTGCAGCGTGATGAGTATGGGTCTATTTGCATTTTTCTTTTTGTAGGTATCCTGTTAGAGCAGCACATTTGTTGAAGATTCTTTTTTACCATTGTATATTTTTTTGCTCATTTGTCAAATATTCCACATGTGTGGGGGTTTATTTCTGGGTCTTCAATTTGATTCCATTAATTTACCATTCTGTTTCTATGCCAGTACCATACAGTTTTTTATTGCTATTGTTCTATTGTACTGCTTGAAATCAGGGATGGAGATACCTCCTGAAGATCTTTTATCATACAGGATTGTTTCAGCTATTCTGGGTTTTTTGTTCTTCAATGTGAGGTTGAGAATTGTTCTTTCAAGATCTGTAAAGAATTGTGTTGGTATTTTGATGGGAATTGCATTGAATCTGTAAATTGCTTTTGGTACAGTGGCCATTTTTACTATGTTGATCTTTCCAATCCATGAGAATGGAAGATCTCTTTTCCATTTTCTGATATCTCCTTCATTTTTTTTCTTCAGTGACTTGAAGTTTTTTTTTTTTTTAATATAAGTTTTCATTTGTTTTATTAAGGTTACCATAATACTTTTTTTTGTCGTTCTTGTGAAGGGTGTTGTTTCATTAATTTCTTTCTTCTTCCATTTGTGTTTTGTATACAGGAGGGCTTCATATTCTTTGAGTTAATTTTGTATCTAGTCACTTTGCTGAAGGTGCTTATCAGCTGTAGGAGTTCTCTGCAGAATTTTTGGTCTCATTTATATATACTATTATATCATCTGTGAATAGTGATACTTTTACTTCTTTCTTTCCAGTTTGTATCCCCTGGATATAGTTTAGTTGACTTATTGCTCTGACTAAGACTTCCAGTACTATATGGAATAGATACGGAGTGGTCAGCTTTCTCTTGTCCCAGATTTTAATGTAGTGTAGGTTCTCTCCACTTAGTTTGATGTTTGTTATAGGCTTTCTGTCTATTTATTTTCCTATGTTTAAGTATGCACATTGTATCACTGATCTATGATTTTAAACATGAAAACAGTTGGATTTTGTCAAATGCTTTTTCAGCAACTGAGGAGATGATCACGTGGCTTTTTTTTTTTCAGTTTGTTTATATGATGGATTACATTGATGGATTTCCATATATTGAACTACCTCTGCATTCCTGGGATGAAGCCTACTTGTTCATTTTGGATGATATCTTTGATGTATTCTTGGATTTGGTTTATGAGTATTTTATTGAGTATTTTTGTGTTAATGTTCATAAAAGAGATTGGTCTGAAATTCTCTTTCTTTGTTAGGCTTTTGTGTGGTTTAGTTATCAAGGTGACTGTGGCCTCACAGAATGAGTTTGGTAATGTTCCTTCCATTTCTATTTTAAGGAATACTTTGAAGAGTATTAGTAGAATAGTTTGAAGGTCTGGTAGAATCCTGCACCAAAACCATCTGGCCGTGGGCTTTGTTTAATTGGGAGACTTTTGATGGCTGCTTTTATTTTCTTAGGGTTTATAGGGCCATTTAATTTATTTACCTGATCTCAATTCCACATTGGTGAATGGAATCTATCTGGAAAAAAATGTCCATTTCATAGATTTACAATTTTTGTGGTGTGTAGGCTAGTGATTATTTGGATTTGTTCAGTGTTATATCCCACTTTTCATTTCTTTGACTTGGATAGTGTCCCACTGCTTTTTAGTTAGCTTGGGTAAGGGTTTGTCTATCTTGTTGATTTTTCTCAAAGAACCAGCTCATAGTTTCATTGATTCTTTGTATTTTTTCTTTATTTCTAATTTATTGTTTTCAGCCCTGAGTTTGATTATTTCCAGTAATCTATTCCTCTGTGAGTCTGCTCATTTTTTTTTTCTAGTACTTTCAGGTGTACCATTAAGTTGTTTGTATGGGATTTCTCTAATCTCTTTATGAAGGCACTTAGTGCTACGAACTTTCCTCTTAGCACTACTTTCATTGTGTTTCATAAGTTTGGGTATGTTGTACATTCATTTCCATTAAATTTTAGGAAGTGTTTTTAACTTCTATCTTTTTTATTCCCTGATCCAGTTGTCATTGAGTAGGGAGTTATTCAGTTTACATGAGTCTGTAAGGTTTTTCTTGTTGTTGTTATTTCTGTTGTTGTTAATGTCCAGTTTTAGTCCATCATGATCTGATAGAATACAAGGTATTATTTCAATCTTCTTATATCTGTTGAGGCTTGCTTTGTGACCTATTATCTGGTCAATTTTGGAGTAGGTTCTTTGAGGTGCTGGGAAGGTAAATTCTTTTGTATTTGGGTGAAAAGTTCTGTAGATGTCTGTTAGGTACAATTGTTTCATGACATCTGTAAGTGTCATCATTTTTTGGTTTGGCTTCTGTTTTGTTGATTCTTCCTTTGATGAGGGTAGGTGTTGAAATCACACACCACTGATGTGTGGAGATTAATGTCTGGTTTAAGTTTTATCAATATTTCTTTTCAAACATAGGTGCCCTTGTATTTGGGGCATAGATATTCTGAATTGTGATGCCAACTTGGTGGAATTTTCCTTTGATGAGGATGAGGTGTCCTTCTTTATCTCTTTTAATTAATTTTGGTTGAAAGTCTATTTTATTAGATATTTGAATGGACACACCCGCTTGAGTCCGTTTTCTTGGAAAACCTTGTTCCAGCCATTTACTCTCAGATAATGTCTGTCTTTGTGGCTGAGGTGTGTCTTGCGTATGCAGCAGAACATAGGGTTCGGTTTATTCATCCATTTGTGTCTTTCTATTGGAGAGTTAAATCCGCTGATATTGTGACTGATTAACGACTTGTGGATGTTAGATCCTTTTATTTTGATGATGGTTGTGTTAGTGTGTTTGTATGCAGTCTTGTGTCACTTATGACCTAACTTATTTTTTTTTATTTTTATTAATTATATTTTATTCACTTTGTATCCCAGCTGTAGCCCCTTCCACAACTCCTCCCCATAACCACCCTCCGTCCCTCTTTTTCTCCTATATCCCTCCCCCTGGTTAATGATAGGGGAGGTCCTCCTCCCTTCCATTTGACCATAGACTATTAGGTCTCATCAGGACTGGTTTCTTTGTCTTTCTCTATGGACTGATAAGGCTGCTCTTCCCCTCAGGGGGAGGTGATCAAAGAGCCAGCCACTGAGTTCATGTCAGAGATGGTCCCAGTTCCTATTATTGGGGAACCCTCTTGGACACTGAGCTACCATGGGCTACTTCTGTGCAGGGGTTCTAAGTCATCTCCATGCATGGTCCTTGTTTGACTTAACTTCTTTATTGGCTCTCTTAAACATAGTCCTATCTAATCCTATGCCCTGAGACTTCAACACTCTTGGATTACATTGAAGTCTTTTACTGTTTCTACAACATTTTTTTTCAGCAAGCAGCAAATAAGCTGAGACACAACAGATCATTTCTATCCCTAGGGAATTTGCACTTCTTTCAGAAATTGTGATGTATTCTTCACTTCTTCAGCTGTTGGTGGAATATCCATGCGAATATGCTTGCTGGATTACATTCATTGGGAGAGTGCTCCAATCCATAATATTAATGTTTCATGTTCTATCCATCACTAGGGTCATGCAAATCTACTTGACTCCTTGCTTCTATTGCTTGTATTATTTTTCCTAGAGAAATGAACAAACTTCTCAACACCTCATAGAAATCACTACTGATATACTAGACATGAATCAATATAAGTATAACATATTAAAGCATTGAGCAAATACTTATATATAGTGTAGTCAGTAGAATTCTATTTTATATAAAATACTAACATATATTTAAATATATGATATCATATAAATCATTTAAATATCATTTAAATATATGATATAAATACTAATATATATTTATATACACATAAGCACATACATATATGTGTATAAGTATATATTGTATATATATACATATATACTTACAGGTGTGTATATATATACTTGTAGTAGTAACATTGACCCAGGAAGCTGCATTTCCAAAAGTCCTACCCCTAGAAGAAATTGCAATGAACAAAATCACTGCACTAGATTTCTCTGAAAAACTTACAGAAAGACACATCACCAAGGAATCAGAAACAAACAAGCACTACCATTCAGAATATTTCAAAAAATTATTTGAGCTCATTTGTTTTGCAACCTGTCAGTGTAGCAATGATGACCTCCATGAAGAAAAATGAAAAATAAACAAATTTTAAATGTCCAGAAAGTTCTTCTGCTAAATATGTAATCTTACTACCATAACATGGATTTTTAAATGAATTTTAGCTTCCTTTAGGCCATTTCTTCAGAGCTACCTTTTCCTACCTCCATCAGTTATTTATAATTTATAGAACCATGGAAAGGAGGGAGTCTCATAATCTGCTTTAACATAAATTTGCATAATATTATGTGAGCTTTGTAATCCCTGTGAGATTCTCTTTTTCCCTCCAAGAAGAATGTCTTAAGCCAGAGGAAGTATCTATATAGCATATCAGCAAAATTTTTTGGTTCTTTAAATATAGAGATAAATTTCTCTGCAGATAATGATATATTTTTATGCATTGTAGATGCTTCATGAACAGAAACAAACTTGTGGTTTAGGGAGACCTTGTACTGAGTAGTGACTAACCTGATTAGAACAGCTCCTTGCAAGAGGATGATGGTGCAGATAGAGAAAGCAGGTTAAAAAGCACTGAGAAGATTGCCAGGTGCTATTTAATCTAACTTTAAAACACCCTCTTTGTTACATTTTCCATTCCTGTTCCCACAGTCCCATATCAGCACTTCACAACTGATCATTACCTTATATCTTCACTCATTTGTACTGTAATGCTTTCACAAACAAAGCAAAGACATTTTTCAGTGACACAACAAGCAGAAGTACAAAAGTTTACTGAAGATAACAAAATAAAATCTGATTTTCTAGTAAAAATTTAAGAGGGGCATGAGCGGAGATGAGGGAGGGAGGGCAGATTTGGGAGGGAATGAGGGAGGGCCTACAACTGGGATACACAATGAATAAACTGTAATTAATATAAAAAATAAAAATTTAAATACTATTGTGTTAAAACATTATAAAATACTCTAAAATGTTGTAAAAAGGAAGACTTTAGCATTTCATATTTTTGGAACAGATGCTGAATCTATACAATAGAATTCTATTTGATTAATATATATTTATATATACAAATACTACGTGCTCCAAGACAGCAGTGACCAGCAAGCAGCATATTTGAGAGGCATAGGATCTGAAACTCCAAAATTGGTGAGTGGGGGGACAGCTGAAGCCAGAATATCGACAATGAGGTTTCCTGGGCTAGAGGGGACTACCCATGAGCTGAGATCATTTGGATCCCGGTTACATGCAGACATCTCCGGGGACTGAGAGTGGCACTTCCCTTTGATAGGCCTCCATCCTTGGCTAAGGTAGCCCTCAGTGCCTGCTGCTCCAAGCGTGGACCTCCTTGCTCAATAACTGAGACAGCAGAGGCAGGCTTCCCAGTTCAGCAGCAGCCATACAGGTCTCCCAGCAGGCCACTGTATGCTCTTCCCAGGACTACTGGAAGCTGTATAGGCTTCCCGGGGCCTCCCAGATCTGTAGGCGACTGTACAGGCTTCCTAAGTCATTCCCAGATCTGTAGATGGCTGTACAGGCTTTCCAAGTCCTTCCAGGGGGCAACTGTCCTGGTCTCCCAGGTTTTCAGCAGCAGTGGGCAGCTGTATGGCCCTCCCAGGGCCTCCCAGTAGGTGGCTGCACCAGCCTCCCAGGCCTGTGGCAGCAGGAGCAGCAGCAGCAGCAGCAGGGTGGCAGGTAGCCCTAATGGAAGCTTTCATGCTCCTTGACTGAGACAACAGAAGTGGCTTCCCCAGAAAATGGTCTCCCTGCCCAGTGGACAAACAGTGGACACCACTGAGCTGGTAGATCTCCCACAATCTCATTTGCCCCTGCAGGCCCATATCTGAGAGTAGAGAACAGGGGCAAACACTGTGCTTTCCAAACAGGCATGCTAGAGCGTGAATACACATTCAAGTGAATGCTTTCAGAACCCCAGATCCAGGATCCCTGTAAGCTAGCAGTCAGACATCAGATCCCTCCTACCCACATACCCACTGTGGGCAACATAGGGATTCATGGGACAGCATTCTCAACATTGAATCCCCTGTTCTGTGGGTCTACCAGTGGAGTCCAGACAAACAATTTCTGGAGCCCTGACAGATCTGAACACCAGAAAGACAGTACTACAGGCCTGTAGACCACTGAGGTATTCAAGACACTTACACAGACTTATGGCTCCTGCAAAGAACACCTGCACCCACACCCCCTCCTGTGCTCAAGCCCCAAATCCCAGGCATCTCCATACTCCAGCACCCTGTCCTTCAAAGCACACTTCCACTCACACTTCCACATTTGTTTGCCTCCACTTGTGTACCTGCACCTGTTACATTCCTCCCTTAGCTACACCTGAAACACCAATAACCACGCTCAAACTGGTGAACCTCTCTCATCTTCCTGAAGAATACTCTAGCCACCAGAAGAAGATGGACCCAGCCTGAAGTCCAGACACCAGGAACAAAGAGAGAAGATTACAAATAAGCAGATGGCTAGAGGTCAGCATAAGAACACATCCAACAAAAATCATAACATCACGGCTTCACCAGCAACTTCAAAATCAATGGACATGCTAATTCACTGGAAACACGGGAAAATGATCTAACTTTTAGGCTTATCTAGATATTAGAGGCACATAAAGAGGAAACGAAGAAAGCTCCCAAAGAAATACAGGCAGCTACAGCAAAACAAATAGAAGCATGAGTAAAGGCACAATCAGTGGCATATAGAGAGAAAAAAAAAAAACAGAGGCCATCATGGAAAGACAGAAAACCACATTCAACAAATAAATTAAATGGTACAAGACATGAAAACAGAATTAGAGTCAATAAAGAAAGCACAGACAGAAAATACCTGGAGCTGGGGAACTTAGAGAAAAGATCAGGAACCATCACCAATATAATAGAAAAGAAAGAAGAGAGAATCTCAGGCATTGAAGATCCAACTGCAGAAATTGATACATCTTTGAAAGAAAAAAAAATTGGCGAAGTTTGAAACACAAAACATCAAAAAAAAAAAAAAGAAAGAAAGAAAGAAAAGAAAAAGGACACCACGAAAAGATAAAATCTAAGAATAGGAATAGACTGGGGGAAAAAAAAAAGATTCCAGGTTCCAAAGTCCAGAAAACATTTTCAAAAAAATCATAGAAGAAAATTTTCCCAACTTAAAGAACATAAAAGAGGCATACAGAACACCAAATAAACTAGACCAGAAAAGAAACTCCTCACATCACAAAATAGTCAAAACGCTAAATCTACAGAACAAAGAAAAAAAATATTAAAAGCAGCAAGGGAAAAATGTCAAGTAACATAGAAAGGTAGGCCAATCAGGATCACGCCATAATATGAAACAGAAATTACGAAAGCCAGAAGGGCCTGAGCAGATGATATGCAGACTCTAAGAGAACATAGACAACAACCCAGACTACTATATCGGGCAAAGCTTTCAATCAACATAGATGGAGAAAAAAATATTCCGTAACAAAACTAAATTTAAACAATATCTACACAGAAACCCAGCACTACAGAAGATACTAGAAGGAAAACTCTAATCCAACAAAAATAACTACACCCAAGAAAGCAAAGGATATAGATAACTTCACATCAAAAATTAGAAGAAAAGAAGCATTGAAACACAGTAACAGAGGCTCTAAGATCAACAATCAATAAATGGGACCTCAGGAAAATAAAAACCTTCTGTAAAACAAAGGACACTGTCATCAGAACAAAACAAAAGCCTACAGACTGGGAGACGATCTTCACCAACCCTATATCTGACAGAGGGCTAATATCCAGTATATATAAAGAACTCAAGAAGTTAAAAAGCAACAAATCAAGTAATTCAATTAAAAATGTGGTACAGAGGTAAACAGAGAATTCTCTATAGAGGAATATCAAATGGCAGAGAAAAACTTAAAGAAATGCTCAATGTTCTTAGTCATCAGTGAATGCAAATCAAAATCACCCTGAGATTTCACCTTATACCCACCAGAATGGCTAAGATACAAAAACCAAGTTAGGGGAATCTAAGATGGTGGCACTGGGAGGACACTCTTTCTGACAAGAAGCACAGCAGGATCTGCACAATGACCAGCAGACAGAACTCTCGGTCCTAAAACACCAGTGACCAGTGTTTCCCAGGTGAGAGGATAGCCCAAGGTTTGGGATTCAATCAGCTTCTACTTGGCGGCTAAACCAGAAAAGAGGTCCTGGTTCTACCAGGTCCTTTGTCGCCAGCCCAGAGCCACATGCCAGCATGCTCTGCTCAC
Organism: Psammomys obesus; assembly: GCF_907164565.1. Taxonomy (NCBI): domain Eukaryota; kingdom Metazoa; phylum Chordata; class Mammalia; order Rodentia; family Muridae; genus Psammomys; species Psammomys obesus. The sequence continues at coordinate 56,506,990 of NW_026585644.1, forward strand.
TGTCCCAGACTGAACTGTGGGACCCACAACATGAGAGAGTGGAATTTTCTTCCCGTAGAGAGAAAATATCACAGTGCAGGAAATGATCGGGACCGACCTCAGGTCACCCAAACTTTCCCTGGAAAAGACTCGGGGTCCTGCGGGCTCCTGGCAGCCAGCCCAGAGCCAGGGACTCAGGCCAGCACAGAGTCCTACCTGTGTGCCTGACTAACTGCCCCAGATAAAACCTTGGCCCCCAGGGCCTCAGAGACTGAATCTCTCTGTCAAGTAACCCACAGAGAGGGGAACAGCAGGTTTAACCTCAGAACACTCAGCCAACACCCCCCCCCAAAGTTCTCAGGAAAAGTTATAGTTTCTGCAGATGCCCAGGCACCCAAACTTTAGCAAACTGGAGCTGCCTGCCTGTGTTAGTGGGTTCTACTTACCATCCCAGAAAAAATTGCAGTCTCCAAACCACAGCTTGGGTGTCCCTGCTGGGAGGAAACCCCACAGCAGAGGGATCATCAGGTCCAACCCTCAGGACACCTAGCTCCAGAAGACTTTCTGGTTTCACACAGGCAGTAGGCTCTAGCCTTCTACTGCAGGCATGAGTGCCCTGCTCACCTGCCAATGATTACTGCTAAGGCACAGGGGCACAGAGCTGCAACCTCAGACCTACAAAAGCCTGAGAACCACTAGAGCAGCCATCAGATACTGGTCCAAGGTGCGACCGGTTATCTCTAGCTAAACTGACAAAACTGCTGGACTCCCTGGTTCTTCAAGAGGGCTGCACCCAAAACATACACCTCAAGAACATCAGCTGTAGCTCACTAAACTCAGAGCAAAAAAACAAGAATCAAGGGGATTCTCTCCACTCCAGGACCCCAGCAGGCACCAGATATTAACAGACAACACCTGAGACAGACAGATGGGTAGAGGCCAGCATAAAAACACAACCAACAAAAGGCAAAGCAATACGGCATACCCATTTACCCAGGGGCAAGTAGCCTTTGACACCCTAACATAAGTGAAATTCAAGAAGATTACCCTACATCTATGCTTATGAAGAAGTTAATGGGAGAAGAAAATAAAATGCGTAAAGAATTAGGGGAAGATATAATAAAACAGATTATGGACATCCATAAAGAAATACAGGAAGATGCAGCCAAACAGTTTGTGGCTTTCAGAGAGCAAATGATTAAATCACTGAAAGAAATAAAAGAAAGAGAAAAATGTTCAAAGAAACAGGCAAAGGAATTGAAGGAATAACTGGAAAATACAGTCAGACAGATGAAAGAAATCAACAAAACAGTTCAAGATCTGAAGATAGATTTGGAAAAATTAAAGAAAACACAAATGGAGGAAATCATGGAGAGGGAGAACCTAGAGAAGAAAACAGGAACTACAGAGGTAAGGATAACCAACAGATTACAAGAGAAGTAAGAAAGAATCTCAGGTATGGAAGATACAATAGAAGAAATCGATGTATCTGTCAAAGAAAATAATAAATCTAAAAAATTCCTGATACAAACCATCCAAGAAGTCTAAGACAACATAAAACAACAAAACCTAAGAATAATAGAAATAGAGGAAAAAGAAGATTCCCTCCTCCAAGGCCCAGAAAATATTTTCAACAATATCATAAAAGAAAATTTCCCCACATAAAGGAGAGGACTTTATGAAAACAAGAGGCCTACAGACAACCTAATAAATTAGATCAGAAAAGAAAATCCTCCCGCCACATAATAATAAAAACAGTAAGTATACATAACAAAGAAAAAATAATAAAAGCTGCAAGGGAAACATATAATGACAAACCCATCAGAATCACACCTGACTTCTCAACAGAGACTATGAAAGCCAAAAGGGCCCGGATGTATATCATACAGACCCTAAGAGAACACATATGTCAGCACAGGCTAATATAAATAGCAAAAGTCTCAGTCATCATAGACTGAGAAAACAAGATATTCAATGACAAAAACAAATTTCAACAATACCTGCACACAAATCCAGTGTTACAGAAGATAGTAGAAAGAAAAATACAAACCAAGAAAATTAACTACTTTCAAGAAAACACAGGAAATAAATTACCTCACTACAGCAAAACAAAAAGTAGCCAGGCACACAAACACACTACCATAAACAACATCAAAATCAAAGGATCTAACAACCACTGGTCATTAATCTCTCTCAACATCAATGTCCAATAAAAAGACACAGACTAACAAGATGAATGCGTAAATAAGACCCAACAATCTGTTGCATACAAGAAACACACCTAAGTCACAAAGATAGACACTACCTGAGAGTAATGGGCTGGAAGATTGCTTTCCAAGCAAATGGACAGAAGAAGCAAGCAGATGTAGCCATTCTAATATCTAAAAATAATAGACTTTCAACCATAATTAATCAAAAGGGATGGAGAAAGACACTTCATGCTCATCAAGGGAAAATTCCACCAGGAAGATATAATAATCCTGAACATCTATGCCCCCAAAACAAAGGCACACACATTTGTAAAAGAAACATTAATTAAACTTAAACCACACATAGACCCCCACAAATTAATAGTGAGAGACTTCAACACCCCACTCTCAACAAAACAGGTCAACAAAACAGAAATTAAACAAAGATACAATAACTCTAAAAGATGTCATGAATCAAATGGACCTAACAGACATCTACAGAATGTTTCACCTAAACACAGAAGAATTTAGCTTCTTCCTAGCACTTCATGGAAAATTCCCCAAAATAGACCATATAGTTGGTCAAAAAGCAACAGATAAAAGAAGATTGAAACAACCCCTTGTATCCTATCTGATCACCATGGACTAAAGCTGGACCTCAAAAACAGAAATAGCAAAAAGCTTACACACACACAGAAACTGAACAACTTGTTACCAACTGACAGCTGGGTCAGAGAAGAAATAAAGAAAGAAATTAAAGTCTTCCTAGAATTCAATTAAAATGAAGGCACAACATACCCAAACTTATGGGACACAATGAAAGCAGTGCTAAGAGGAAAGTTCATAGCTTTAAGTGCCTTTAAGAAGAAATTCAAAATATCTCATTCAAGAAACTCAATGGCTCACCTAAAATTCTTAGGGGAAAAAAAAAAAAGCAGGAGACACACCAAAGAGGAGTAGATGGATGGAAATAATCAAACTCAGGGCTGAAATCAATCAATTAGAAACAAATAAAACAATTCAAAGAATCAATGAAACCAAGAGCTGGTTATTGAGAAAATCAACAAGATAGACAAACCCTTAGCCAAACTAACTAAAAGGCAGAGAGACACTATTCAAATCAACAAAATCAGAAATAAAAAAGGGACATAACTACAGACACTGAGGAAGTCCAAACAAATATTAGGTCTTACTTCAAAACCCTATATGCCACAAAATTTGAAAATCTAAATGAAATGGACAATTTTCTTGATCGATTCCAATTACCAAAGTTGAACCAAGACCAGGTAAATAAATTAAATACTCCTATCCTCTAAGAAAATAGAAGCCATAATCAAAAGTCTCCCATGGAAAAAAAAAAAAAAAAAAAAAAAAAAAAAAAAAAAAAAAAAAAAAAAACAGGGCCAGATGGTTTCAGTGCAGAATTCTACCAGACCTTCAAAGAAGAGCCAATACCAATACTCTTTAAACTATTCCACAAAATAGAAACAAAAGGGACACTACCAAACTCATTCTATGAAGCTACAGTCACATTGGAACATAAACCTCACAAAGGCCCAACAAAGAAAGAGAATTTCAGGCCAATCTCCCTCATAACATTGATGCAAAAATACTCAACAAATTATTTACAAACCAAATCCAAGAACACATCAAATATATCATCCACTACGATCAAGTAGGCTTCATCCAGGACATGCAAGGGTGGATCAACTACAGAATTCCATGAATGTGACCCGCCATATAATCAAATGGAAGGAGAAAAACTACATGATCATGTCCTTAGAAGCTGAAAAGACACTTGACAAAATCCAACACCCATTCAAATTTAAAGTCTTGGAGAGATCAGGGTTACAAGGCACAAACCCTAACATAGTAAAGGCAATATACAGCAAGCCTATAGCCAACATCAAACTAAATGGGGACAAACTTAAATCAATCCCAGTGAAATCAGGGACAAGGCAAAACTGCCACCTCTCTCCATATCTCTTCAACATAGTTATTGAAGTCCTTGCTAGAGCAATATGACAAATAAAGGAGATCAAGGGGATTCAGTTTGGAAAGGAAGAAGTCAAAGTATCACTATTTGCAGATGATATGACAGTATACCTGAGTGATCCCCAAAATTCTACCAGGGAACTCTTACAGCTGATAAACACCTTCAGTAAAGGGGCTAGATACAAAATTAACTCAAAAAAATCAGTAGCCCTTTTGAATAGAAAACACAAAAGAAAGAAATTAGGGAAACCACACTTCACAATAGCCACAGAAAAACATAAAAGTATCTTGCTGTGACCCTAACCAAGCAAGTCAAAGACTTGTATGAAAAAAATTTTCCAATCTCAGAAGAAAGAATTAGAAGAAGATATCAGAAGATGGAAAGATCCCCTATGTTCATGGTAAAAAATGTCTATCTTACCAAAAGCAATCTACAGATTCAATGCAATTCCCATCAAATTACCAACACAACTATTTACAGACCTTGAAAGAAAAAATTGCACCTTCATATGGAATAACAAGGAACCCAGTATTGCTAAAACAATCCTCTACAATAAAAGATGTTCTGGAGGTATCTCCATCCCTGATCTTAAGCTGTACTATAGAGCAACAATACTAAAAACTGCATGGTACCAGCATAGAAACCAACTGGTGGATCAATGAAATTGAATAGAAGACCCTGTAGTAAATCCACATGTAAGTACACCAGATTTTTGACAAAAATGCCAAAACCATTTAATGAAAAAAAGACAGTATCTTCAAAAAATGGTACTGGTCTAACTGCATGTCTATATGTAGAAAAATGCAAATAGATCCACCTTATCACCATGCACAAAACTAAAGTCCAAGTGGATCAAAGACTTCAATATAAAACCAGACACATTAAACCTGTTAGAAGAAAACTTTAGAAGTGCTTTGAATTCAATGGTACAGGAGACATCTTCCTGAAGAGAAAACTAACAACATGGGCTATAAGAGTGACAATCAATAAATGGGATCCCATGAAACTAAAAAGCTTGTGTAAAGAAAAGACACTGTCTTCAGACCAAAACGACTGCCTAGAGATTGGGAAAAAAAATTTTCACCAACCCTATATCTGATAGAGGGCTAATATCCAGTATATATAAAGAACTAAAGAAATTAAACAGCAACATATCAAATTAAATATTAAAATGGGGTACAGAGCTAAACAGAGAATTCTCAATAGAGGAATATCGAATGGCAGAAAAACACTTAAAGAAATGCTCACCATCATTAGTCATCATTTAAATGCAAATCAAAACGACCCTGAGATTTCACCTTACACCAGTCAGAATGGCTAAGACCAAAAACTCAAATGACAACACATGCTGGAGAGGTTGTAGAGAAAGGGGAACCCTCCTCCACTGCTGGTGGGAATGTAAACTTGTACAACCACTTTGGAAATCAATCTGGCACTTTCTCAGACAATTAGGCTTAGTGCTTCCTCAAGATCCAGCTATACCACTCCTAGGGATATATCCAAAAGATGCTCAAGTACACAATAAGGACATTTGCTTAACCATGTTTGTAGCAGCTTTTTTTGTAATAGCCAGAAGCTGGAAACAAACCAGATGCCCCTCAACTGAGGAATAGATATAGAAATTGTGGTACATCTACACAATGGAGTATTACTCAGCAATAAAAAACAAACAAACAAACAAACAAAAAACAGGAAATCATGAAATTTGCAGGTAAAGATCATTCAAAGTGAGGTATCCCAGAAGCAAATTACACACAGGGTATATACTCACTCATAAGTGGATATTAGTTAAATAATATAGGATATACCTACTAAAATCTGTACACCTAATGATGCTAATCAAGAAGGAGTACTCTGGCTAAATGCTCAAACCCATGCAAGACAAAAAGGACAGACATCAGAAGAAGGAGAAAATGGAACAGTACAGGAGCCTGCGACAGAGTGTCTCTGAAATGCTCTGCCCTGCAGGGTATCAAAGCAGATGCTGAGTCTTATGTCCAACCTTTGGGCAGAGTGCAGGGAATCTTAGGAAAGAAGTAGGAAATAAGACCTGGAGAGAACAGGCGCTCCACAAGGAGAGCAACAGAACCAAAAATCTTCACACAAGGATATTTTTTGAGACTGATACTCCAACCAAGGACCACTCATGGAGATAAACTAGAACCCCTGTACAGATGTTGCCGATGGCAGTTCAGTGTCCAAGTGGGTTCCATAGTAATAGGAACAGGTACTGTCTCTGATATGAACGGTTTGTCCTGCTCTTTGATCACCTCCCCCTAAGGGGGAGCAGCCTTTCCAGGCCACAGAGGAAGACAATTCAGCTACTTCTGATGAGACTTGATAGACTAGGATCAGAAGTTAAGGAGAAGAAGACCTCCCCTAATAGTGGACATGGGAACGGGCATGCATGAGGTGGCCATGGGGGGATACAAAGTGAAAAAACTGTAATTAATAAAAATTAAAATAAAAAATGGAAAAAAAAGTAAAAAAAAAAAAAAGCCCAAGTTACAATAGATGCTGGAAAGGATGTGGAGAAAGGCGAACCCTATTCCACTGCTAGTGGGAATGTAAACTTGTACAACCATTTTGGAAATCAATCTGTAACTTTCTCAGACAATTAGGAATAGTGCTTCCTCACGATCCAGCTATACTGCAACTGGTCATACATCCAAAATATAGTCAAGTACACAACAAGGTCATTTGCTCAACCATGTTTGTAGCAGCTTTATTCGTAATAGCCAGAACTGGAAACAACCCAGATGCCCCTCAACAGAGGAGTGGATACAGAAATTGTATCCATTTACACTATGGATTACTGCTCAGCAATTAAAAACTAAGGAAGGAAATCATGAAATTTGCAGGCAAATTGTGAGAACTAGAGAAGACCCTCCTGAATGAGGTATCCCAGAAGCAGAAATACACACATGGTGTATATTCACTTATAAGTAGATATTAGATATTTAATGTACGATAAACATACTAAAATTTGTACTCCTAAATAAATTAAGACAGTAGGAGATCACTGGGTAAGATGATCAAGCCTCACTCAGAAAGGCAAATAGGATGGACATTCATGGCCTTCGTTAAAGGGAGAAAACAGGAAATAGGACAAGAGCCTACCACAGAGGGCCTCTGAAAGACTCTACCCAAGAGTGTATCAAAGCTGAGACTCGTAGCCAAACTTTGGGCAGAATGCATCGAATATTATGTAAGAACAGGGAGATATTTAGACTTGAGGTGACAGGAGCTCCACAATGAAAGAAATAAAAAGAAAAAATCTGGACCCAGTGGTCTTTTCTGAGACTGATACTCCAACCAAGGATTATGCATGGAGTAAATGTAGAACCCCTGCACAGAGGTAGCCCATGGCAGCTCAGTATCCAATTGGGTTCCTTAGTAAGGAGAACAGGAACTATCTCTTACAAGAACTCAGTGGCTGTCTCTTTGATCACCTCCCCATGAGGGTGGAGTTGCCTTACCAGGCTACAGAGGAAGACAATACAGCCAGTTGTGATAAGATCTGATAGGCTATGATCAGATGGAAGGAGAAAGGGCCCTCCCCTATCACTGGACTTAGAGAGGGACATGGGAGAGATGAGGGAGGGAGTGTTGAATTGGGAGGGAATGAGAGGGCTACAGCTGAGACACAAAGTGAATAATTAAAATTAAAAATAAAAACTAATGAATGGACATATATAAATACTAATCAAATACATTCTTATATGTATGTAGGTGTAAATATAATATCGATAAAGCTTAAAACTACAAGATATTATAAGTGAAAGAAACTATGAACAGATCATATAAGATTTCATTAACATAAAAATATTAATTCAGAATAGTGAAATGCATAACAGAAAAAAGATTAGAACAAGTAGGAAGTAGATTATATAAGTAAATACAAAAGAAGTAGCTATGAGAAATTTTGTTTTTCTTGTAGGTGACATATATTAGATCAATTTAATGGTAGTTTATTGTTGAGTATGTGCATAGGCAGACTAGAATTACTTGTTATGGTTACTATTGACTAATACATCAAGTAGATAGAAAAGCTCCTGGAAGAGTTGTAAAGCATGTCTCTGGGTGCTGTGAAGATAAGAGGCCCATCCTGAATGTGAGCAGCACTATCCAAGCCTTTTCAAACTATATAGAATAAAGGATGAGATCAAAACCACTGCCTTCTGTTGGCATGACAAACCTTCTGTGGTGAAAATACGGAACATGGAAGCCAGGAGACAACATAAAACCATCTCTAACTTATTTTCTTTAGTATTAGCCACAGTGATTGACATGTCTGATTAACATTCCACTGAATCATATACATTAAATGGGTGAATTACCAGGTGTGTGAATTCTACCTCACTCAATTAATCCTCAATAGTGGTGGTGGTGGGGTTGCTGGAGAAACAGACGTTTTCTCCAGATAGTGTATTAAAATACAAAAATGTGAAGCAAATAAAATAGTACACCATCCTTTAGAAATTAAAAAAATGACTCAATGACAAGAGGTAATGTGATAATTCTTTCAGTCACACAATAAAAGAAAGGAGAGGACTGAGTGTAAGTACTGGATAAAGCATTGAAGTCTAGACTATGGAAAAACGTTTAATATTACAGGAATGCAATAGAGAAAAATGCTGTATGCCAGAGAAATATGACTCTGTCAGCAACTACAGTCAATTCTAATTTACTTCCAATGCTACACAATTTTTTTTGTTTTGATTCATTAAAAGATGTTTCCTACACTTTCAATTAGGTTTACAATGACTATATAACACAGTAATAATCCTAAAACCAGAAATTGCTTTTTTTTAAATTAGATGAGTTAATTCCTAGTTAATTACAATAGAGGTACAACAATTTATTGGGAGAGTAGATGATATAAATATATTGAAACATAATGAATACTTTTCTAAACTTCATTAGGTTTTCATACACTCATTTCTATTTAATTATAACTAAATCACCACTATTTATTACCAAGCTGGAAACATTTTTAAAATAATAGCCTTGTTAATACTGAGTTAAAGTGTAATCCTAGTGAAGTTCCTACATAAAAATAAATGAATAACTATGAATAAATTTGTCACCATAAGTACTAAAAGGGCTATTATAATTACTATTTCAACATGAAATGCAGAAACATTTTAGAAACTGCACACTAAAAATTGGAGGGGGAAGCTAATGCATTTAAAAATGTAATATTACTGCCTCAGTAATTTTTTATATCAATAGTTTGCTCCAGGTCATTTTTCACTTAAGCCATTTTATGCTATATTCTAACAGCCCCTACCTGAAGGTTATTTCAAATAAAAATGATGGATGACCAATTTAAAGTACCTGGGTTAAAATATTCATTACTAAAATAAAAAAAATGCACCATTTCATATTGGGTAGAATGGAGGTTTTTAATACCATTTATGAGATCTCCTTTGTTAAGAAAAGTAACTTTCTCAGATGCATGTGAATAAGAAAATAGTAAATTCATCCATTCTGAATTACTGTTTTGAAGACATGGTATTATTTCTCATCTGATAAATGCACTGTAGTGCAAAAAGCTCATGGCTTGACTCCAAGACTTAAATTTATCTGACAATTTTTATTTTTTAGTCCTTTTTTAAGTCCACCAAAGTTGACAACTAATCCACAAATTTGAATGCAAACAATATAGTGTATCTTCACCTCTTTATTTTTTTCCACAATTCTGTTTTTAATTATATCATACACTATATAGAGGTTTTCCCTTTTCTCAACTTCTCCCAGATCATCTCCACCCCCCTACCTGCTGAACTTTATGCTCTCTTCCCTCCTTTTTCCTTTTGTTATCTTTCAAAACAAAACAAAAAAAAATCACAGGAACAAAAATCAAACCAACAACCAATAAGACAGAAACATGCCAAATCAAAGCAAAATGAAACAAGTAAAAAGCTTATAAACAAACAAATGAAACAAAACAAATGATGGCATTCTTTTTGTGTTGATCATCTACTCCTGGATTTGAGGCCTGGCTGGCATGTTGTTAATATACCCCATAACACTCCATTGCAGAAAATTGCAATGGTTTAAATTGAAAATAGCCTCTTGATTGAGTCCTACCCTAAGTAGGACCCTCCTTACTGTCAGTGCTGGGATGCCATAAAGCTTGAACTTGAGTAGGTCTTGTGAGTGCTGTCACAGCCTCTATGAATTCATATGTGCAACAAAGGGCAGAGTTCAGTTGTACCTGGAAAACACTGTTTCCTTGGAGTATTCCATCATTTTGGCTCTTTTTTTATTTAACTTTATTTTTTTCTTATCAGTTACATTTTGTTAACTCTGTGTCCTAGCCGTGTCCGGCTCCCTCATTCCCTCCCAATCCCACCCTCCCTCCCTCATCTCCACCGTGCCCCTTTCCAATTCCACTGATAGGGGGGGAACCTCCTCCCCATTCATCCAATCCTGTTTTATCAGTTATCTTCAGGACTGGCTGCGAAGCCCTCCTCTGTGGCCTAACAGGACTGCTCCTCCCTTGAGGGGTGGGGGAGGTCAAAGAGCCAATCATTGAGTTCCTGTAAGAAATAGTCCTTGTTACCCTCACTATGGAAACCAATAGGTTACTGAGCTACCACAGGCTACATATGAGCAGAGGTTATAGGTTATATCCATACATGGTCCTTGGTTGAATGTTAGTCTCTGAAAAGACCCTGTGCCCAGATATATTTGGTCCTTTTGGAGCTCCTATCATTTCCCCATCATACTAACTCCCCTTCTTTCATATGATTCCCTGTACTCTGCCGAAGGTTTGGTCATGAATCTTTGTATCTGCTTTGAAAACACTGCTAGTTAGAGTTTTTCAGATGCGCTCAGTAGACTCCTGTCATACATTCAATGCACATACCATTTGTCTTTCTAAACGAGGATTGATCATCTTACCCCATGTCCGCTCTCTTGATTATCTTTTTTAGGTGTATAGATTTCATTATGTTTATCATATCCAATGTATACAAAGAACTAAAGAAGCTGAAAAGCAGCAAACCAAGTAATTCAATTAAAAAATGGGGAACAGTTCCCATCCCCTCCAGCTCTTACTATTTCCCACTTCTAACATAAAATTCCATCCACTCTGCCCATCAGTTGGCCATCAGGCTCAGCATCTGCTTTGACAGTCTATACTGCAGAAACATTCAGAGGCCCTCTGTGGCAGGTTTCAAGGTTGTTTCCTGTTTTCTTCTGGCTTTCAGAGGCCTCTGTAGCAGGTTCCGAGGTTGTTTCCTATTTTCTTTTTCTTCTGATGTCCATCCTCTTTGCCTTTCAGGATGGGGATTGAACATTTTAGTTAGGTCCTCTCTTTTGCTTACTTTGTTTAGATGTACAGATTTTAGTGGGTTTATTCTATGTTGTATGTTTATATGAGTGAGTATATACCATGGGTGTCTTTTTGCTTCTGGGACAACTCACTCAGGATGATCCTTTCCAGGTCCCACCATTTACCTGCAATTTCATGATTTTCTTATTTTTCATTGCTGAGTAATACTCCATTGTATAGATGTACCACAGTTTCTGCATCCATTCTTCAGTTGGGCCTGCTCTTTGATCACCTCCCCCTAAGGGGGGAGCAGCCTTACCAGGCCACAGTAGAGGACAATGTAGCCACTTTTGATGAGAACTGATAGACTAAGATCAGAAAGGAGAGGAGAACCTCCCCTATCAGTGGACTTGGGGAGTGGCATGCATGCAGAAAGGGGAGGAAGGGTGGGATTGGGAGGGGAGGAGGGAGGGGCTTATGGGGGGATACAAAACGAATAAAGTGTAATTAATAAAAATTTAAAAAAAAACAAAAAAAATAAATAAAAAGTCTTATTTAAAAAAAAATGGGGAGCAGAGCTAAACAGAGAATTCTCCGCAGAGGAATATCGAATGGCAGAGAAACACTTAAAGAAATGCTCAACCTCATTAACCATTAGGGAAATTCAAATCAAAACGACCCTGAGATTTCACCTTACACCCAGCAGAAGGGCCAAGATGAAAAACTCAAGGGACAACACATGCTGGAGAGGTTGTGGAGAAAGGGGAACCCTCCTCCACTGCTGGTGGGAATGTAAATTGGTACAACCACTCTGGAAATCTATCTGGTGCTTTCTAAGACAATTAGGAATAGTGCTTCCTCAAGACGCAGCTATACCACTGCTAGGTATATACCCAAACTTTGTTCAAGTACACAAAAGGGATACTTGCTCAACCATGTTTTAGCAGCTTTATTTGTAATAGCCAGAACCTGGAAACAACCCAGATGTCCATCAACGGAGGAATGGTTACAGAAATTGTGGTATTTTTACACAATGGAATACTACTCAGCAGTCAAAAAGGAGGAAATCATGAAATTTGCAGGCAAATGGTGGGATCTAGAAAAGATCATTCTGAGTGAAATATCCCAGAAGGAGAAAGACAAACACAGTATATACTCACTTATATAGACCTATAAGATATGATAAACATTTTTGGCTCTTAAAATCATTCTTTCTCTAGTTCTGCATAGATCTCCAAACTTAATCCTGTACATATTATAAAGTTAAAAATTCAAAACTATCACTTATTTTATTGGTTCTTAATCATTAAAAAATTACAGAAATTGACACATAATGTTTCATTGTTGGCTGAACTGTCCCAGCAGAAGTCCCCTTCCTTGAGGGCCCTCAGGGACCTGTGCGTATTCCTCTACCTTACTTGAATTCTGGTGCCTGAAAACTTCTGTTTATCACCCATATCCTCTTGAGTAGAAAAGATTTCTTGATCTCATAGCTGGGTGTTAACTTCCTGCTCAGGTTACCTCCTTGGTTTATATTTGTCAGTGAATATGGGGGTGGGGAGGATTGATGTCCTAGAACAATTATCTGCTTTCATGAACCTATTTCAAGATGAAAAGAATCCCTTCTTCAGCAATCTTCTTCAGTTTTATGTACTGACCAGTTATTCAGCACTCAGCCAGACTCCACCATGTGCATCAAAGGCAGAATGTGGTTTTGCTATTCACATTTTACACATTCAAGGAAATAAAACACAAGGAAGATGATGAGAATGGCTGGTAGTGAATATTCATATATAAATACATATTATATACATATAATACCTCAATTCCAAGTCAAAATAATCACAGAATGTAATCTATAGCAAATATAACTTTAATAACATAATAATGTGTCTTTTCATATCTAAAAGTTTCTTTTTTTGTTAACTTTGAATTTTTATTTATACAATTTTATAAAGTGCCTTGTTCCCCTAAATTTTCCTAATTTTTGATTGAATGTCAACAGAATCTTTATTTTTTATTTCATTAATTATACTTTATTCACTTTGTATCTCCCCATAAGCCCCTCCCTCCTTCCCTCCCGATCCCACCCTCCCACTCCCTTCTTCACGCATGCCCCTCCCCAAGTCCACTGATGGGGAGGTCCTCTTCTCCTTCCTTCTGATCTTAGTCTATCAGATCACATCAGGAGTGGCTGCATTGTCAATCTTTATTCCTTTAAGACTTGAATAACTATTTTCCTGATGTAGAGTTGTTCAATCACTTAGTGCTATGTAAATATTATTATGACAGCAAAAATTTAAGTGAAAAAGAAACATTTCTACAATCTAATTTTGTGCTATTTAAAAGTAGTTCTGTATGTATCTTGAGGTATTGGTAAGTGAATTTACACAGATCTCCTCTGCAACTATACTGTTTAGATATCTGATGTAGGTATTTTATTTTCCTCCTTTGTGTGTGTGTGTGTGTGTATGTGTTCACGAATGTGCTTGCCTTTATATTCTCATATGGAGGTTAGCAATTCTCAACATGTATCTTTAACTGTATCTTCTACTTTATGATTTGGGACAGTATCTCATACTAACCAAAGAGAATGGGCATTCAGTGAGCTCTTAACACTCACCTGTCTTGATCTTCTCAGTGCTGGAAGAATAAAAACAAGTCACCCTGCCCAACATTTGCATAGATGCTAGGAATTTAAACTCTGGTACTCATCCTTGCACAGGAACCATTTCAACCACTGAGCTAGCTCCCAAACTGCCTTCCTGATAGAGGATTTAAAATGTGAAATTTCCCAAAACATTTTTCTAGATAATTTTCTTTTCATATTTTCTTATTAAGATTCCAAAAATTACCTACTAAATGATAGATTTCACCTAACCATAACACATTTCTTCTATTTTATATATAATTTTTGTTCTCTTTAAAATATAAATAGACTTCACAAGAATAAGTGAAATGAATCAATTTTGTAAAGAAACAATGGATAGAACATTTTAGTTATGGAATGGAGACTTACAATTCAGATCTTTTCTCTCTTACTCTAGTTCAGGGACTTTATTAAAAATTATTTGGCCTCTTTAATTTCTTTCTTTAGAGTGAAGATAACAGGACCTGTGTCAAAAGACTGTTGTGGGCATTACCAATATACCCCCAGAAAACAATGCAAGCAAGGTGTGGTAACTCACAGTGAAGCTGATTATTATTTTGTCATTCTGAGTGGTTTTCAGATACAATAGCCACAGCAGCACCTCTTTTGCTGAAAAAAGAAGTAAAAATTATAAGCTAAGAATCCTAAGACTAGATATTACATATCACATTTGAGTAATCAAATGTGTACTTTTGATACCGATATATTTTTAAGGGCATAGAAAATTTGCAAAATTAATGCACACAGCACCATGGTTCTTTCTGTCATTGTAAATGTATTTTTAGAAAAATAATTGTTTATATTTTTTATTAATTACACTTTATTCATTTTGTATACCCCCATAAGCCCCTCCCTCCTCCCCTCCCGATCCTACCCTCCCTCCCCTTTCTGCATGCATGTCACTCCCCAAGTCCAATGATAGGGGAGGTTCTCCTCTCCTTTCTGATCTTAGTCTATCAGTTCTCATCAAAAGTGGCTGCATTGTCCTCTACTGTGGCCTGGTAAGGCTGCTCCCCCCTCAGGGGGAGGGGATCAAAGAGCAGGCCAATCAGATTATGTCAGAGGCAGTCCCTCTTTCCATTACTATGTAACCCACTTGGACACTGAAGTGCCATGGGCTACATCTGTGCAGGGGTTCTGGGTTATCTCCACGAATAGTCCTTGATTGGAGTATGATTCTCTGGGAAGTTCCCTGTGTTCAAATTATCTTGTTCTGTTGCTCTGCTTGTGGAGTTCCTGTCCCCTCCAGCTCTTACTATTTCCCACTTCTTACATAAAATTCTATTCACTCTGCCCATCAGTTGGCCATCAGGCTCAGCATCTGCTTTGATAGTCTATATTGCAGAGGCTTTCAGAGGCCCTCTGTGGCAGGTTTCAAGGTTGTTTCCTGTTTTCTTCTGGCTTTCAGAGGCCCTCTGTAGCAAGTTCTGAGGTTGTTTCCTATTTTCTTTTTCTTCTGATGTCCATCCTCTTTGCCTTTCAGGATGGGGATTGAACATTTTAGTTAGGTCCTCTCTTTTGCTTACTTTGTTTAGATGTACAGATTTTAGTGGGTTTATTCTATGTTGTATGTTTATATGAGTGAGTATATACCATGGGTGTCTTTTTGCTTCTGGGACAACTCACTCAGGATGATCCTTTCCAGGTCCCACCATTTACCTGCAAATTTCATGATTTCCTTATTTTTCATTGCTGAGAAATACTCCATTGTATAGATGTACCACAGTTTCTGCATCCATTCTTCAGTAGAGGGGCATCTGGGTTGTTTCCAGCTTCTGGCTATTACAAATAAAGCTGCTACAAACATGGTTGAGCAAATGTCCCTTTTGTGTACTTGAGCCTCTTTTGGGCATATGCCTAGGAGTGGTATGGCTGGATCTTGAGGAAGCGCTATTCCTAGTTGTCTGAGAAAGCGCCAGATTGATTTCCAGAGTGGTTGTACCAGTTTACATTCCCACCAGCAGTGGAGAAGGGTTCCCCTTTCTCCACAACCTCTCCAGCATGTGTTGTCCCTTGAGTTTTTCATCTTGGCCATTCTGATGGGTGTAAGGTGAAATCTCAGGGTTGTTTTGATTTGCATTTCTCTAATGGCTAATGAGGTTGAGCATTTCTTTAAGTGCTTCTCTGCCATTCAATATTCCTCAACAGAGAATTCTCTCTTTAGCTCTGTTCCCCATTTTTTAAGTGGATTACTTGGTTTGCTGCTTTTCAGCTTGTTTAGTTCTTTATATATATTGGATACGAGTCCTCTGTCAGATAAAGGGTTGGTGATGATTCTTTCCCAATCTGTAGGCAGTCGCTTTGTTTTGATGACGGTGTCCTTTGCTTTACAGAAGCTTTTCAATTTCATGAGGTCCCATTTATTGATTGTTGCTCTTAGAGCCTGTGCAGTTGGTGTTCTGTTCAGGAAGTTTTCTCCTGTACCAATGAGTTCTAGGGTATTCACCACTTTTTTTTCTAGCCGATTTAATGTGTCTGGTTTTATGTTGAGGTCTTTGATCCACTTGGTCAGTTTTGTGCAGGGTGATAAGTATGGATCTATTTTCATTTTTCTACATGTAGATATCCAGTTGGACCAGCACCATTTGTTGAAGAAGCTATCTTTTTTCCGTTGTATGGTTTTGGCATCTTTGTCAAAAATCAGGTGTCCATAAGTGTGTGGGTTTATTTCTGGGTCTTCTGTTCGATTCCATTGATCCACCATTCTGTTTCTATGCCAGTACCATGCAGTTTTTATAACTGTTGCTCTATAGTACAGCTTGAGATCAGGGATGGAGATACCTCCAGAAGATCTTTAGAAAAAGAAGAAGCAGACACACCAAAAAGGAGTAGACGGCTGGAAATAATCAAACTCAGGGCTGAAATCAATCAATTAGAAACAAATAAAACAATTCAAAGATTCAATGAAACCAAGAGCTGGTTCTTTGAGAAAATCAACAAGATTGACAAACCCTTAGCCAGGCTAACTAAAAGGCAGAGAGACAACACCCAAATCAACAAAATCAGAAATGAAAAGGGGGACATAATTACAGACACTGAGGAAATCCAAACAATCATTAGGTCTTACTTCAAAAGTCTATATGCCACAAAATTTGAAAATCTAAATGAAATGGACAATTTTCTTGACAGATTTGATTTACCAAAGCTGAATCAGGACCAAGTAAATCAATTAAATAGTCCTATATCCCCCAAAGAAATAGAAGCAGTCATCAAAATCTCCCATCCAAAAAAAGCCCAGGATCAGATGGCTTCAGCGCAGAATTCTATCAGACCTTCAAAGAAGAGCTAACTCCAATTCTCTTCAAACTATTCCACAAAATAGAAACAGAAGGAACATTACCAAACTCATTCTATAAAGCCACAGTCACCTTGGTACCTAAACCTCACAAAGACTCAACAAAGAAAGAAAATTTCAGGCCAATGTCCCTTATGAACTTTGATGCAAAAATACTTAACAAAATACTTGCAAACAGAATCCAAGAACACATCAAAGATATTATCCACTATGACCAAGTAGGCTTCATCCCAGGTATGCAGGGGTGGTTCAATATACGGAAATCCATCAATGTGATCCACCATATTAACAAACTGAAAGAAAAAAAAAAAACACAGGATAATCTCCCTAGATGCTGAAAAAGCATTTGACAAAATACAACATCCATTCATGTTTAAAGTACTGGAGTGATCAGGGATACAAGGCACATATCTAAACATAGTAAAGGCGTTTTATAGCAAGCCTATAGCCAACATCAAACTGAACGGAGAGAAACTTAAAGCAATCCCACTGAAATCAGGGACAAGACAAGGCTGCCCACTCTCTCCATATTTCTTCAACATAGTGCTGGAAGTCCTTGCTAGAGCAATAAGACAGTTGAAGGAGATCAAGGGGATACAGATGGGAAAGGAAGAAGTCAAATTATCACTATTTGCAGATGATATGATAGTATATATGAGTGACCCCCAAAACTCTACCAGGGAACTCCTACAGCTGATAAACACCTTCAGCAAAGTGGCCAGATACAAAATTAACTCAAAAACATCAGTAGCCCTCCTGTATACAAAAGACAAAAGGGATGAGAAAGAAATTGGAGAAACAACACCATTCACAATAGCCACAAATGACATAAAGTACCTTGGTGTAACCCTAACCAAGCAAGTCAAAGACTTGTATGAAAAAAATTTCAAGTCTCTGAAGAAAGAATTAGAAGAAGATATGAGAAGATGGAAAGATCTCCCATGCTCATGGCTTGGCAGGATTAACATAGTAAAAATGGCCATTTTACCAAAAGCAATCTACAGATTTAATGCAATTCCCATCAAATTGCCAACACAATTCTTTACAGACCTGGAAAGAAAAATTCTCAACTTCGTATGGAATAACAAGAAACCGAGAATTGCTAAAACAATCCTCTACAATAATTGTTTATATTTTTGTATATACATGTATTCTATAATATTAGACATATTTATATTACATAGTTTATAAATACTTATTTAGTGTATTACATGCATAATAACTTTCTAAACATTGAAATGCCTCATATCTTTATAGAAGCTTTTATTTTTGAGTTTATAATATAATTACATAATTTCTCCCTCAAAACTGTCTCATTGTTTCTCCTTCAAAACTGCTCCTTGTTCTCTTTTTTTATATAATTTTTATTGTTTTAATTTTAATCACAGGTTATTTACTTTGTATCCCAGCAGTAGTCCCCTCTTTCATTCCCTCCCAATTCTATTCTCCCTCATCTCCTCCCTGCCCCTTTTGAAGTCCACTGAAAGGGGAGGTCCTCCCCCCTTACATCTGACCCTAGCTTAGCAGGTATCTTCAGGGCTGCCTGCAATGTCCTCCTCTATGGCCTAGCAAGGATGCTCCTCTGTTGGGTGGGGGCAGGGAGGAGATCAAAGAGCCAGCCATTGAGTTCATGTCAGAAATAGTCCCTGTTCCCCTTACTAGGGTACCAATTGGATACTGAGCTACCATGGGCTACATATGAGCAAGGGTTGTTCTCTTTCAGTTTCATGGCCTCTTTTTTTCAATAATCTTTGTTACTTGCATAAATGTATATACACATATAATACTAAATATAGTATGCTCATCCTGTGTAATGCTAATATGTTTTCAAGATTGAACAACTAATACTGGATAATGAATCCGTACTCTTTTTCCTGAGAAAGACTAGTTCTCCCACTCTCAGGATATTGTAATTACCCACAGTTCTTTGTGTAAGATTCTGGCCTAGTACTCTTTTCCTTATCCACTTTGGCACATCTATTATTATTGTTATTGTTTGGTTCGTGTTTAGGGAGTCAGGAGACTACACAAGTGTAACACCTGACATTACGAGGAGATACAATCTTATACAAAACTTTCTGATTTTATGGTTCCTACAGTCTTCAATTTTGTGTTTAATGTATAAATTATGATTATGATATACTATCCTAAGAAGCTGTAACATAATATCCTTTGTTTCAGATTATTTGTTAACCTAACCACAAATGCAATGATCAAAACTACCTTGCTTACCAATAATATGACCATATTCTATCCTATAATCCATTTCCAGGTTTTAGCCATTGTCACAATTATTAATTTCGTAGTCGATATTTTATCTGCATTATTAGGTACTATAATATTTCTTTGTATTTTTAGCTTCATTGGGGAGACATGAAAAACTGAAAACTAATAACATGCTATTTGGCAAAATACTATGCAGTTTGATTTCTGATGTTTGCCTATGATCTGACTCATGTTATCCCATTTTGCAAAACCATCAAGAAAATGTTGCTTTTGAGTTGTTCATTTATTTTTTTATTTTTTGTTGTGAGATAATACTGTCAGTTTTCTCTATTTATTTAGTATATTAACTTTGATTACTAGGACAAGTTTCTCTGCTATTTTAATTAATTTAATTTACATTTCATTCATAGGCCCCTTCCTCCTCTTCTCCCAGTCCAACAATCCCTCTCATTCCTCAGAATAGGGGAACCCCCTACCCAGACAACCCAGCTCATCTAGTCATATGAAGACTGGGTTTGTCTTTCTCCCCTGTGTCCTTGTAGGGAAGTCCCATCAGGCTGAAGAGATCAGAGGGCAGCAACATAGTCTGTGTCACAGATATATCCCATTCCCCTAACTATGGGTAAACATGAAGCCTAAGGTGTTTATTAGACTTATCTTCTTAGGGTCTGTGCATTGTAGTAGGTCTATCTTGAACTATATGACTAAAATCAGCTTTATGTTAGTTTATTCCACGTATGTCTTTCTGGGTCAGTGTTACCTCCCTCAGGATGATCTTTTATATTTCTATCAATTTTTCTGCAAATTTCATGATTTCCTTGTTTTTAGTGAGTGAGTAATATACTCTGTTGTAAATATTCCACAGTTTCATTAACCATTTTTTTGGTTGAGGGACATCTAGGTTGTTTTCAGTTTCTGACTATTGGAAATAAAGCTTCTATGAGCATTGTTTAGCAAATGTCCTTGTTGTATGGTTGGAGTATCTTTCAGGTGTATGCCCAGGAGTGCTAACTGGGTCTTGAGGTATGGCTTTTCCCAGTTTTCTGAAAAAGCACCAGAATGATATGCAGAGTGGTTGTATAAGTTTGCACTTCATCCAGCAAACTGCATGGTACTGGCATAGAAATAGGCTAGCTGACCAACTGAAGTGAATCGAACACCCAGAACTAAAACTACACACATATGCACACCTTATTTTTGACAAGGGAAACAAATGAATGCAATGGAAAAAAGTGACAGCATCTTCAATAAATGGTGCTGGTCTCACTGGACTTTTACATGTAGAAAAATGCAAATAGGTCTATATTTATATCCATGCACAAAACTCAAGTGGATCGAAGAACTCAACATAAAACCATATATACTAAATCTGCTACAGGAGAAAGTGCGTAAGAGCCTTGAACTCATTTTCACAGAAGACAAGTTCCTTAAAAGAACACCACAAACTCAAGCCCTAAGATCTACAATTACTAAATGGGACCTCTTAAAACTGAAAAGCTTCTGTAAAACAAAGGACATTATCAATTGAAATGAACAGTAGTCTACAAATTGGGAAAAGATCTTCATTAATCCTACATCTGACAAAGGGCTAATACCCAGAATATATAAAGAGCTCAAAAAATTAAACACCAACAAACCAAATGATCCAATTAAAAATGATATATAGAGCTAAACAGAGAATTCTCAACAGAAGAATCTTGAATTTTAGAGAAGCACTTAAAGAAATGCTCAACATCCTTAGTCATCAGGGAAATGCAAAGCAAAAAGATTTTGAGATTCCATCTTACACCTGTAAGAATGGTTGCTATCAAAACTCATGTGACAACACATGCTGACAAGGATGTGGAGAAAGGAAAATAGTCCTCCATAATCTGCTATTTTTTACTAACTCTACAGTTAACAATTTTCCTTTCTTTATTTGAAAAATATTTCCTAGTTACCATTTGATATTTTTATTCCTTATCATATTTTTCTTGATAATGTTGACATCCATTGACCCTTGACTAGAGAAATTATTCTATTAATTGCCAAATTCTGATTTTGCTTTATTGTTTTTATTTTCTGTACCTTCATAAAAAAGCCTAAAGAAGCTAAGCAAGAAGGAGGACCCTGGGTAAGATGCTCAGTCTTCATTAAGAAAGGCAAATGGGATGGACATGAGAAAAAGGTGAAAATAAGGAACAAGACAGGAGCCTACCACAGAGGGTCCCTGGAAGACTCTATTCAACAGGGTATTGTGAGAGATGCTGAGACTCATAACCAAACTTTGGGCAGAGTGCAGGGAATCTAATCAAAGAAGGGGGAGATGGAAAGACCTGGTAGGGTCTGGAGTTCCACAAGGAGAAAAACAGAACCAAAAAATCTGGGCCTTGCGGTCTTTTCTGACTGATACTCTAACCAAGGACCATTAATGGAGATAAACTTGACCCCCATGCGCAGAGATAGCCCTTGGCAGCTCTGTCTCTAAACGGACTCCCAAATAAGGGGAGCAGAGGCTGTCTCAGACATGAACTCAGTTGATAGCTTTTTGATCACCTCCCCATGAAGGGGGAGCAACCACAGAGCAAGACTATGAAAGACAGTCCTAATGAGAACTGATAGGCTAGGATCAGTGGACTGGGGAAGGGGTATGGGAGGAGATGAGGGAAAGAGGGAAGGAGGGGGAGAGGGAGGGAAGGAAAGAGGGAGGGAAGGATGGAGAGGGAACAATAGTGGGGCTAAACCTGGGATACAAAGTGAATAAATTGTTATAAATAAAAAATTTTTAAAAAATAAGAATAAGATTGCCAAGCAGCTGACTGAGATTTCAGTTGGGAGGTTAAATAAATAATTTTACTGTCACATGGGTAAGAAGATTAAAGTAGCCTACTGGAGATAGATAATTCATGTAGAAGCACAAGATACATTGGAATGTGTTACTGAAAACATTTAAACTATCTCAAGTGTTGAAATGCACATCAAAAATACTTTGTGATATTTTATAATACCTGTCAGAATGTCCAACATCAACAAGTGACAGCTCATGTTTGCCTGAATTTCAAGTAAGACTGCTGGTGGGAGTACAAACTTGTACAGCCTCTATGGAAATCAGTGTAGCATTTATTCTAGAATATGGAAATCAAGAAAAAGAATTCAAGAAAGTAGATCTTAGGAAAACAAATAACCCAATCTGGGGTACAGATCAAAAGAAAATTCTTCCTTAAGATCCAGCTGTACTACTCTTGTGCATATATCCAAAGGATACTTCATCCTACCAAAAGAAACTTGTTCTGCCATGTTCATTGATTTTCTATTCATAAAAGCCACAAATTGCAACCAACCCAAGCATCCCTCAACATAAGAATAGATAATGAAAATGTGGTACATTTATACAATGGAATATTACTCAGCCATTTGGAAAACAGAACATGATATCCTGAGAATTGCTGGTAAAGGGCTGGAACTAGATAAATCATTCTAAGTGAAGCATGACAGACTAAAAAAAGGCAAATATGGCATTTATTTGTTTATATTGGATATTAGCTATTAAGGCAATGATACCCAAGCTACAATCCATAAAACCACTGAGGTTAGGTCTAGAGTAAGGAAATAGAAGGTACAGAAAGATCTCATTAGAAAATTCAAATAGCAGAAATATTTATGGATGGAGGAGGTAGTCTGGAATAGTAGATCAAGTAGATACAGGAAGGGGACAGTGGTTAGTAGGAACAAACATGAAAGGAGACATAATAAATTAAGGCTCATTTAATTCATTTCTTGAAGTGTTGTTCATTTATTTGAATATACTCTATTTTGAACACTAACCGTCTATCAGATTTGTAGTTGGTCAAAATATTTTTTCACTATGTAGCCTCCTGCTTTGTCTGAATGACAATGTCCTTTGCCTTACAAAAGCTTATCAGTTTTATGAGCTCACAATTATTAATTGTTGGTCTTAGTACATGCACTAATGATGTTCTAATCAGAAAGTTTTATTCTGTGCCTAATTATGTGCCTAATAATGATAATTTATCCTGTGTCTAATTTCCACTTATAAGTGAATATATACCATGTGTGTCTTTCTGCTTCTGAGATACCTCACTCAGGATAATCTTTTCTAGATCCCACCATTTGCCTGCAAATTTCATGATTTTCTTGTTTTTAATCGTAATTTCCATCAAAATACCCACACAATTCTTTACAGACCTTGAAAATGCAATTCTCAACTTCATATGGAGAAACTGATCAAGAGAGAGGACCCTGACTAAAATGCTCAATCCCCATCCCAAAAGGCAAAGAGAATGGACATCAGAAGAAGGAGAAAAGAGGAAACAATCTAGAAACCTGCCACAGAGGGCCTCTGAAAGGCTCTTCCCTGCAGACTATCAAAGCAGATGCTGAGACTTATGGCCAACTGTTGGGCAGAATGCATGGAATCTTATGTAAGAAGTGGGAAATAGTAAGATCTGGAGAGGACAGAAACACCACAAGGAGAGCAACAGAACCAGAAAATTTGAACACAGGGGTCTTCCCAGAGACTCATACTCCAACCAAGTACCAGGCATGGGGATAACCTAGAACCCCTGCACAGATGTACCCCATGGCAGTTTAGTGTCCAAAAGAGTTACGTAGTAAAAGGAAGAGGGACTGCCTCTGACATAATCTGATTGGCCTGCTCTTTGATCACCTCCCCCTGAGGGGGGAGCAGCCTTACCAGGCCACAGAAGATGACAATGCAGCCGCTCCTTATGAGATCTGATAGATTAAGCTAAGAAGGAAGGAGAGGAGGACCTCCCTTATCAGTGGACTTGGGGAGGGGCATACATGAAGAAGGGGGAGGGGAGGTTGGGACCGGGAGGGGAGAAGAGAGGGGCTAATGGGGGGATACAAAGTGAATAAAGTGTAATTAATAAAATAAAATTAATTAAAAAAGAAAAACAACAACAACAAAAGAGCAGAATTGCCAAAACAATCCTGTTTGACAACAGACCACCTTGAGGTATCCTTATTCCTGATCTCAAGCTGTACTACAAGGTAATAGTAATAAATACTGCATGGTACTGGCATGGAAACAGAATGGTGAATCAATGGAATTGAATATAAGACCCAGAAATAAACCCACACACTTATGAATACTTGATTTTTGTAAAGAAACCAAAACAATACAATGTTAAAAAAGACAGCATCTTCAACAAATGATGCTCTTCTAACTAGATGCTTACATGTAGAAAAGTGCAAATAGATCCATATTTATCATCCTGCACAAAAGTAAAGTCCAAGAGGATCAAAGACCTCAACATCAAACTAGACACACTAAACCTGTTAGAATAAAAAGTGAGGAGGAACCTTGAACTCATTGGCTCAGGAGACAACTTCCTGAACAGAACATCAACAGCACAGACTCTAAGATCAAAAATCAATTAATGGAAACTCATGATATTGAAAATCTTCTGTAAAGCAAAGAACACTGTCATCAGAACAAAACGACAGTCTACATACTGGGAAAGTACCATCACCAACCCTATATATGACAGAGGGGTAATATCCAGAATATATAAAGAACTCAAAAGTTAAACAGCAAAAAAATCAAGTAACCCAACTAAAAAAATGTGGTACAGAAGTAAACAGAGAATTCTCTGTAGACAAATATAGAATGGTAGAGAAACACTTAAAGAGATGCTTGACATTCTTACTCATCAGGGAAATGCAAATCAAAATGACCCTGAGATTTCACCTTACACCCATCAGAATGGCCAAGATCAAAAACTCAAGTGACAACACATGCTTGGAGAGGATGTGGAGAGAGGGGAACCCTCCTCTATTGCTGGTAAAAATGTTAACTTCTACAACCACTTTGGAATTCAATCTGATGCTTTCTCAGACAATTAGGAATAGTGCTTCCTCAAGAACCAGCTATAGCTCTCCTAGGCATATATTCAAAATATGCTCAAGTGTACAATAAGGACATTTGCTCAAACATGTTCATAGCAACTTTGTTTGTTATAGCCAGACTCTGGAAACAACCCAGATGCCTTTTAACTGAGGAATGAATACAGAAATTGTGATACATTTACACAATGGAATATTGCTCAGCGATTATTGAGAACTTTTGCATTTAGATTTATAAGGAAAATTGGTCTGTAATTTTCTTTTATGTGATGAATCTTTATATGTTTTTGAGTATTGTGGCAAGCGTGGCCTCACAAAATGAATTGGGCAATGTTCCTTCTGTTTTTTTTTTTTTTTTGTATAATTTGAAGAATATTAACATTATTCTTATTCCAAAGTCTGATAGTATTCTATGCTAAAACAATCTGACAGTGGAATTTTTTGTTTAGACTATAAATGACTGTTTCTATTTCATTAGGAGCTATAGGTCTATTTAAATTACTTATCTGATCTTTATTTAACTTTTTAAGTGGTATTGATCAGAAAAAGTTATCTATTTCTTTAAGATTTTACAATTTGATTGTGTAGAGTTTTTTTTTTTAAAGGTTGAGTAACTTTAATATTAAACACTGAGGATCAAGTACATTTTAATTATTAACACTATCATGGATGATAATAATACAGTAGGCTCGCTACTCTGCTTCAAATTCCCATAAACATAAACTGGAGTCAAGAAGATAAATTAGACAAAGGGATGACAGTACTCCATTTCCAAATAACCTATAGTGCATTGGTGCCAGTCTGCTCTTTTCTGTGGCTTCTTGCAGAACTGCACGTGGACGATGCCCTTGCAGAACCCTGGCCTGTAACACATGACCTAACAGGGAAGGCATTCATCACACCATAGCTTCTTCCCCCAAGTGTCTGCTTTTATTTATTTTTTCTCTTTTTATTTAATTATTTTTATTTTTATTAATTACAGTTTATTCACTTTGTATACCCCCTGTACCTTCCTCCCTCCTCCCCTCCCAATCCCACCCTCCGTCTTCCCTACCATGTCCCTCTTCCAGCCCACTAATAAGGGAGGTCCTTCTCCCCTTCTCTCTGATCCTAGTCTATCAGGTCTTATCAGGACTGGCTGCATTATCTTCCTCTGTGGCCTGGTAAGGCTGCTTCCCCCTCAGGGGGAGGTGATCAAAGAGGAGGCCAATCAGTTCATGTCAGAGACAGTCCCTGACCCCATTACTAAGAAGGCCACTTGGATACTGAACTGCCATAAGCTACCTCTGTGCAGGGGTTCCAGGCAATCTCCATGAGTGGTCCTTGGCTGGAGTATGAGTCTCAGAAAAGACCCTTGTGCCCAAATTTTTTTGGATCTGTTGCTGTCCTTGTGGAGCTCTTGTCCTCTCCATGTCTTACTATCTCCCACTTCTTTCATAAGATTTCCTGCACCGTGCCCAATAGTTGGCTATGAGCTCAGCATCTGCTTCAATACCCTGCAGGGTAGAGCCTTTCAGAGGCCCTCTGTGGTAGACTTCTGTCCTGTTCCTTTTTTTCTCCCTCCTCCAATGTCCATCCTTTTTGCCTTTCTGAATGGGGATTGAGCATTTTAGCCATAATCCTCCTTCCTGATTAGCTTCCTTAGGTGTACAGATTTTAGTAAATATCTGTATTATTCTCTAGATTTCCTCAATATCTGTTGTTTGGTCCTCCTTTTTTTTCTAGTTTTGTTAATTTGGATCTTTTTTTTTTCTCTGCATTTTAGTGCATTTGGTAAGGGCTTATGAATTTTTTTCAACCAACTCTTGGTTTTCTTGATTCTTGGTCTTATTTTGGCGTAGCTGTTGTTATTGTTGTTTGGTTGATTTCAACTTTGAGCTTTAATATTTATTGCTGTCTACTCCTTTTGGGTATAGTTTCTGCTCTTTGTTCTAGAAGCTTCAAGTGTGCTGTTAAGCTGCTTATATTACATTTCTCTGTTTTTACTATATGAGCACTTAAAACTATAAACTTGCCTCATAGCACAGTAAAGATTGGGCACACTGTGTTTTTATTTTTATTCAATTCTAAGAGGGCTTCAGTTCTTTTGTTTTATTTCTGTCTTTACCCATTTTTCACTTAGTAGAGACTTCTTCAATTTTCATGAGTTCATAAGCTTTCTGTTGTTTCCACTTTTGTGGATATTCTTCTTTAATCCTCTGTAGTCAATGGGATGTTATTTCAATTTTCCTGTATTTGTTGATACTTTTTATGTTTGAGTAACTGAATAATTTTGGAGAAAGTCTTATGCGGCGTAAAAAAGATAAAGTCTTTTTTGTTTGGGTGAAATGGTCTATAACTATATGTTAGGTCCATTTGTTTTATGACTTCAGTTATCTCCCACATTTCTCTGTTTTGTTTTTGTCTGCATGACATTCTATTCAAGAGAGTGAGATACTGAAATCTCTCAGTATCAGTGTATGAGTGCCTGTATAATATTTTAGCAGTTGTGTTTCTTCTTTTGTCTTTGCTTTACTGAGACTATTTAGTTATTGTGTTTTCTTTAATGTAGTTAACTATTTAGGTTGGAGTTTACCTTCTACCACATTCTGTAGGGCTGGATTTGTATTTAGATAATGCTTAAATTTGATTTTTTGATGGAGTGTCTTTTTAGTACATCTATTATAATTGAATATTTTGCTAGATATAGCAATCTGAGCTGATATCTGTGGTCTTTTAGTGTCTAAGAACTGTTTTTTAGAGAAATCAGGTGAGATTGTGATAGGTATGTCTTATATGTTACTTGATCTTTGTTCTTAAAGATTTTATTGTTCTTCCATGTTCTGTATGTTTAATATTTTCCTTTTTATGAGCATAAATGACTTTTTTTTAGTCCCAGTCTGTTTGATGTTCTGTATGCTTCTTGTGCTTTTAGAAAATTTTTATTATATAATTTAAAAAATATTTTCTATGTTTCTTTTTCCTTTATGTATGTCTATTATTCTTAGAAATTGTTTTTTCACAAAACGAAGGCCTACAGACTGGGAAAGAATCTTCACCAAGCCTACATCTGACAGAGGGCTGATATCCAGAATATATAAAGAACTAAAGAAGTTAAAAAGCAACAAATCAAGCAATCCTATTAAAAAATGGGGTACACAGCTAAACAGAGAATTCTCAGTAGAGGAATACAAAATGGCAGAGAAACACTTAAAGAATTGCTCAATGTCCTTAGCTATCAGAGAGATGCAAATCAAAATGACCCTGAGATTTCACCTGACACCCACCAGAATGGCTAAGATCAAAAACTCAAGTGACAACACTTGCTGTAGAGGTTGTGGAGTAAGGGGAGCCCTCCTCCATTGCTGGTGGGAATGCAAACTTGTACAACCACTTTGGAAATCAATCTGGCGCCCTCTCAGATAATTAAGAATAGTGCATCCCTTGAGTTTTTGATCTTAGCCATTCTGATGGTTGTAAGGTGAAATCTTAGGGTCTTTTTGATTTGCATTTCCCTGATGGCTAATGAGGTTGAGCATTTCTGTAAATGTTTCTCTGCCATTCAATATTCCTCTGCAGAGAATTCTCTGTTTAGCTCTGTACCCCATTTTTTTAATTGGATTTCTTGATTTTTTTGATGTTTAACTTCTTTAGTTCTTTATATATACTGGATATCTGCCCTCTGTCAGATAGAGGGTTGGTGAAGATCTTTTCCCAATCTGTAGGCTGTTTTGTTCTGACAACAGTGTCCATTGCTTTACAGAAGCTTTTCAGGTTCAAGAGGTCCCATTTATTGTTTGTTGTTCTTAGAGCCTGTGCTGTTGGTGTTCTGTTCAGGAAGTTGTCTCCTGTGCCAATGAGTTTAAGGCTCTTCCTTACATTTTCTTCTAAGCAGTTTAGTGTGTCTGGTTTTATGTTGAGGTCTTTGATCCACCTGGACCTTAGCTTTGTGCAGGGTGATAAGCATAGATCTATTTGTATCTTTCTACATGTAGACATCCAGCCAGACCAGCACCATGTGTTGATGTTGAGACTTATGGGCAACTTTTGGGCAGAGTGCAGGGAATCTTAGGAAAGAAGTGGAAAACAGTAAGATCTGGAGAGGACAGGAATTCCACAAGGAGAGCAACAGAACCAAAAAATCTGAGCACAGGGGTCTTTCCTGAGACTGATACTCCAACCAAGGACTATGCATGGAGATAACCTAAGATCCCTGCACAGATGTAGCCCATGGCAGTTCAGTATCCAAGTGAGTTCCATCATAAAAGGAACAGGACTGTCTCTGACATGAACTGATTGGCCTGCTCTTTAATTTCCTCCCCCTGAGGGGGAAGCAGTATTACCAGGCCACAGAGGAAGACAATGCAGCCACTCCTGATGAGACTTCATTGACTAGGATCAGAAGGAAGGAAAAGAAGACCTCACCTATCAGTGGACTTGGGGAGAGGAATGCATGCAGAGGGTGGAGGAATGGAGGGATTGAGACAGGAAGAGGGAGGGAACCACGGGGGGAATACAAAGTGAATAAAGTGTAATTAATAAATAAAAATAAATAAAAAATAAAAACTCTGAGAAAAGGAATTTCAAAAAAAAAAAAAAAGAATAGTGCTTCCTTAAGATTCATCTATACCACTCGTAGGCATGTATCCAAAAGAGGCTCAAGTACACAACAAGGACATTTGCTCAACCTTGTTGTATCAGCTTTATTCACAATAGCCAGAACCTGAAAACAACCAAGATGTCCTCAAGATGTTGAGGAATGGATATAGAAATTGTGGTACTTTTACACAATGGAATACTACTCAGCAATTAAAAACGAGAAAATCATGAAATTTGCAGGCAAATGGCAGGACCTAGAAATGATCATCCTGAGTGAGATATCCCAAAAGCAGAAAGACACACATGGTATATACTCACTTATATAGACCTATAAGATAGGATAAATATACTGAAATCTACCCACCTAAAGAAGATAAACAAGAAAAAAGACCCAGGGTACGATGATCAATCCTCACTTAGAAAGACAAATGGGATGGACATTGGATTTAGGAGCAAACAAGTAACAGGACAGAAGCTTACCATAGAGGGCTTTTGAAAGACTCTGCCTAGCAGTGTATCAAAACAGATATTAAGACTCATAATCAAACCTCTGGCAGAATGAAGGGAACCAAAAAAAAAAAAAAAAAAAAAAGGAGGGGGGGAGTTAATACTACCTGGAGAGGACAGGAGTTCCACAAGGACCAAGTATATTTGGGCACAGGGGTCTTTTATGAGACTGTTTCTCCAAACAAGGACCATGTATGGATGCAACCTAGAGCCCCTGCTCAGATGTAGCCCTTGGTAGCTCAGTATCCAAGTAGGTACCCTAATGGGGGGAACAGGAACTGTTTCTGACATGAACATGATGGCGGGCTTATTGACCTCCCCCACACCCCAGGGAGGAGCAGCCTTGCTAGGCCACAGAGGAGGTCTTTGCAGGCAGTCCTGAAGACACTTGATAAACCAGTATCAGTTAGAAGGGGAGGAGGTTCTCCCTTACCAGTGGACTTGGAAAGAGGCAGGTAGTAGATGAGGGTGGGATGGTGCAATTGGGAGGGAAAGAGGAAGTGGGATACAGCAGGTATACAAAGTTAACAAACTGTAACTAATATTAAAAAATAAAAATAATAAATAAATAAATAAACCACAAAAAAAAGAAATTGTTTTTTCATAGTTTCTCAGATTTAGTGGATTTTTTGTGTATGTATGTAGTGATAATCAGGATTTTTAGATATAACATATATCTATGTGTTTAAATATTTTAAATATTTAAATATTTTCTATTTAAATAGTTTCTATTTTCTAGGGCACCTGAAGAGAAAGATAAGACTCAGTAAATTGATAATTTGCATTCAACTGCTTATAGTTCTTTTTCACTCAAATTTTTTACGTGAAATACAACAATTCAAAAAAAAAGATGACAAGAAGAACAAGAAAAGGTACAGTGAGTATAGTGAGATATTTTGTAGTTTGCTGATACCCTACTTTTTGCTTTTCAACAGTCTGAACATTTTGATAGTTTGTCTTCTCAAAGGTAAATAAATTTTATTCATTTGAATAAAATGAACACTCGGGGTATATTAAATTATTTTCCCCTGTTTTCCTTTGTTGTTGTTCCAACATGTTTTACTTTTGCAAAATTCTTTCCTTTACTTTTACTGTGGTCATTTAACATTTCGTATTATTTGTATTACTTGAAACAGGAATGTTTTTATCCAAATTGATAGCTAATAGCTTTGCTTAAATTCACTGTCAGGACAATACCTTTTTTTTCACTTTTTTTTAACTTTTATTAATTACACTTTATTCACTTTGTATCCCCCCATAAACCTCTCCGTCCCCTCCTCCTAATCCAACCTTCCCTCTTCCTTCTTTACACATGCCCTTCCCCAAGTCCACTGATGGGGGAGGTCCCCTTCTCCTTCCTTCTGATCTTAGTCTATCAAATCTCATCAGGAGTGCCTGCACTGTCATCTTCTGAGGCCTGCTAAGGCTGCTCTCCCCTCAGGGGGAGGTGATCAAAGAGCAGACCAATCAGTTCATGTCAGAGGCAGTCCCTCTTCCCATTATTTTGGAACCCACATGGACAATGGGCTGCGATGGGCTACATGTGTATAGGAGTTCGAGGTTATCCTTTTAATAAAATATTTGAAACCTTTGCTTTAAAGAAGCTTTTCAGATTCATGAGGTCCCATTTATTGATTGTTACTCTTAGAGTCTGTGCTGTTGATATTCTGTTCAGGAAGTTGTGTCCTGTGCCAATGAGTTCAAGGCTCTTCCCCATTTTTTCTTCTAAGCAGTTTAGTGTGTCTGGGTTTTATGTTGAGGTCTTTGATCCACTTGGACTTTAATTTTGTGCAGGGTGATAAGTACGGATCTATTTGCAATTTTCTACATGTAGACATCAATAACTGTGACCTCATGAAGCTGAAAAGCTTCTGTAAAGCAAAGGACAACTGTTGTCAGAACAAAACCAATGCCTACAGATTGAGAAAGGATCTTCAACAACCCTATATCTGACAGAGGACTAATATCTAGTATATATTAAGTACTAAGGAAGTTAAACAGCAAAAAATCAAGTAATCCAATTAAAAAATGGAGTACAGGGCTAAAAAGACAAGTCTCAATAGAGGAATATCGAATGGCAGAGAAACACTTAAAGAAATGCTCAACCTCATTAGCCATCAAAGAAATGCAAATCAAAACGAATCTAAGATTTCACCTTACACCCATTAGAATGGCTAAGGTAAAAAACTTGAGACAACACATGCTGGAGAGGTTGTGGAGAAAGGGGAACCCTCCTCCACTGCTGGTAGGAATGTAAACTTGTACAACCACTCTAGAAAACAATCTGGTGCTTTCTCAGACAACTAGGAATAGCGCTTCCTCAAGATCCAGCTATACCACTCCTAGGCATATACCCAAAAGAGGCTCAAGTACACAATAAGGACATTTGCTCAACCATGTTTGTAGCAGCCCTATTTGTAATAGCCAGAAGTGGGAAACTGTCCAGATGCCCCTCAGTGGAGGAATGGATGCAAAAATTGTGGTGTATCTACACAATGGAATATTACTCAGTAATAAAAAACAAGGAAATCATGAAATTTGCAGGTAAAATGGTGGGATCTGGAAAAGATCATCCTGAGTGAGCCATCCCAGAAGTAGAAAGATGCACATGGTATATAATCACTCATATAGACATATAATATAGAATAAACCTACTAAAATCTGTACACCTAAAGAAACTAATCAAGATGGAGGACTGTTGCTAAAATGTTCAGCTCCTATCCAGAAAGGCAAAGAGGATGGACATCAGAAGAAGGAGAAAAGAGGGAACAAGTCGAGAGCCTGACACAGAGGATCTCTGAAAGGCTTTGCCCTGCACACTATCAAAGCAGATGCTGAGGCTTATGGGCAACCTTTGGGCAGAGTACAGGAAATCTTATGAAAGAAGTGGGAAACAGTAATATCAAGAGGACAGGAACTCCACAAGGAGAGCAATAGAACCAAAAATTCTGAGCAGAGGGGTCTTTCCTGAGACTGATACTCCAACCATTCATGGAGATAACCCCTGCACAGATGTAGCCCATGGCAGTTCAGTATCCAAGTGGGTTCCATTATAATAGGAACAGGGACTATCTCTGACATGAACTGGTTGGCCTGCTCTGTAATTACCTCCTCATGAGGGGGAAGCAGGGGGGATACAAAGTGAATAAAGTGTAATTAATAAAGGATTAAAAAATATTTGAAACTAATGTTATATTCCAAATGGGTCAATCCTAACATAGATCGAGAAAAGTGGAGCCCTTAGAAATGAGTGGATATTGTCTTTAGATAAAATACAGAAAATAAAAAGGGCACATGCCACATGTCTCCACCTTTCAGACACAGCAGCCCCAGTGGCACATATATTTATTTCTGTTTATGTCTCCCTGGCTGCTTGTCTGTCACAAGAGTTCAAATCCAGTTAAATGATATGTTAAGTAATTAAATTTTGTTGTTATTGTTCACATGCCTATCACTGAATATTTTGAGCTGCTAATGTTTCCTGTTTAATTCAGAACATACACATACAGAGGAGAGGATGGAGAAGTGTCTTAGTTGAGCTCTCTTCTCCTACAGCTAGCCAAGAATATATGAACAGATGGGTAGAATGAAATGTGATGAAATGTGTGTGAAGGTGAAATGACTCCTGAGAAAAGAAGGTGGTACTAACAACTAAGACATTAAGTTGGCAAAGGAAGTGAAAATTAAAATTCACACTTTCTACCTGAAGCCACTGGATACATACAACTCCCCAGTGCACTAAAATTTTAGATGATTTAAATAATTTTAATAGTGTATAAAAATGAGCATCTGCTTTGACAGTCTGCAAGGCAGAGGCTTTCAGAGCCCCTCTGTGGCAGCAATTTTAATAAATAAAATGTGAGTAAAAGTAGGATGTCTACTCCAGAGTAACATAGTAAAAATCATGTACAGAAATTTCTAGTATCTTTTCTTCTTGGAAACACAGATATTTTATGACCTGTTTTGTCTCAGATAATATACGTTGCATTAAATGTTCTTTATCTCTCTCCTTTTTACGGTTATTAACAAAATGTATAAGCCTCAAAGAGAAAATAAAAATGTCTATATTTTTCTTATAGTTCTTTGACGTATCTGAATTATTTTGAAATTTATTCATTACATCATCTTATTTTCTTGATATACTGGCTTTACATCTGTACAAAATTTTTTTTTCCACACTTTAGATAGCAACAGATTTTCACCTATAAACCAGTAAAACTGAGATACAATGACTTATTTAAATCAAGTTCTCTGTTATGGCATCATCTTAATAGTTGTCTTATTCATATTACTAAGTAATTTAATACAATATTTTATACAAAATACATCTCTTGTCTGTTTATCAAGTATTTTAATATATAATAGTATATGAAATAGAAATCATTCAAATTAAATTAATACTTTCGGTGTAAGACCAGAGGAGAACTAAATAAAGAAGAAACATAAGATATATTTGGCATTAGATATATATTATTGGCATTTGATGTACAAATTGCATTTTTGTTGAATAACCACCTCAATGACTAAATGTGTTGACAATAAGAGAATAAATGGAATATAAAGAAACATGTAATATCAACATTTCTATATTTCTTATTTCCATTATAAAAAAGAATGTAGTAAGTTATAGAATAAAGGCTAAGATTACAGAATACTAATTTTAACATTACAAATATGATCAACTACTTCTCAAGTTCTTGCACAACAAAAATGCATAGAAATTTTGTGAGCTTTTCTGGTTATCATAAAGAAGTCCCCGTTTGTGGCAGAGAAGCTGATGTTTGGTGGTTTATTCAGGAATAAACTGAACAGTTTCCTAAAAAAAAGGATTTCTGAGAATAAAGCTTTGATTTCAAGCCTAGAGATTAAATTTCTGACTTCAAAATTTAAATTTCAAATGAAGCAAAGCCAGCAAATTGAACTGAGTTTAAAAAATAAATTTAAAAACCGAAAAAGAAAGGAAACAAAAAAAGATAGTCTAAGACAGACAGAAAAAAAGTATAGTTGTGGGCTAGGAAGAAATCATATCTGGTATTTAGACTCAGGCCAGACAGAAGCAAAGCCTGGAAAAGACACATGAT
Source organism: Psammomys obesus (assembly GCF_907164565.1). NCBI lineage: Eukaryota > Metazoa > Chordata > Mammalia > Rodentia > Muridae > Psammomys > Psammomys obesus. The sequence continues at coordinate 56,542,644 of NW_026585644.1, forward strand.
TTTTGGATTCTTACCATTTTGACATTGGCTAAGCCTCCTTTACTTCCACATATATCTATAGGTTGTGGCTGTATACTTTCTCAGTAGATCTTTTTTTTATAATTTTTATTATTATTATTTTTTACACTTTATTCACCTTGTATCCCCCCATAAGCCCCTCCCTCCTCCTCTCTCGGTCCCACCCTCCCTACCCCTTCTTTATGCATGCCCCTCCCCAAGTCCACTGATATGGGAGGTCCTCTTCTCCTTCCTTCTGATCTTAGTCTATCAGATCACATCAAGAGTGGCTGCATTGTCATCTTCTGTGGCCTGGTAAGAATGCTTTCCCCTCAGGGGGAGGTAATCAAAGAGCAGGCCTATCAGATTGTGTCAGAGGCAGTCCCTCTTCCAATTATTATGTAACCCACTTAGACACTAAATTGCCATGATTTACATCTGCACAGGGGTTCTAGGTTATCTCCATGCCTGGTACTTGGTTGGAGTATTGGTCTCTGGGAAGATCCCTGTGTTCAAATCTTATAGTTCTGTTGCTCTCCTTGTGAGGTTCCTGTCCTCTCCATTACCTATTATTTCCCACTTCTTAAATAAGATTCCATGCCAAACAGTTGGTCATAAAGTCTCAGCCTCTTTGACAATCTGCAGGGCAGAGCCTTTCAGAGGCCCACTGTGGGAGGTTCCTAGGTTGTTTCCTGTTTTCTTCTTCTTCTGATGTCCATCCTCTTTGCCTTTTGGGATGGGGATTGAGCGTTTTAGTCAGAGTCCTCTCTCTTGATAAATTTCTTTAGATAGACAGATTTTAAGATTATCCTATAAGTCTATATGAGTAAGTATATACTGTGTGTGCCTTTCTGCTTGTGGGACACCTCACTCAGGATGATCCTTTCCAGGTCCCACCATTTACCTGCAAATTTCATGATTTCCTTATTTTTCATTGCAGAGTAATACTCCATTGTATAGATGTACCACAATTTCTGCATCCACTCTTCAGTTGAGGGGCATCTGGGCTGTTTCCAGCTTTTGGCTATTACAAATAAGGCTGATACAAACATGGTTGAGCAAATGTCCTTATTGTGTACTTGGATCTCTGTTGGATATATGCCTAGGAGTGGTATGGCTGGATCTTGAGGAAGCGCTATTCCTAGTTGGCTGAGAAAAGGCCAAATTGATTTCCAGAGTGGTTGTACAAGTTTACATTCCCACCAGCAGTGGAAGAGGGTTCCCCTTTCTCCACAACCTCTCCAGCATGTGTTGTCACTTGCGTTTTTGATCTTGGCCATTCTGATGGGTGTAAGGTGAAATCTCAGGGTCGTTTTGATTTGCATTTCCCTAATGGCTAATGAGGTTGAGCATTTCTTTAAGTGCTTCTTTGCCATTCAATATTGCTCTATTGAGAATTCTCTGTTTAGCTCTGTTTCCCATTTTTTAATTGGATTACTTGGTTGGCTGCTTTTCAGCTTCTTTAGTTCTTTATATATGCTGGATATCAACATTTTGTCAGATAAAGGGTTAGTGAAGATTCTTTCCCAATCTGTAGGCAGTCGTTTTGTCTTGATGACGGTGTCCTTTGACTTACAAAAGCTTTTCAGTTTCATGAGGTCCCATTTATTGATTTTTGCTCTTAGAGCCTGTGCTGTTGGTGGTCTATTCAGGAAGTTATCTCTTGTGCCAATGAGTTCTAGAGTATTTCCCATTTTTTTTTTGTAGCTGATTTAATGTGTCTGGTTTTATGTTGATGTCTTTGATTCACTGGGACTTCAGTTTTGTGCAGGGTGATAAGTATGGATCTATTTTCATTTTTCTACATGTAGACATCCAGTTGGACCAGCACCATTTGTTGAAGATGCTGTCTTTTTTCCACTGTATGGTTTTGGCATCTTTGTCAAAAATCAGGTGTCCATAAGTGTGTGAGTTTATTTCTGGGTCTTCTGTTCAGTTCCATTGATCCACCATTCTGTTTCTATGCCAGTACCATGCAGTTTTTATAACTGTTGCTCTATAGTACTGCTTAAGATCAGGGATCTTAATGTAGGCAAACTATATATTTTTTTAATCACTAAATAAGAAAATGCCACACAGGCTTGACTATAGCCAGATTTTATGGAAACATTTTCTTTTTTAAAAATTCTTTAATAATTACACTTCATTCAGTTTGTATCACTCCTGTTGTTCCCTCCCTCCTCAACTCCCAAACCCTCCTTTCCTTCTCCTTCTGCATGCATACCCTTCCCCAAGTCCACTGATAGACTAGGTCTTCTTTTCCTTCCTTCTGATCCTAGTCAATTAGGTCTCATCATGAGTGGCTGCATTATCTTCCTCTGTGGCCTGGTAAGGCTACTCCCCACTCAGGAGGAGGTGAACAAAGAGCAGGCCAATCAGTTCATGTCAGAGTTAGTCCCTGTTCCCATTACTATGGAACCCACTTGGACACTGAACTACCATGGGCTACACCTATAAAGAGGTCCTATTTTAAATCCATGAATGACCCTTAGTTGGAGTGTCAGTCTCAAGAAAGACCCCCGTGCTCAGATTTTTTGGTTCTATTGCTCTCCGTGTGGAGTTCCTGTCCTCTTCAGATCTTAGTATTTCCCACATCTTTCCTAAAATTCCCTGCACTCTTCCCAGAGGTTGGCCATAAGACTCAGCATCTGCTTTGATATGCTCCAGGGCAGAGCCTTTCAGAGGGCCTGTGTCAGACTCCTGACTTGTTCCCTCTTTTCTCCTTCTTCCGATGTCCATCTTCTTTGCCTTTCTGGATGGGAGCTGGGCATTTTAGCAAGAGTCCTCCCTCTTGATTAGTTTCTTTAGGTGTACAGATTTTAGTAGGTTTATCATATAATATATGTCTATATGAATGAGTATATACCCTGTGTGTCTTTCTGCTTCTGAGATAGCTCACTCAGGATGATCTTTTCCAGATCCCACCATTTACCTGCAAATTTCATGATATCCTTGTTTATCGCTGAGTAATATTCCATTGTATAGATGTACCACGATTTCTGTATCCATTTCTCGACTGAGGGACATCTGAGTTGTTTCCAGGGTCTGGCTATTACAAATAAAGCTGCTACAAACATGTTTGAGCAAATGTCCTTGTTGTGTATTTGAACATCTTTTGGATATATGCCTAGGATGGAAGCACTATTCCTAGTTGTCTGAGGAAGCGTCAGATTGATTTCCAGAGTAGTTGTACAAGTTTACATTCCCACCAGCAGTGGAGGAGGATTCCTCTTTCTCCACAACCTCTCCAGATTGTGTAGTCACTTGAGTTTTTGATCTCGGCCTTTCTGATGAGTGTAGTGTGAAATCTCGGGGTCCTTTTGATTTGCATTTCCCTGATAACTAATTTGGACACCTAATTTTTGACAAAGATGCCAAAACCATTCAATGGAAAAAAGACAACATCTTCAACAAATGCTGCTGGTCTAAATGGATGTCTACATGCAGAAAAATGCAAATAGACCCATACTTATCTCCCTGAGCAAAACTAAAATCCAAGTGGATCAAAGACCTCAATTTAAAAACAGACACAATTAATCGGTTAGAAGAAAAAGTGAGGAAGAGCCTTGAACTCATTGGCACAGGTGACAACTTCCTGAACAGAATACCAACAGCACAGGCTTTTAGAGCAACAATAGATAAATTGGACCTCATGAAACTGAAATGCTTCTGTAAAGGAATGGTCACTCTCCTCAGAACAAAACAACTGCCTATAGCTTAGGAAAGGATCTTCACCAATCCTACATCTGACAGAGGGCTAATATCCAGTATATATGAAGCACTTAAGAAGTTAAACAGCAACAAATCAAGTAATCCAATTAAAAAAATGGGGTACAGAGCTAAACAGAGAATTCTCAATAGAGGAATATCGAAAGGCAGGGAAATACCTAAAGAAATGTTCAACGTCATTAGTCATCATATAAATACAAATCAAAACAACCCTGAGATTTCACCTTACACCCATCAGAATGGTTAAGATCAATAACTCAAGTGACAAGCTATAATTTAAAACAATTGTTGTAGTAAAGTTGTATTAGAATCCTGCCAATGCTCGCATTAACATAATGTACTAAAGTCAAAGTCACATCAGGGCTTGTATAATCTAGGGTCTACTTACATTTGGTAAACTTCTCCCTCCTTAAAAGCATAATTAATTAATATATTAGTCATAATTACTAGATCCAGCATTGCAACTTGAGATTCAGTTTTCTTGAGTGAAAGTAAAATTGTTTTGTAAACTTCTAAGAACACTGTGGACTCTCAGCATAGTATCTGCTCCACCCAATGATTGTCTGCTCCATTTGGTGTTGTCTGCTTCTCCCTTCATCCTGAAGATGTTTTTAACAGTTTAGTATTTTTTTTCTTCAGGACATTGTAAAAATAGTAATTTGTCTTCAACACATCAAAACATGTACTAGATGTTGTCAATGTGTTTAATGCAAAATAAGAAAGGTATAACTATGACCAGAAAAATGTCAATGCACTTAATGAATTCGTTAACTTTAGATCTCAACTTACTCTTGCATTTATGATAGTTTTAACTATCAATTTTAGAAAAAAAAAACATTTATGTGCTGATGTCCTTCAGTTGTAATATTTTAACCATATTTCATGCTGACCATAATTACATACTATTTTAGCATTCAAAATGTCCTCATCAGTTATTAAAGATTGAAATATTTTATAGAGGACTTTAATCCTCCAAATTTCTGTAGAGGTTATTAAATCCACATTCTACCATGGAAAACTAATATGTGTAGTTGTTGTATTTAAAATGCTTATAGAAACTTTCCTAGCATTGAAGCAGATACCACAAATATAACTTACTTGTTTGCCTAGCATGAAAGCAGCAGTCCCCTGCCAAGGGTTCTAATTAGGATTATCTTTGCCTTGGGTCCTTATCTTTAACCACAGACTATTCTTAAATGTGAAACTCAGCTTTCTAGAGGCCAGCTGCCGATCAAATTATTACTCAATATTAGTTGCATCACTGGGCAATTCCATGATTAGATAATTGGTGAAATGCAAGCTGACTTTTACTTGAGTTTACATGAAATTTCTTCAAAATATTTCAAAGTATTATTCAGAGTCATTTGGACAGGTTAATATCTGCCTTAGAAAAATATTTGCTAATATGTCTTATGTTTACATTTGAGAACTTGAAAGTAAGACTGGGTCATGATATATAGGTTTAGATTTGGTAAGTAAAGACTCATCTATTAGTCTCTTTAATTTTTAAGGTTAACCTTTTTATTATGTTTTATCTACTTATTATGTGTGTGTAGTACCACAGTGCATGAATGGTTTAGAGAATAACTTGATCTCTTCTTTTTTAATTTTTTTATTATTTTTATTTATTGATTGATTTACTACAATTTATTCACTTTGTATCCCACCTGTAGCTTCCTTCATCTCCTCCCAGTCCCACCCACCCTCCTTTTTCTCCCCCTGTGCCCCTTCTCTAGTCCACTGATAGGGGATTTCTCCCCTTCTATCTGACCCTAACCTATCAGGTCTCAACAAGGCTGGCTGCATCATCTACCTCTGCGGCCTGGCAAGGCTGCACCCTCCCCCCCAAGGGGAGGTGAGCAAAGAGCCAGCCACTGAGTTCATGTAAGACACAGCCCCTGTCCCCTTAATAGGGAAACCACTTGTAAACTGAGTAGCGGTTCTAGATTATCTCCATGCATGATCCTTGGTTGGAGTATCAGTCTCTGCAGGACCCCCTGCGCCCACGTGTTTTGGCTCAATCGGTCTCCTTGTGCAGTTCCTGTCCCCTCCAGGTCTTTCTATCTCCCTCTTCTTCCATAAAGTTTCCTGCACTCTGCCCAAAGTTTGGCTATGGATCTCAGTATCTCCTTTGATACCCTGGTTGGTAGAGTCTTTCAGAGCTCCGTCCCCTTTGGAAGGCTTCTGTCCTGTGCCTTGTCTTCTCCTACTTCTGATGTCTATAATGTTTGCAGTTCTGAGTGAGGTTTCATCCTCTTCCCTAGGGTCCTCTTTGTTTTATAGCTTCTTTAGGACTACAGATTTTTACTATGTTTATCCTTACTACATAGATTTTACCTGCTGGACCCAGCTGGTTAAGCTTAGTAGCAGTAGGCGTTCCTCACTGAGCCACTCACCAGTCCCAGATCTATGGTATCATTTATACATTTTTTTCAATCACAAAAACTACTATAAAATACTCAGCAAATAATAGGTGGATATAAATTGGAAAGGGGCTCAAAATGTATTAATAGGCAAATAATGTAGCTAGTAATTTTTCACTTTATTTCCACATTATTTCTGTGAGATAGTTACTTCAAATGATAAGGGAGCCAGAGTTTATTTTATTCTCTAACCTTGTTTAAAATCATATGGCTAGTAGCATGTAGAAGAGAGGGTAGTAGTATGCTTGGATGATGATTTTATCTTAAGAGTTAGGAACTCTAAGCTAAATGCTTGGGTACACTTAATGCTTTCTATTTCCTTTTTGTCTTAATCACTCATTCCTTGTGGCTTCACAAGCTTCCTGGTTGCTATGATTTCTCTTTTAACTTACTTTGGTTCCTTTCCTTTGTAATGAGCTACCTATACTTATCTATCCTTTGAATGTACTACTTAACTACATTTATGGCTTGGTGCAAATACTAAATTCTTTCTTCAATAACATAGTAATGAGCATTATTATAAGGTCAGTATTCACCTAGACTCTTCCAACAATTCAGAGAAAAGTACAGATTTTTTTCTTTAATAAATTATGTATTGTAGCCAGGAAAGAGAAACAACAGTTGACTAAATATAAGTCAATCCCTTACTATTAGGAGATGATTGTACTATGGAAAAAATAAAATGAGAGCTAATTTTTATAAATCCAATATTAAAATGGCAGTAACTATGGAAACCATGGAGCTTTTGCATAGAGTAGCCATAAGATATGAAGAAAAATACATCAAAGATGAATGCTTCAGAGTTTGGAGCTAAGGTAGTAGATAGATAGGTAGATAGATGGATGGATGGATGGATGAATGGATAGATAGATGAATAAATAGACAGAGAGATAAATTATTTTTTTCAGTAACTGATTTTGGTTTACACAGTTTTTTGTGCCTATAGGACAACCTAAGTCAAGACAGCCCCTGAGACTTCCTGAAGAGAATATTCAGACACCCTGACTGAATGTTGTTTTTGTTTTTTTTTCAATGTTGGTGTCTCAAAATCAAGATGTTGATTTTAAGCCTTGGGTACGGCAGCTAGTTTACATATAGTTAGATGCTGTCCCACACAGAAAAATTAAAAGTAGTAATAAAGGGTATCTTACTTTAGTCTACTGAATGCAGTTAAAAAACTATCTACAAATCATCAGTTATATATTGTAGTCTGTAATAGGAATGATATTTATATTTAATCTGAGTTCTTTTCTTTTGGCTGTGAGACTTTCATTTTATGTGTCTATGAATTTGTATGTAGAGAAACATAAAAAAAACTGAAGTTGAATGTGACACAACAAATATGTATAGAGTCGTACATTTGTAAGAATTAGAATACAGTCATCCTTGCTAAAATGAGTGACTGTCATTTCAGCAATTTATCCCCAAATGAATATAAAGACCTAACATGCATTATCTTCAGTCACTTTAGGACAAAAATCACATTTTGAATGTTTAATCCAGCGTACTTACATTCCATTAAGTTCTGCTCCAAGAGTTTCATTCCACTGTTATATAGTCAGGGATACCATGAAAAGAATTATAAATCAGGAGAAAAAAAAACATTACAATTATACAGTATAGTTAGCTTGTCTTTCATGTTAGATAGTTCTTTGTAAACAGATTGCATCTGTATGTTTCTTTGGTAACTAGATCAGAGTAGAAAGAGCTATGCCCTCTATTTTTTTTTTGAAAGGAAGACACTAATAACATGCTGTCTTCTAAATCAGCATAATGAATATCTTTGTAATGTCTTTCCACTGCGTGTCAAAAAATATGTTTTGCTCCTATATCTGAGAACATTATAAAAACAGCCAGATGTTACCATTAAACATTTAAGATCCCTATTCTTACTATCCATTCCTCCTCATTTTACCTTTCTTCTCTCCACTTGCTTTCTATTAGCTTTAGTAACATTGCTAAAACTGATTATAAGTGTAGATACTTTATGTTCTTTGTAATATCAGGACACTTACCCTTGATTTTTAAGGATATTTTCATTAAATTAATCTATTAGTTACATGAATGTACAAAGGATTGTGTGAAAGTCCATGCACTTTTTTCACTGATCTTTGCTCTGGGTAGCAATTTGTCAATCACAGGATAGGTATCAAGATTTCCTTGTTCCTCATAATCACCAAAAGTAGTTTGTGGAACTCTTATTAAATTGCTGAGGGGATTTCTTCATTTGAAAAAATAAATGTATTTCCAGATATGTGTATATATTTAGGTATAACAATGCTACCTAGATAAGGTTGAATTAGTTTAAGTGTGTAAGCTTTGAATGAAATTCATTTATGTTAGTGAATGGATTATAATATATAAAGTTCAAAATAAACTTTTTATTTTAATTGTTCCAAAAAAGTAGATCATAAATTTTTCTGTATGGGGGATGCTTAAGATAATGTTTTCCCCATAAACTATAGGCTATCAACAAATATTTGAGTGTTAGCTGCAGGTTACCGTAGATCCTCAAAATAGTACAGGCTATTGTTCTTGGTCACCTTTCAGAACTTGATGGTTAAGATCTTCTTGCCTCTGCAGTATAGACTGTCAAAGCAGATGCTGAGCCTGATGGACAACTGATGGGCAGAGTGAATGGAATTTTATGTAAGAAGTGGGAAATAGTAAGAGCTGGAGGGGACAGGAACTCCACAAGCAGAGCAACAGAACAAGATAATTTGAACACAGGGAACTTCCCAGAGAATCATACTCCAATGAAGGACTATTCGTGGAGATAACCCAGAACCCCTGCACAGATGTAGCCCATGGCACTTCAGTGTCCAAGTGGGTTACATAGTAATGGAAAGAGGGACTGCCCTTTCTTTGATCTCCTCCCCCTGAGGGGGGAGCAGCCTTACCAGGCCACCATAGAGGACAATGCAGCCACTTTTGATAAGAACTGATAGACTAAGATCAGAAAGGAGAGGAGAATCTCCTCTATCAGTGGACTTGAGGAGTGGCATGCATGCAGAAAGGGGAGGGAGGGTGGGATCGGGAGGGGAGGAGGGAGGGGCTTATGGGGGGTACAAGATGAATAAAGTGTAATTAATAAAATAAAAAAAGAAGTGAAAAAAATAAAAAAATAAAATAGATATTAGAAAGAAAAAAAAAAGATCTTCTTTTTAATGACCCCATATATTTGATTCACAGAAAATGAAGAAATCAAATTGCTGCTGATCTATTTTCATTCTTACCAGCTAGTTTTCATAGTGCAAGAGTGTGCAGTTCATGCTTGCATGTTCTTGGGGAAGGAAAGTAATCAATAGTCTTATCCAGTTGTGAATTTTGAGAGCTACAGGAATAGTAATAATTGGCTTAATAAAACATACCAACTTCTAACACATTAGCATAGTTTTGAGAGTGTTAAAATTATGCCTGATTAGATTTAAGGCTGCTTCCATACAATAAAAATGTCAAGAGTTGTACACTGGACCAAGAACTGGATATGTCATAGGTTCTGTGGTAAAACCCACTGCTAGTACTTTAATAAATGAATACAGTGTTAAACTGCCACCTAAATACTTACTTTTAAACAGAAATATTTGTGCAGCTCTCAATATTCATCAGAGAAGCTTGTTTTGTGGTTGATTGAAATAAATACATTCTAAAATTTTAGTGATAATTTTCTAATCCTGAAGTGTTTACAATGCTTCAGAATAGTTGTGTGGCATTGTATGACAGCAACAAAAATCCTGTTTCTTATTTTATAAAGAAAAACCTTACTAACTAAGAAGAAAAGTGTTTTTGAGAAAGGCATGTTTTCCTCTCACTTGGTATTTATTACTAATAATATCTAAACACAACTTATTATAGTTTTTCAGAAAAGCATAATCTGTATTTGAGAGGGTGCTTTCAATATTTAAATCACACCTAGAGAAATACAATGAATAACATCAACTTTTGAAAGTCAATCTAGTTGATCAATGATTATTTAAATATATTATAAATATAAACAGGCTTAGGCATGGCCAGTTCCATGTTTTGGGGCATGAAATTTCAGCCACTTTTCTCTGAACTGGAATAAACAATACTAAGAAAATCCTGTTGCATATATCTCGCCCTGAAGATGTTCAGTGTAAGCAGATTCTGAGGGTATCCCAAGAGCAACTGGTAACACAGACACCTGGAAAATTGGATAAGAAGAACAAGTTATTTATATAAGTATTTGTTGAACTGCTATGAGCTAATGTTTCATGAATAGACTTTCCCCATAATATCTGTTAAAAAGTCTTTTAGCTGTACTTCTCCTAATGTTATCCTTAGGTCTACAAATGAAATATTCCATAATTTGTATTTAAAACATTGTAGTGTATTTCTTTGTAGAATGCTGCCATATAATTTTCTCAATAAAATTAAACACATTTCCTTGAGTCTATTTCTGGTTAGCTTGCTGAATTTGTCCAGCATGTTCACCAACATGAATAACCTTTTTTTATCAGAACCTCCAAAGAGAGAAGAATGTTCATCTGACAGCTGAAGAAGGTAAAAAAGACTTTGATAGGTTAGTTTCTCATACTATTCAGTTCTCATATATATTGCTTGTACAGGGCTTTTTTTTTTTTCATTTTTCAGGTATGAGTTCAGTTTTCTTTTTGTGGATATTCCATAGAAACAAAATATTCTCCAAATTACAGATAGGTAAAATATTTGGATTAATACTGTAGGATTAATAAGCACTACTATTAAATTTAGCATTTTCTTTTTCAATTAAAGATATTTTATTTACATCTACACAAAACAGTCTTGTTTTTACAAGCATAGCAAGAGAGATTACAAAATCTTATCCCAATGATTTGCAATTTTAAGGTCTCAGCATAAAATTATATAATTACCATTACTGCAGAGAGAAGGAATACCATGGTTTGTTGTTGGTTTTTGTTATGAATTTAGTTACAATTTCATTGTCTACCAGCTAAGCATGACTGCTACTGGTCATCTGAAATGTGTAAAATATGAACCGAGAAATTCTGCAACTATAACACTATATCACAAACAATAGTTAATAAACAGAAAAATCTTTGTCTTGCAGAAGCTTTTCAGTTTCATGACATCCCATATATTAATTGCTGATCTTAGTGCCTGAGCCTTTGGTGTTCTGGTCAGAAAGTTGTCTTCTATAGCAAAGAGTTCAAGGCTACTTAACATCCTCTATTCTGTTAGATTTATTGTATCCAGTTTTTAGTGGAGGTCCTTAAAACACTTGAACTTTAGTTTTGTGTAGGGTGATAAACAGGGATTTATTTGCAGACCTCCAATTAGATTTGCACACGAACAAACCAAATAACCCAATTGAAAATGGAGTACACCAACCAAGGTCTAGGTCCATGGAATGGACCTAGACCCCATGTTTAGAGGAGCCCATAAGCTGCTCAGTTTCCAAGTGTGAACTCTAGTAAGGGGTAGAGAGGCTGTCTCTGATACAAACTCATTAGCCAACTCTTTTATCACCTCACTCTGGGGGGGGGGGGGTGTGCAACCTTGCCAGGCCACAGAGGAAAATGATGCAACTATCCTTGATGAGACCTGATTAGCTAGGGGCAGATAGACAAGGAGGAAGTCCTCCCCTATTAGGGGACTAGGGAAAGGGCACAGGCAGATAATAGGGTGGGTGGTTAGGACTAGGAGGAAATGAGGGAGAGGGCTGCAGCAGGGATACAAAGTGAATAAACTGTATCTATATGGCGCTTTCTCAAACAATTAGGAATAGTGCTTCCTCAAGACCCAGCTATACCACTGCTAGGTATATACCCAAACTTTGCTCAAGTACACAAAAGGGATACTTGATCAACCATGTTTATAGCAGCTTTATTTGTAATAGCCAGAACCTGGAAACAACCCAGATGTCCATCAACGGAGGAATGGGTACAGAAATTGTGGTATTTTTACACAATGGAATACTACTCAGCAATCAAAAAGGAGGAAATCATGAAATTTGCAGGCAAATGGTGGGATCTAGAAGAGATCATTCTGAGTGAAATGTCTCAGAAGGAGAAAGACAAACACGGTATATACTCGCTTATATAGACCTATAAGATATGATAAACATCATGAAATCTATACACCTAAAAATGATAATCAAGAGAGCGGACATGGGGTAAGATGATCAATCCTCATTTAGAAAGACAGATGGGATGTGCATTGAACATATGACAGGAATCTACTGAAGGCATCTGAAAGACTCTAACTAGCAGTGTTTTCAAAGCAGATACAAAGACTAATAACCAATCCTTCAGCAGAGTACAGGGAATCATGAAAGAAGGGGAGTTAGTATGATGGGGAAAGGATAGGAGCTCCACAAGAACCAAATATATCTGGGCGCAGGGTCTTTTCTGAGACTGACATTCAACCAAGGACCATGTATGGATATAACCTAGAACCTCTGCTTGGATGTGGCCCGTGGTAGCTCAGTAACCAATTGGTTTCCCATAGTAAGGGGAACAAGGACTATTTCTAACAGGAACTCAATGGCTGGCTCTTTGACCTCCCCACCCCCAAGGGAGGAGCAGTCCTGTTAGGCCACAGAGGAGAGCTTTGCAGCCAGTCCTGAAGATACCTGATAAAACAGGATCAGATGAATGGGGAGGAGATCCCTCCATATCAGTAGACTTGGAAAGGGGCAGGGTGGAGATGAGGGAGGGAGGGTGGGATTGGGAGGGAATGAGGGAGCGGGATACAGCTGGGATACAGAGTTAATAAAATGTAACTGATAAGAAAAAATAAAATTAAAAAAATAAAATAAAATTTAAAAAATAAGAAGAAAAATTATAAAATTTTAACTTCGACTAAATGTTGAATTGCAATATTTTAGATATATAGAAAGAAACAAAATAAAATGAATTATTAATTTCTCTTGGATTTTTAGATATATACATTAGAAAATTTAAAAAGCTATATGTAGCTTATGTTTAATTTCTGATGGAGAACCTTATGTTACCACAATGGATAAGCTAATATTTTTTCCAAGCTGTGTATAATATCACTAATTGGGAGGTTAGTGAAATGTGTTTATAATCAAAATAATAAAACAAAATGAATGGTAATCAGTGGTACAATGATTTAGTGTTTACTGTTGATTTCCACATTGAAATTTTCATTTGGGGTTTTCCTCACTTGGCACTTTACTATCTGAAATTGCATTTATTCTTCCAACTAATATTCTTAATATAAACAAGAATCTTTAATTCTCTAGTTGTTATTTTTGACACTTGAACAATTAAATTAACATGCAAAGACTTATGCTATAAATAAACATAAGAGGAAAGGCCTATAACCAAGATGAAAATTTAGTTAATTAATAAGAAAAAAAAAGAAAAGAAAAGTAGGTAAGAAAAAACAAATAAATAAATAAACATAAATGAATATGTTTAGCCCTTATACAGAACAAGTAGTTAAATAATATTTTTGGAAACATAATAAATTGGACTGTTTATGGTAACAATTAGTGTAAAGATAAAAACTAGGCATGATGGCACAGGCCTTTAATGGCAGCACTGTGGAACAATAGCCAGGTGTATCTATGAGTTTGAGGTCAGACTGGTCTACAGAGTACTTTCCAGGACAGCAAGGGCAATGGAAAAAAGAAAAAAAAAAGAAGTCTTTCTACAAATTAGGCCCATTTTGAAGTTTTTACAATGAAGACTGTTGTAAAAATATATGGGCAATAGAAACTCAAATATGTTAAAGTAGTCTCTGGCCAGGGGAAGCAAGTAGGGTAACTGCAGATCTTCACCTCTTCCTCTGTTCCTCCAGGTCTAATCCCCCAGTTTCCTCCGCACCTCTGCAGCAGAACACATGCAGTAGCCTCTAGCCCACCCAATTTCCCTTTCCCCACACATTTCATTTTCTACCCCTGACCTGCAACAGACATTCTCTGGAACCCACAGGCCACTCTTGTGAGGAAAACATGCAGGCTAAAGCGAGATCTTCACCTCTCTATCAATTTCTCCAAAACCAATTTCAGACTCTCATCCCTGGCTATACAGCAGACCTGTTGAGGGCTATCCTTTCCATCTTTCACCATCTCCAGTGTATCACACAGATGTTAACATTCTAGCCTCCTTTTTCCTAGTCATTGCTTTATTCCATTTCCATCTTCTGCAGGAATTCCCTGGAAAGCCAAAAGCCACTCTTACCAGGGCAACACATAGACTATATTCAGATTCTTACCTCTCCCTCTTTTCCTCCAAATCCTTTTCCTCAATCTCATCCCCAGTTCTGCAGCAGAACATTGTGTAATCCCTTGTCCACCTCATCTCTAGTGAATCCCACCAATCTTCCCATTTTAAAATTCTTTACCTTGACTCTTTTCAAATTCACATCTACCAAACTCCACCAGGATCTCCCCGTGAACCTACACGCCACACTGGACAGAGACTAAAGTAGGCTAACTGCCCATCTTCACTGCTACCTTTGCTCCCTCATGTCCAATACCTCAGTCTCATCGCTAGTTCTGTGGAGGGCGTCCACATCTTCCGTTATTGCTCTCCACCTTAGAGTAAATCCAGTTGCACCCTCCTTTGCAGCTCTAAGTATGTCCTTCTCCATCTCTACACGTCCTTATTTGTTTATTAACTTATTGGTCTGAAATTCAGGAGGGTCTCTGTGTCTGTCCTAAGTCTAGCCTAAACTCACTCACTCTAGTCCTGCCTGCCCTGGATTCGGGAATTGTTCCACTTTTCAATTTGTCATTCTCCTTTTGCCTATCTTTGCTCTCTCTTCCCTCCATCCCAGACCTCGTCCCATTATATAGTCAACTCAACCTTCCTGTGAGACATGGTACTAGAATCTCCATTCTGTCCACCAGAGCCTTCTACGTGAACGAATCCTTGGTGGTTACTAATATGTATTAAGGAGCTCACAGAACATGTACAGTGTCACTAAGGACCAAGAGAAACATCTATTACAGCCTTTCTTCCCTTCCTGCCCTCATCTCCAGTGGATCAAACAGATCTTCTCCATCCCTCTACTTATTACTTTGGCATAGATCCAAACTCTAACAGTCACTCTCTAAAATCCCATACGCTACTCTGACCATCGAAGAAAATAGGCTAACTGTAGACCTTGATCTCTCCTTCCATCCCTCCAAGTACAATATGCCATTTTTATCCCCAATTCTTTATCCCCAACTCTCCTCACTCTCTGTTCCCATTCCCACAGAACTAACAAAGAAGATCTTTGTGGAAAACACTGCTTTCTATCCTCTTGTGAAGCCCTTCTAAAAGACCTGCCCCATTTATAAGACTCAGGTTCTAATAACTAGAAACAAATATACCTGGAACCACCAGAGGCCACAACTACTAGGCCCCCAAAGTATTTTCCTACATACAACACACAACTACCACACTCTTCTAAGAAACAGAAAGGACACAGAAACCAAGGAGTAAATCACCCAAATAACAAATACAAGGCCAGATAGCAGTACCTAAATATACAATCTTCTAAACCCCAGATGTCTAAATGCCAGCATAAAAACTCAATAACATCCAGGACAATATGTACCTACTAGAGTACAACAACCCTACAATTTCAGACCCTGAATACCCCAACATAGTTGAAGCACAAGTAAAAAACTTGAAAATAGGCTTAATGCAAACGTCAGAGGTCCTTAAAGAGAAAATGAATAACTTCTTTAAAGAAAAAGACAGAAGTGGAAAAGAAAATCCTCTTGGCACATAATGATCAAAACACTAAGCCTACAGAACACAGAAAGAACATTAAAATTGCAAGAAAAAAAGGATCAAATAAAATATAAAGACAGACCTCTTAGAATTATACTTGACTTCTCAATGGAGATTCTAAATGCCAGAATGCTTAGATGTGCTGCAGATTTTAATAGATGCAAACACCATCCAAAATTACTGTACCAATGAAAATGTTGAATTACAATAGATGGGAAAATATGACTTTGCATGATAAATCCAAATTTAAGTAACACCTATCAAGAAATCTAGTCCTATAAAAGCTCCTCAAAGGTAAACTCCAAGCCAAAGAGGTTTAGTAGATACAAGAAAACATGCAGGAAAAGTTGAGGCAAGCAAAGTCAAAAGAAGGTAAACACACACACTCTCTCATACACAAACATGCCATCAAAAAGAAAGAACAAGAATAAACAATTATTTCTCATTGATATCTCTCAAAATCAACAAAACAGTATTGCTGCCCCCCAAAAAATCAAAGACACAAAAAAACAGAATAGATGTGAAAACACTATCCATCTATCTCCTGTATCCAAGAAACACACGTCAACATCAGGACATCACATCAGACATCACCTCAGGATAAAGTGTTAAGAAAAGATATTTCTAGGTTATATCCATGTATAGTCCTTGGTTGGAGAATCAGGCACAGACAAGCCCCTGTGCCCAGATATATTTGGACCTTGTGGAGCTCCTGTCCTTTCCAGTTCTTACTAATTCCCTCTTCTTTCATATGATTCCCTGCACTCTGCCCAAAGTTTGGCCCTGAGTCTCAGCATCTGCTTTAATACATTGCTAGGTAGAGTTTTTCAGAGGCCTTCTCTGGTAGGCTCCTATCCTGCTTCTTGTTTTCTCCTACTTCCAATGTCCATCGCATTTCTCTTTCTAAGTAAAGATTGATCATTCTTACCCTGGGTCCTCCTGCTCAGATGTAGTCCATGGCAGCTCAGTCTCCAAGTGTGTGTCCTAGTAAGGGGAACAGGGACTGTCTCTGACATGAACTCAGTACTAGCTCTTTGTCCTCCCCAACCCCGTGGGAGGAGCAGTCTAGCTAGGTCACATAGGAAGACATTGCAACCAGTCCTGGTGAGACCTGATAAGCTAGGGACAGATGGAAGGGGAGGAGGACTTCCCCTATCAGTGGACTTAGAGAATGGCAGGGAGGAGATGAGGGAAGGAGGGTAGGATTGCAAAGGAATAAAGGAGGGGGCTACAGCTGGGATACAATAAATAAACTGTAATTAATATAAAAAATAAAAATTTAATTAAAAAAAAGATATTTCAAGAAAAGGGAAGAGACCTGAGAAACAACTAGTATAGTCATTTTGATAATTGGAAAAAAAGTAGATGACAAACCAAAACTAGTCAGAAGCTATAGTGAAGGACACTGCAAACTCATAAAAAAATCCAAAGGAGATATTGTAATTCTTAATATCTATGTACCAAAAATATGATTACCCAAGATTGTTCAAGAAATGCTTTATAGACACATGATGACCCTTACAGTGATAATGGGTGACTAATATATTACTCTCACCAAAAGACAAGTCATTGAGAAAAAAATTAAACAGAGAAACACTGAAGCTAACTGATGTTATAAACCAAATTGAAATAACATGTATTACAGAATATTTCACTCAAGCATAAAACAATATAATTTATTCTCAGAAATTTATATAACTTTCTACAAAATTAACCAATATTAGAATACAAGAGAAGTCTCCACAAGAAATACAGAAAAATCAATATAATATCCATCATCCAAGATCAGCATGATGGCTTACAGAGGATCTCAATAAGAACAGAAACAAGCAAACAAAGCTTCGAAACTAATAGAAACTAAATAACTGAATGAAAAATTAGTCAACACAAAAATTTAGAAATTGAAGACTTTCTAGAATACAATAAAAATAAATACAAAACATATTCAAATTTATTACAAGTGTAGTTGAGAGCAAATATTGCCTTCATAAAAAAGTTAAAGATATCTCATACTAGCAAGTTTGCAGCATACATGAAATCTCTCCAAGAATAATAGGAAATTACACATCAAAGAAGGAGGTAGAAAGAAATTTTCAAACTCAAAGATTAAATTAATAAAATATAAACAAACTAATAATACAAAGAATCAATGAAACAGAATTGGTTCTTTGAAAAATGTCACTATGATTGATAAGTCTTGCAGAAATAAATTAAATGGAAGAGAGAAAACATCCAAATTACCAAAATTAGAAATGAAAAGGACATAACAACAGAACTAGAGAAAATCCAGAGACCCATAAGGACATAATCTAAAAACTTGCCCTCCACAAACTTGCAAAATCTAAAAAAATGGGCAACTTCCTCTATTCATATTCATACCAAATTTAAATCAAGATTACATAAACAATTTAAACATATGATAACCCCTAGTCAAATAGAAGCATTAATTAAAAGTCTACTAACAAAAAAATAGCCCAGGGTCAAATGGATTTAGCCCAGAATTCCACCAGACTTTCAAAAAGAATTAATACCAATTAATACCAAATCAAATTATTCTACAAAATAGAAAGAGAAGGAACATTGCCAAATTCATTTTGTAAGGTTACCCTGATACCCAAACAACATAAAGATCCAACATAGATACCAACCTCTATTATGAATATGGATAAAATATAATAAAATACTTGCAAACCAAATCCAAGAACACATAACACTGATCATTGATGATGATCAAATATTCTTCATTCCAGAGATGTAGGAATGGTTCAATATAAGTAAATCAATAAATGCAATCCACGTGATACTCTCATTAGATGCAGAAAAGGCTTTTGACAAAATACAACACCTCTTCATGATAAATATTCTGGGAGATTAGGCATGGAAGAGACGTATATCAACAAAATAAAGTGAGTTTACAGCAAGCATAGCATTAACATTACCTTAAATGGAAGGACACTTAAAACAGTTTTACTAAAATCAGGGACAAGACAAGGCTGTCAACTTTCTCTGTATCTATTCAACATTGTTCTTCAAGTGTTAGCTAGAGCAATACTACAACTAAAGGAGAAAGGGACTACAAATTGGAAAGGAAGTGGTCAAAGTATCTTTATTTACAGATGATATGACAGTATACATAAGTAATCTAAAAACCACCAAATGGAAATTCCTATAGATGCAAAACACTTTCAGAGAGGAAGCTAGATATAAAATAACTCACAAAATTCAATAGTCACTCCTTATACAAATGACAAATGGACTGAGGAAGTAATCAGGAAAACAACTGTCTCCATAATATCCTAACATAACATAAAACGATCTTCACCATCCCTATATCTGACAGAGGGCTAATATCCAGAACTCAAGAAATTAAAAAGCCACAAATCAGGTAATCCAATTATAAAATACAGGACAGAGCTAAACAGAGAAATCTCAACCAAAGAATATCGAATGGCAGAGAAACACTTAAAGAAATGCACAATATTCTTAGTATAAAGGAAATCAAAATGACCCTGAGATTTTAACTTACATCCATCAGAATGGCCAAGATCAAAAGCTGCAGTGACAATAGATGCTGGGGAGGATATAGAAAAAGGGGAACCCAACTCCAGTGCTGGTGGAAATGTACAACCACGTGGGAAATCAGTGTGGCTCTTAAACAATTAGGAATATTGCTTCCTCAAGATCCACCTATACCACTCCTAGATATATATCTAAAATATGCTCAAGTATATAACAAGGACATTTGCTCAACCATGTTTGTAGCAACTTTGTAATAGTCAGAAGCTGGAAACAACCCAGATGCCCCTCAATTGAGGAATAGATACAGAAATTGTGCTTCATTTACACAATGGAATACTACTCAGCAATTAAAAACAATAAAATCATAAAATTTGCAGGCAAATTGTGGAAACTAGAAAGGATCATCCTAAGTGAGGTATCCCAGAAACAGAAAGACACACATGGAATATACTCACTTATAAGTGGATATTAAACTTATAATATAGGATAAACATACTAAAATCTGTTCACCTAAAGAAGCTAAGCAAGAAAGAGGATCATGGGTAAGATGTTCAATCCTCATTCAGAAAGGCAAATGGATGGACATCAGAAGAGGGAGAAAATGGGGAACAGGATAGGATCTAAGACACAGGGCCTCTGAAAGACTCTTCTCAGCAGAGTATTAAAGGAGGTGCTGAGACTCATAACTAAATGTTGGGCAGTGTGCAGAAAATCTTATGAAAGAAGGGAAAGAAAGAAAGACCTGGACAGAGCAGTTTCCTCAAGGAGCACAACAGAGCCAAAAAATCTGGGTCCCGGTGTCTTTTCTGAGATGAAGGTATTACCATCGCTGATTTTAACTTTTAACAGAATATGCTATTGGCACAAGATAGACACATTGAGCAACAGAACTGAATTATAACCCCAGGCATAAAATCAAACACTCATGGAACCTTCTTTCTTTCTTTCTTTCTTTCTTTCTTTCTTTCTTTCTTTCTTTCTTTCTTTCTTTCTTTCTTTCTTTCTTTCTCTCTATCTCTCTCTCTTTCTTTCTTTAACTATACTTTATTTACTTTGTATTCCCCCTCTAGTTCCCTCCCTCCTCCCCTCCCTTCCTCTCTCTTCTCCACACACTGCCCTCCCCAATGCCACTGGTAGGGGAGGGTTTCTTTTTTTTCCTTCTGATCCTAGTCTGTTAGGTCTCACCTAAAGTGGCTGCATTGTCTTCTTCTGTGGCCTGGTAAGGCTGCTCCTTCCTCAGGGGGAGGTGATCAAAGAGCAGGCCAATCAGTTCATTTCAGAAGCAGTCCATGTTCCTATTACTATAGAACACACTTGGACACTGAATTGCCATGGTCTATATCTGTGCAGGGGTTCTAGGTTATATCCATGCATGGTACTTGGTTGGTGTATGATTCTCAGGAAAGACCCCTGTGCTCAATTTTTTTGGTTCTGTTGCTCTCCTTGTGGACCTCCTGTCCTCTCTAGCTCTTACTATTATTTCCCACTTCTTTCATAAGATTCCCTGCATTCTGCCCAAAGTTTGGCCATAAATCTCAACATCTGCTTTGATAGTCAGCAGGGCAGAGCCTTTCAGAAGCCCTCTGAAAGGCTCCTAACTTGTTTCCTGTTTTCTTCTTCCTCTGGTGTCTATTCTCTTTGCCTTTCGGAGTGGTGATTGAGCATTTTAACCAGAGTCCTCCCTCTTGATTAGTTTCTTTAGGTGTACAGATTTTAGTAGGTTTATCCTATATTATATGTCTATATGAGTGAGTATATGCAATGTGTGTCTTTCTGCTTCTGGGATAGCTCACTCAGTATCTTCTTTTCCAGATCCCACCATTTATCTGCAAATTTCATGATTTCCTTGTTTTTCATTGCTGAGTGATATTCCATTGTGTAGATGTATCACAATTTCTGTATCCATTCTTCAGTTGAGGGGCATCTGGGATGTTTCCAGCTTCTGGCTATTACAAATAAAGCTGCTACAAACATGGTTGAGCAAATGTCCTTTTTGTGTACTTGAGCCTTTTTTAGGTATATGCCTAGGAGTGGTATAGCTGGATCTTGAGGAAGTGCTATTCCTAGTTGTCTGAGAAAGCACCAGATTGATTTCCAGAGTGGTTGTACAAGTTTACATTCCCACCAGCAGTGGAGGAGGGTTCCCCTTTCTCCACAACCTCTCCAGCAAGTGTTGTCACTTGACGTTTTGATCTTGGCCATTCTGATTTTTGATAAAAATACCAAAAATACAGAGCAGAAAAAAAATAGAATGCCTTCAAGAAATAGTAGTAGTTAAACTGGATGTCTGCATGTAGAAGAATTCAAATAGATGTTTACTGATCATCATGACCAAAAAATCAATACCAAATCATTTAAAGACCTGAACATAAAACCAGATACACTGAACCTAGTACAAGAGAAAGTTGGAAATATCCTTAAACTCATTGGCACAGGAAAAGACTTTTTGAAGAGTACACCTTTACCACAGGCAGCAAGATAGACAATTAATAAATGCAATCTCAGGAAACTGAAAATCTTCTGCACAGAAAAGGACACAGACAATGGGAAAATTGGCAGCTTACCAAATGGGAAAAATTTTAACTAATTATGCATTTGATATGGGGCATATATAAAACACATAAAAATATATTCCGCATATATAAAAATGAATAAACTAGATACTCAAGAATGCAAAATTGAAGGTATGAATGGGGTAGAGATTTAAATTGAATTCTCAAGAAAGAAAATTAAAATGGCAAAGAAATGCTTAAAGGAATGTTCAATATCCTTAGACATCAGGAAATTGTAAATCAAAACTAGTTTGAGATTTCTTCATATACCTGTTAAAATGGGGAAGGTCAACAATACCAATGACAGGTTATTCTGGCAAGACTAAGAGGAATCCTTATAAATTGCTGGTGAGAGTGTAAACTAGTATAGCCACTATGGAAATCAGTGTGACAGTTTCTCAGGAAGTTAGCAACTGATCTACCTCAAGATCCAGCTTTACCATTCTTGATCATATACTCAAAAGATCCTTCTACACTTGCTCTGCCATGTAATCGATGTTACATTCATAATAGCTAGGAATTGGAAATAAATGATATGCTCTTCAACAAAAGAATCAATAAAGAAAATGTGGTGTGTTTACACAATAGAGTATTATTTAGCCAAGAAAATAAAATAAAATAAATGAAATCATGAAATTTATGGTAAAACAAATGGAATTAGAAAAAACTCCTAAGACTAATGTTCCAGTCAAGGACTATTCATGCATATAATCTAGAGCCCCTGTTCAGATGTAGTCTATGGCAGCTCAGTATCCAAGTGGGTTCCCTGGTGAAGGGAAAAGGGACTGTCTCTGACATGAACTCAGTGACTGGTTCTTTGATCACCTCCTCCTGAGTTTGGAGCACCATTGCCAGGCCACAGAGGAGGACAATGCAGCCAGCCCTGATTAGACCTGATAAGCTAGGGTCAGATGTAAGGGGAAGAGGACCTCTCTTATCAGTTGACTTGGAGAGGGGTAAAGGAGAAGATGAGGGAGGGAGGGTGGGATTGGGATAGAATGATGGAGGGGGCTGCAGCTGGGTTACAAAGTAAATAAACTGTAATTAATATAAAAAATAAAAATTTATAAAAAAAAAGAAAAAAAATCATCCTGAGTGTAGTAATCTAGACCCAGAAAGAAAAATAAGACATTTGCTGATATGTGGATAAGATTAATGATAATAAAGCCATAATCCAAAGAACACAGAAGGTATATATATATATATATATATATATATATATATATATATATATATAT
>NW_026585644.1:56565830-56590845 GCF_907164565.1 Psammomys obesus
TATATATATATATATATATATATATATATATATATATATATATATATCAAGTGACTATAATAAATATATGTGTGTGTGTGTATATGTATATATTAAACTGCCTTGAATGTGAAGATCTAATGGAAATGGATCTTTCCATTAGTCACTGGGAGAAGCAGGTTATGGAAGGGAATACAGGATAATTAAGGGGCATCTGAGGGGTAGTATGTAAACCTAATACAGTTGAAACTTCCCAATATACATATATAACTAAGGCAATCCATATGAGATCACCCCCATGTTATGCGGGGATGCAGAATCCCAACTGTCTATGTCTTCTCTGCAAACAAAGCTTGCATTACCGGAATTAGGTAACATCCAATTGAGTTTTTGAACAAAGATGTCCCACAGAAATCCCCCAAAACCAAGGCTGTTGACAAGACTATAAGTTGCGCTCCAAAAACTGACAAATCCCCATTGCTGAAGACAACATCTACACAAATCACTGAATATGAAGATGTCAAACTGGTGTCTACATACAGACCTCTCTCCTATGTTCTAGAGTCTTTGGTACAGAGAGATACTCTACATTCTATCAAAAGAGAAACATAAATGTCAAGCTAGCTATACACTCTTTGTACACAATGGTGTACTATCTGTATGATACACCTGGATAAAAGTAGCACCAAGTTGTGGGAGTAACCAACCAATTGCTGATTTGACTTAATGTCCACTTCTCAAGATCAAACCAAAATTAAACATTGCTTGGATGACCAAAACCCTGAGAGTAGATATCCCAAAGACCTAGGGTAAAACCATACAATACTGGTCTAAACATAGTTATAAAATTATTCCTAATGCTATTCTGCTATACTCAGAGATTACTGCTGTATTCAGCCAGCATCAGAGAAGTTTCCTCCTGTAGAAGATGGTTACAAATATAGAGACTTGAATCCAGACATTATGCAGAGTGAGAGACTTTGCAACCATTAATTCCTAAGTGCAATGTTTCCATAATTACTTCCCTCAGAGCTCAGGAAATGCCATGAAAGAGGAAGCAGAAAGAATGTAAGAGCCAGAAGAGACAGGGAACACCAAGAATGCATGGCCCTTTAAACAACGTGAGCAAAGGGCCTGCACAAGTCTGCACCAGGTTGTCTGTGCTCATATTACGGCTTTATTTTGGTGTTTTATGGGGTTCTTGTGTGAGAAAACAAATAGGTTTCAGATTCTTGTGCCTTCTATCTGGTTATTTTCCTTCTCTTGCCATGTCTTCTGCAACTTCAATGCAATAGTTTCAGTATTCGATTCTTATGTTTGATTTTGGCATACCTTAAAAATGAGTGAATAAATAAGAACTTCATCTTAGTCACTGGGGTAAAGGTTAACCCCTGAACTATCATTTATACTTACCGAGAAAGGGAAAATCAGTTCTCTTCAATGTAACGAAATTATGTATGTCAACCACTCCAGGACCGACCTTATGTTTAAGAGTACATGATTGTACAGGGTTTTTGTTGTTTGTTTGTTTTTTTAATTTGGCTATACTTAATTGTCTTTTTGTTTGTTTCTCTGGTGTGTTTTATTGTTTTCCTGAGTGTGTGTATCATTTTGCCTTACTTATTTTTTGTTTGACTTGTACTGATTTTTATTGAAAGAACTTAACATTTAGTGGTCAGAAAGAAGAGGATCTGGAAAAACTTGGAGGAGATTAATTTTATCAATATAAACCTACAGACTAGGAAAGGATCTTCAGTAACCCTATACCAGAAATATCCAGAATATATAAAGAACTCAAGAAGTTACAAAGCAACAAACCAAGTAATCCAATTGAAAAATGTAGTTCAGAGCTAAACAGAATTCTCAATAGAGTAATACAAAATGGCAGAGAAAACTTAAAGAAATATTCAAAGTCCTTACTCACCAGAGAAATGCAAATCAAAATGACCCTGTGATTTCACCTTATACACAGCAGAATTGCTAAGATCAAAAACTCAAGTGACAACACATGCTGGCAAAGATGTGGAGAAAAGGGAACCCTCCTTCATTGCTAGTGGGAAGGTAAACTTGTACAACCACTCTGGAAATCATTCCGGTGCTTTCTCAGACAATGAGGCATAGTGTTTCTTCAAAATTCAGCTATACCACTCCTAGGCATATTTCCAAAAGAAGCTCAAGTACACAACAAGGACATTTGCTCAACCATGTTTTATTCGTATAGCCAGAATTTGGAAACAACCCAAATGTCCATCAGTTGAGGAATGAATATGAAAATTGTGGTACATTTACACAGTGGGGTACTACTCAGCAATTAAAAACAAGGAAATCATGAAATTTGCAGGCAAATAGTGGGAACTAGAAAGGGTCATCCTGAGTGAGATATCCTAAAAGCAGAATGACACACATGACATATTCTCACTTATAAGTGGATATTAGACTTATAATATAGGATAATCATACTGAAATCTGTACACCTAAAGAAGCTAAGTAAGAAGGAGGACCCTGGGTAAGATGCTCAATCCTCATTCAGAAAGTCAAAAGGGATGGACATTGGAAGAGAGAGAAAACAGGGAATAGGACAGGAGCCTAGCAGAGAAGGCCTCTGAAAGACTCCACCCAGCAGGGTATTAAAGCAGATGCTGAGACTCATAACCAAACTTTAGGCAGAGTTCAGGTAATATTCTGAAAGAAGGGGGAGATAAAAAGGCCTAGAGGGGACAGGAGTTCCACAAGGAGAGCAACAGATCCAAAATATCTGGACCCAGGTGTCATTTCTGAGACTGATCTTACAACCAAGGTCCATTCATAGAGATAACCTAGAACCCCTGCTCAGATGTAGCCCATGGCAGCTCAATGTCCAAGTGGGTTCCTTAGTAATGGGAACAGGGACTGTGTCTGACATGAATTCAGTGGCTGGCTCTTTGATCACTTCTCCCTGAGGGGAGAGCAACCTTACCAGGCCACAGAGGAAGACAGTGCAGCCAGTCCTAATGAGACCTGATAGACTTGGGTCAGATGGAAGGGGAAAAGGACCTCCTCTGTCAGTGGACTGGGGAAGGGGCATGGGAGGAGAAGAAGGAGGCAAGGTGGGAGTGGGAGGGTACAAGATAGGAGGCTACAGCTGGGATACAAAGTGAATCCACTGTAAATAATAAAAAATAAAGTAAAAAATAAGGATTGCCTCAAATAATAAAATATAGTAAGCTAAATGTACACATTTACTATTCAAAATTTTATATAGATAATGACCTATATTCAAAACATAGAAATCAGATGATATACAATAATTTTTTTCTGACATAAAAAAATCATCATTTATATATCACCCTAAATGGAGGAAATAGAATAGTCAGTTTTGAGTATATGCAGACATGGGAAAACAGAAGAATCAAACTGGGGAGGGGAAAGGAAGGCTTAGGAAGAGATAATGGAGAGCAGAAAAGGTCAAATTTAAGGCCATTTGAGGAATTGAATTTTAATCAGTTATGGTGAAGGGTTTTTTCCTCTTTTTTATATTATTATTATTAATTACATTTAATTCATTTTGTATCCCCCCATAAGCCCTTCCCTCCACCCCTCCCGATCCAAACCTACCTCCCCTTTCTGCATGCATGCTTCTCCCCACATCCACTGATAGGGGAGGTCCTCCTCTCCTTCCTTCTGAACTTAGTCTATCAGATCACATCAGGAATGGCTGCATTTTTGTCTTCTGTGGCCTGGTAAGGCTGCTCCCAACTAAGGGAGAGGTGATCAAAGAGCAGGCCAATCAGTTTATGTCAGAGGAAGTCCCTCTTCTCATCACTATGTAAGCCACTTGGACATTAAACTGCCATGGGCTACATCTGTGCAGGGGTTCTAGGTTATCTCCATGAATAGTCCTTGGTTGGAGTATGAGTCTTTGGGAAGTTCCCTGTGTTCAAATTTTCTTGTTCTGTTGCTCTCCTTGTGGAGTTCCTGTCCTCTCAAGATCTTGCTATTTACCACTTCTTATATAAAATTCCATTCACTCTGCCAGTCAGTTGGCCATCAGGCTCAGCATCTGTTTTGATAGTCTGCAGGGCAGAGGCTTTCAGAGGCCCTCTGTGGCAGGTTCTGAGGTTGTTTCCTAATTTCTTTTTCTTCTGATGTCCATCCTCTTTGCCTTTCAGGATGGGGATTGAGCATTTTAGTTAGGGCCCTCTCTTTTGCTTAGTTTGTTTAGATGTACCGATTTTAGTGGGTTTATCCTATGTTGTATGTTTATATGAGTGAGTATATACTGTGTGTCTTTTTGCTTCTGGGACAACTCATTCAGGATGATCCTTTCCAGGTCCCACCATTTACCTGTAAATTTCATGATTTCCTTATTTTTCATTGCTGTGTAATACTCCATTGTATAGATGTACGACAGTTTCTGCATCCATTCTTCAGTTGAGGGGCATCTGGGCTGTTTCCAGCTTCTGGATATTACAAATAAAGCTGCTACAAACATGGTTGAGCAAATGTCCTTTTTGTGTACTTGAGTCTCTTTTGGATATATGCCTAGGAGTGGTATGGCTGGATCTTGAGGAAGCGCTATTCCTAGTTGTCTGAGAAAGCACAAGATTGATTTCCAGAGTGGTTGTACAAGTTTACAACCCACCAGCAATGGAGGAGGGTTCCCCTTTCTCCACAACCTGTGCAGCATGTGTTGTCACTTGAGGTTTTCATCTTAGCCATTCTGATGGGTGTAAGGTGAAATCTAAGGGTTGTTTTGATTTGCATTTCCCTGATGGCTAATGAGGATGAGCATTTCTTTAAGTGCTTCTCTGTCATTCGATATTCCTCTACAGAGAATTCTCTGTTTAGCTCTGTTCCCCATTTTTTAAGTGGATTACTTGGTTTGTTGCGTTTCAGCTTCTTAAGTTCTTTATATATACTGGATATGAGTCTTCTGTCAGAAAAAGGGTTGGTGAAGATTCTTTCCCAATCTCTAGGCAGTCACTTTGTTTTGATGACAGTATCCTTTGTTTTACAGAAGCTTTTCAGTTTCCGGAGGTCCCATTTATTGATTGTTGCTCTCAGAGTCTGTGCTGTTGATGTTCTGTTCAAGAAGTTCTCTCCTATACCAATGAGTTCTAGGGTATTCCCTACTTTTTTTTTTCTAGCCAATTTAATGTGTCTGGTTTTATGTTGAGGTCTTTGATCCACTGGGACTTCAGTTTTGTGCAGGGTGATAAGTATGGATCTATTTTCATTTTTCTACATATAGACATCCAGTTGGACCAGCACCATTTGTTGAAGATGCTATCTTTATTCCATTGTATGGTTTTGGCACCTTTGTCAAAAATCAGGTGTCCATAAGTGTGTGGGTTTATTTCTGGGTCTTCCGTTCGGTTCCATTGATCCACCATTCTGTTTCTATGCCAGTACCATGCAGTTTTTATAACTCTTGCTCTATAGTACAGCTTGAGATCAGGGATGGAGATACCTCCAGAAGATCTTTTATTGTACAGAATTGTTTTAGCAATTCTGGGTTTCTTGTTATTCCATACGAAGTTGAGAATTTTTCTTTCCAGGTCTGTAAAGAATTGTGTTGGCAATTTGATGGGAATTGCATTAAATCTGTAGATTGCTTTTGATAAAATGGCCATTTTTAATATGTTAATCCTGCCAAGCCATGAGCATGGGAGATCTTTCCATCTTCTCATGTCTTCTTCTAATTCTTT
Organism: Psammomys obesus; assembly: GCF_907164565.1. NCBI lineage: Eukaryota > Metazoa > Chordata > Mammalia > Rodentia > Muridae > Psammomys > Psammomys obesus. The sequence continues at coordinate 56,571,497 of NW_026585644.1, forward strand.
CTTCAGAGACCTGAAATTTTTTTCATACAAGTCTTTGACTTGCTTGGTTAGGGTTACACCAAGGTACTTTATGTAATTTGTGGCTATTGTGAATGGTGTTGTTTCTCTAATTTCTTTCTCAGCCCTTTTGTCTTTTGTATACAGGAGTGCTACTGATTTTTTTTGAGTTAATTTTGTATCCGGCCACTTTGCTGAAGGTGTTTATCAACTGTAGGAGTTCCCTGGTAGCGTTTTCGGGGTCACTCATGTATACTATCATATCATCTGCAAATAGTGATAATTTGACTTCTTCTTTTCCAATCTGTATCCCCTTGATCTCCTTCAACTGTCTTATTGCTCTAGCAAGGACTTCCAGCACTATGTTGAAGAGATATGGAGAGAGTGGGCAGCCTTGCCTTGTCCCTGATTTTAGTGGGATTACTTTAAGTTTTTCTCCGTTTAGTTTGATGTTGGCTATAGGCTTGCTGTATATCGCCTTTACTATGTTTAGATATGTGCCTTGTATCCCTGATCTCTCCAATACTTTAAACATGAATGGATGTTGGATTTTGTCAAATGCTTTTTCAGCATCTAGGGAGATTATCCTGTGGTTTTTTTTTCTTTCAGTTTGTTAATATGGTGGATCACATTGTTGGATTTTCGTATACTGAACCACCCCTACATGCCTGGGATGAAGCCTACTTGGTCATAGTGGATAATATCTTTGATGTGTTCTTGGATTCGGTTTGCAAGTATTTTGTTAAGTATTTTTACATTAATGTTCATAAGGGAGATTGGCCTCAAATTCTCTTTTTTGTTGAGTCTTTGTGAGGTTTAGATACCAAGGTGACTGTGGCTTTATAGAATGAGTTTGGTAATGTTCCTTCTGTTTCTATTTTGTGGAATAATTTGAAGAGAATTGGTGTTAGCTCTTCTTTGAAGGTCTGGTAGAATTCTGCGCTGAAGCCATCTGGTCCTGGGCTTTTTTTGGATGGGAGACTTTTGATGACCACTTCTATTTCTTTGGGGGATATAGACTATTTAGTTGATTTACCTGGTCCTGATTCAGCTTTGGTAAGTCAAATCTATCAAGAAAATTGTCCATTTCATTTAGATTTTCAAATTTTGTGGCATATAGACTTTTGAAGTAAGTCCTAATGATTGTTCGGCTTTGCTCAGTGTCTGTAGTTATGTCCCCCTTTTCATTTCTGATTTTGTTGATTTGGGTGTTGTCTCTCTCCCTTTTAGTTAGCTTGGCTAAGGGTTTGTCGATCTTGCTGATTTTCTCAAAGAACCAGCTCTTGGTTTCATTGATTCTTTGAATTGTTTTATTTGTTTCCAATTGATTGATTTCAGCCCTGAGTTTGATTATTTCCAGCTGTCTACTCCTTCTTGATGTGTCTGCTTCTTCTTTTTCTACGGTTTTTAAGTGGGCCATTAAGTTGCTTGAATGAGCTGTCTTGAATTTCTTCTTGAAGGCACTTAGTGCTATGAACTTTCCTCTTAGCACTGCTTTCATTGTTTCCCACAAGTTTGGGTATGTTGTGTCTCCATTTTAATTGATTTCTAGAAAGACTTTAATTTCTTTCTTTATTTCTTCCCTGACCCAGCTGTCATTTAGTAACAAGTTGTTTAGTTTCCGTGTGTGTAGGATTTTTGCTATTTCTGTTGTTGTTGAAGTCCAGCTTTATTCCATGGTGATCAGACAAGATACAAGGGATTATTTCAATTTTCTTGTGTCTGTTGAGGCTTACTTTTTGCCCAACTATATGGTCTATTTTGGAGAAGGTTCCATGAGGCGCTGAGAAGAAGGTAAATTCTTTTATGTTTGGGTGTAAAGTTCTGTAAATATCTGTTAGGTCCATTTGATTCATGACCTCTGTTAGAGACATTGTTTCTTTGTTTAATTTCTGTTTTGTTGACCTGTCCTTTGTTGAGAGTGGGGTGTTGAAGTCTCCCACTATTAATATGTGGGGACCTATATATGGTTTAAATTTTATCAATGTTTCTTTAACAAATGTGGGTGCTCTTGTATTTGGGGCATAAATATTCAGGATTGTGATGTCTTCCTGGTGGAATTTTCCTTTGATTAGTATGAAGTGTCCTTCCCTATCTCTTTTTATTAATTTTGGTGGAAAGTTTATTTTATCAGATATTAGAATGGCTACTCCTGCTTGCTTCTTGGGTCTGTTTGCTTGGAAAGTCGTCTTCCAACCCTTTACCCTCAGGTAATGTCTATCTTTGTGTCTTAGGTCTTTTTCTTGTATGCAACAGATTGCTGGATTTTGTTTACATATCCATTCTGTTAATCTGTGTCTTTTTACTGGAGAGTTGAGTCCCTTGATGTTGAGAGATATTAATGACCAGTGGCTGTTAGATCCCTTGATTTTGATGTTGGCTGTGGTCATCAGGTTGTGTGCTTGGTTGCTTTTTGTTTTACTGTACTAACGTTAATTATTTCCTGTGTTTACTTGAAAGAAACTAATTTCTTGGGGTTGTGTTTTCCCTTCCAGTGTCTTCTATAATGCTGGATATGTTTGTAGGTATTGTTGAAATTTGTTTTTGTCATTGAATATCTTGTTTTCTCTGTTTATCAGGACTGAGAGTTTTGCAGGCCATAGTAGCCTGGGCTGACATCTGTGTTCTCTTAGGATCTGCATGATATCCGTCCAGGCCCTTCTGGATTTCATAGTCTCTGTTGAAAAGTTAGGTGTGATTCTAATGGGTTTGCCATTATATGTTACTTGCCCTTTTTCCCTTGCAGCTTTTAGTATTTTTTCTTTGTTCTGTATACTTACTGTTTTGATTATTATGTGGCGGTAGCATTTTCTTTTCTGGACAAATTTGTTGGGTGTTCTGTAAGCCTCATGTATTCTTATTGGCCTCTCCTTTAACTTGGGGAAATTTTCTTCAATGATTTTGTTGAAAATATTTTCTGGGCCTTGGAGAAGAAAGTCTTCTTTTTCCTCTATACCTATTATTCTTAGCTTTTGTCGTTTCATATTGTCTTGGCTTTCTTGGACGGTCTGTGTCAGGAATTTTTTGGATTTAACATTTTCTTTGACAGATACATCGATTTCTTCCATTGTATCTTCTACACCTGAGATTCTTTCTTCCATCTCTTGTAGTCTTGTTGATTATGCTTACCTCTCTAGTTCCTCTTTTCTTCCCTAGAATCTTCCTCTCCATTATTTCCTCCATTTGTATTTTCTTTAATTTTTCCAATTCTATCTTCAGGTCTTGAGTTGTTTTGTTTACTTCCTTCACCTGTCTGATTGTACTTTCCTTTTTATCTTTTAGTTCCTTCAACTCTGTTTCTTTTATTTCATTCAGTGCTTTAAGCATTTCTTTTCTAAAAGCCATGAACTGTTTGGCTGCAGTTTCCTCTTTTTCTTTATGGATGGCAATATTCTGTTTGAGTTTATCTTCCTCTATGTCTTTACTTATCTTATTTGTTTCCTCTGTTATCATCTTCATGAACATAGTTGCTAGGTCATCTTGGATTTTAGTTATGCTGGGGTGTCCAGGGCTACTTGACCCTGGGTAACTGAGTTCTGGAGATGCCATATTGCTCTGTCTTTTCTTGCGTGAGCTTTTACGCTGGCCTCTACCCATTGTGCTATCTTAGGTGTTTGGGGTTATTTTCTGGTGGTTCCTGGGGATCCTGTGGTGGAGAGAATCCCCTTTGCAGAAAGCTGGTTTTTCCTGAAGGATGTCTTCTCAGATTTTTGTGTATAGTCCCTGGATGGCTGGCGTTTTATCAGGAGTTGCTACTGCTCACCTCAGGGATAGAGACCTGAGTGGTAACTGTGGTCTTTGTTAGGCGAGAGGGTTCTCCTCTCACCCAGGGAAGTCCTGAGACAGCTGCCCAGTTTCTGGGTTTCTTGCTGTAAATTTAATGACCAGCTGCTGTGATCCAGTTGGACATCTGGTGCGCAGCAACTGTTTCTGACTGTGTCTGGAGCACAGCTGAGTGATGGCGGCTCGGCCCCGCAGGTTTGCGAGTCTTTTTCCAGGGAAGGATTGGGTGATTTAAGTCAGTACAGTTTCCTTCTTTCCCTGTGGATTCTCTGGAGACAGGGACTCCTTGTCTCTTTTTTTTTTCCCTGGTACGCACTGCTCAGTCTCCGCCAGCTGGCTCGCCGCAGAATCTGCCTGTATCTGGAGCATAGCTGAGTGTTTGTGGCTCAGTCTCCACCAACTGTCTGGTGTGCAGAAACTGCCTGTGTCTGCCTTTCCAGGCTTTGGGAGCCTGGGTGTCTGCCTAAACTGGGTAATTTTCCCAAGACCTTTTTGGGGTGGGGGTGTCGGTTGAGTGCTCTGAGACCAGATCCCTCCCTGTGTGTTTGCACCAGACAGTGAAACTCATTCGCTGGTGCCCTGGTGCCCACAGCTCTATCTCAGGCAGCGAATCAGGCGCGCAGGCAGGCAGGGCTCTGTGCTGGAGCCTGGGTCCCCAGCTTTGGCTCTGGGCTGGCTCCTGGGGCACCCGTGGAACCCAAGTCTTTTCCAGGGGATATCTGGGTGACCTAAGGTCGGTCCCAATAGTTTCCTGTACTGTGGGGTTATCTCTCGACTGAAAATTCCAGTCTCTGATGATGTGGTGCCCACGTTTCAGCCTGCGACGGTGACCAGAGACACTGGCTTGTGGCTCTGGGCTGGGGCTGGGGCTGGCAGCCGGCAGCCAAGTGTCTGATGGAAATGGGATCTCTTCTGCATTTTAGCTGGGTGAGTTAAAAGCTGATTGAATCCCCCACCGTGGGGTTTCCTCTCACCTGGGAAACACAATGACTGTGTTTTATGGCTTCGAGTTCTGATTGCTGGTCACTGTGCTGATTCTGCTGTTGCTGCTCAGAATGAGAGTCCTCCCAGCACCGCCATCTTGCCCCGCGTGTCATGGTGGAGCTTTTTGCCAAGGTAGATGCTGATTGAAATGATGGAGACAAAGTTATAGTATATAAATGAAGGCTTATTGAAAGTGTCTCATGGTCCAAAGCAGGGGGAGGGAGAGAAAGAGAAGTGTGAGCAGAGAGAGGAGAGAGAGAAGGAAGAGAGGAGGGGATATATAGAAAGGAGAGAAGAAGAGAGAAAGAGTGAGGTGCCAGTGTCTGGATTATGTAGTGAACAACCACTGGGAGAGGAGAAGACCCAAACATGACCTAGGGATTTCAGGATAGAGTGCAGAGTGTGCTAGTCATGCCCTGCAGCAGGTAGGGACCTAGGCATGCCTGGTATTGCCAAGGCTATTAATTGTATTCCACAAATTGATGGTAAGGTATTATTGCTGAAGAAAACACCTACACAAATTACTGAATATAGAGAAGTCAAGCTGGTGCCTACCTAGAACCTACATAACTACTGATTATTTTCAAGGTACTAGAAGGTACTTGCTGCTAATGAGTTGTTCGTAGAAGTGGACACAAGCCCACATTCCTAATGTAGATACTATATCTCCTGACTAACACAAATGAAAAATCAGTTTTCTCAAACAGAATTTCAGTGGGATACACAAGTTCTGAATGCTAGACCCCATGCCCAGCAATAGAGGGCCAACACAAAATAAACTCAATGGTGTTTTTACAGCTTTTTTTTTTTCTCTAATAATGATTTGTATATATTCCATTTTTCATCATTTCTTACCCAAAAGACATTTTTATGAGGTACTATGGTTTTAAATTTTGTATTTTTCATGGAATTCCTTTGCTTACCAATGTGCATGTTGCTTTGGCTATATGTGTTTCTTATGCTTTTTGTTTGGCTCTTTGCTTTCCTTTTAGTTATTTTGTTTTGTTCTATTCTAGTTCGTTTGTTTTGATCACATTTTATTTTTAGACAGCTGATTGTTTTCAAAAAAGAATGAGCAAAAAGAAACATGTAGTTTGGGGTAGCTGGAGAAGTATGGCTGATCTGAGAGGAGTTGTGGGAGGAAGAGCTATAATGAAAATATATTGTATGAAATAACAACATTTTCAAGATAAATGGGGGTGGAAAAATAAGTTAAAATATACTAACACCTCATGAGATATACGGGAGGTCCCAGGAAGTTCAGCCCTGTGTCTCTTGAGTCAGGTAGATTTTCTTTTTATTTCCTCTCCTTCACAATGTAACCTGCATATTGTAGTTCGTTTATCCTATATTATATGTCTAATGTCCACTTATAAGTGAATATATACCTTGTGTGTCTTTCTGCTTCTGGGATATCTCACTCAGGATAGTCATCTCTAGTTGCCACCATTTACCGGCAAATTTCATGATTTCCTTGTTTTTAATTGCTTGGTAATATTCTATTTTATACATGTACCACAATTTTTGTATCCATTCCACAACTGAGGGCCATCTGGGTCTATTCCACTTACCAAAGCTGAATCAAGACCAGGTAAATAATTGAAATAGTCCTATACCCCCCAAGGAAATAGAAGCTGTCATCAAAAGTCTCCCATCCATAGAAAGCCCAGGACCAGATGATTTCAGTGCAGAATTCTTCCAGATCTTCAAACAAGAGCTAACATCAATACTCTTCAAACTATTCACAAAATAGAAACAGAAGGAACATTACCAAACTCATTCTATGAAGCCACAGTCACCTTGATACCTAAACATCACAAAGACCCAACCAAGAAAGAGAATTTCAGGCCAATCTCCCTTATGAACATTGATGCAAAAATATTAAACAAAATACTTGCAAACTGAATCCAAGAACACATCAAAGCTATCATCCACTATGACCAAGTAGGCTTCATTCCAGCTTTACACAGGTGGTTCAATATATGAAAATCCATCAATGTAATCTACCATATAAACAAACTGAAAGGAAAAAAAAAAACACATGATAATCTCCCTAGATTCTGAAAAAGCATTCGATAAAATCCAATAGTCATTTATGTTTAAAGTCCTGGAGAGAGCAGGGATACAAGACACTTACCTAAACATAGTAAAGGTGATATACACCAAGCCTATAGCCAACATCAAACTAAATGGAGAGAAACTTAAATCAAATCCACTAAATTAAGGAATAAGGCAATTCTGCCCCCTCTGTATATATCTCTTCAACATAGTATTTGAAGTCCTTGCTAGAATAATAAGAGAATAAAGGAGTGCAAGGAGATTCAGTGTGGAATCCCCTTCAGTGGAAAGGAAGAAATCAAAGTATCACTATTTACAGATGACATGATAGTATAGATGAGTGACCCCAAAAACGCTACCAGGGAACTCCTACAGCTGATAAACACCTTCAGCCAAATGGCTGAATACAAAATTCACTCAAAAAAAAAAAAATCAGTTGCCCTCCTATATATAAAAGACAAATGTACTGAGAAAGAAATCAGGAAAACAACACCCTTCACAATAGCTACAAAGTAGCTTGGTGTAACTCTAATGGAGCAAGTCAAAGATTTGTATGAAAAAAAAAAAAAAACTTTCCAGTCTATGAAGAAAGAAATAGAAGATATCAGAAGATGGAAAGATCCACCGAGCTCATGGCTTGGCAAGATTAACACAGTGAAAATGGCCATCTAACCAAAAGCAATCTACAGATTCAATGCAATTCCCATCAAATTACCAACACAATTCTTTACAGAACTTGAAAGAACAAATCTCAACTTCATATGGAATAACAAGAAACCCAGAATCACTAAAAGAATCCTCTACAATAAAAGATCTTCTGGAGGTATCTCCATCTCTGATCTCAAGCTGTACTATAGAGCAACAGTAATAAAAACTGGATGAAATTAATGTGTGTTTCTTGGATGAAGCAGAAGGAACAATCCTGTTTATGAATCCATTCTATTAGTATCTTTTTACTGAGGAATTTAGTTCATTGATATTGTGAGTTATCAATGAGCAGTGTTTGTTGATTCCCAACATTTTGTGTGGGGTTTTCTCCCTATTTTGATGTACAGGTCTGATTATTTTTTCTTGTGTTTTGTAGGGTGTGGTTAAACTCTTCTGATAATAGGTTTTCTAGGGTATTCTGGAAGGCTGAATTTGAAAATTGACAATGTTCAGATTTGGTTATATCATACAATGTCTTTCTCCATCTACTGTGATTGAAATTTTTTTCTGTCTATAGTAGCCTACATCTGCAAAAAGTTTGTACAACATTAAGTCCAGACTCTTCTTGCTTTTAGGCTCTCCATTGTTATTCTAGTAGGTCTGCCTTCATATATTAATTGATCTATTTTTTTCTTTCTAGCTTTTAATATTTTTCCTGAGTTCTGAATTTTTAGTGTTTTGACTATTACATGCTGTGGGGAATTTCTTTTGTGTACAATCTGTATGGTGCTTCATAAGCTTCTTGTTTGGCACATACTTTTTCAGGTTAGGAAATTTTCCTCTGCAATTTCATTGAAAATATTCTCTTTGCCATAACCTGGGGGTCTTTTATTCTTATTATTCTTAGATTCAGTCTTTCCATAGTGTCCAGATTTTCTGGATGATTTGTGTCAGGATTTCTTTTTTGACCAAGATTTAAATTTCTTTTATTTTGTCTTAAGTGCAAGAGATTCTCTCTTCTACCTCTTGCATGTTATTGGTGAGGCTTACCTCTGAGGGTGATCTTCAATCTCCTAAATTTTTCTTTCATTTGAATTTTCTTTATTGATTCTATTTCCACTGTCATATTTGCATGGTTTTCTTAATTTCGTTCCACTGTTGGTTTGTATTATTTATTCATTTTTGTTTGTGTTATTACAGACTTCTTTAACTTACTTATTTGTGTCCTCTTTAAGTTCTTCTACAAGCTCTTTTGAAATCTTTGTCTTCTGTTTCAGCTTTACTGAATTTCTCAGAGCCTACTGTGGTGGCGTTGCGGAGAACCAGTATCCTGATGTATTGATTAATTTTGCTATTGTTATTTTTATACTAGTGTCCAGGAATCTGGGTTTATGTTGTTTGTAATTCTAGAAGGTGATATCTGGTCTGGATTTGTTAAGTAGGTGCAGCATTCATAGGTTTTCATTATCCTATTTGTTTCTTAGGATGATGTGGTGGCTGTGGGTTGCCTAGAAGGAAGTGATTCTGAGATCCTGCCAAGTGTAGCCACTAGTTACGTGTTTCTACCTATTGGGAGGTGATACTTGAAACTGGACTGGGCATGGTCTAGAAAAGGAGGAGGGCAGGCAAAGGGGACCAAGGTGGGGAAGGAAAGCAGACTATGTCTAGAATATATATAGCTCCCTGGGAAAGGGGGCAGAGAAGGAGGAGATGCCACAGTAGGTGGTTTGCTACCCAACTGAGACTTGGGACAGATGTTAGAGAAGGGAAGGTGAATGAAGATTGCCTACTAGCTTTTCTTTCCAGTGTGGTAGGCAGTTTTTTAGGGAATGCCTACAGGAGATGCTAGTTAAAACAAAGGAATGCAGTGTCGAAGAATTTGTAGAAGATTTACATAAATAAGTTTTTAAGATAACAAAGTATTAAGTGTCACAATGACATTTTCAAACTATGACTCATATTTAAAATAATATTTTTCAAAAAAGATTTGAGGTTTGAAATCAGTCTGCTTTATTTTATGTATGCTTGTAATTTTGCAAGAAAAAAGTCAGTGTCCTCAAAACCATGCATATGCTTTTCGAGGAAAGAGAGGATCTACTATTTTGTGTTGGTTAATTTTATGTCTCTATTTTATATGACTACAAGATGTTCAGATATTTGATAAAGTGTTATTTCTTGGTGTTTCCATTAAGGTGTTTCCAATTTGAACTGGGCAACTGAGAAAAACAGATGATCTTTTTCAATGTGACTGCTCTGCTTCCAGTTCCTTCAAGACCCAAACGCCATGAAATTCAGAGAATTGGAGACTTTATCTACATTTGCCCAAACTGCTTATTTTGAGTTACTTCTAAGTTTACTTGTCTTCCAAATAATGTCTTAACTCTTCCTATGGGTTTCTCACTTAGTGTAAAAGAAATAGTAGCATATTTAAAGGTTTCTAGAATGATTCCCCAAACTAACCTGTCAACTTAAGTTATAACTTGTCGTCAAAGATGGGAACCTGAAAAAGTGCCTATATGAAATTCTTTCAAATATTATTCTTCTCTTTCAAATAAATGTGCAATTCTCATCTTACTTTCTAAGCTTTCACTTTGCTCCATGAAGGAACAATTTTATAAAACTTCTTTAACTCTCATTGTTTTACCAATCAGTACATTTCTAATCTGAGGTTGTGCACAGAGGGCTACTTAGCTAAGTAGTTAATTCTCTGTTCTGTTTGATATTACAAAGAACAGAGTGTACTCATGGAACAGCACATTCCACAGTGAGCTTTAAATAATGTAAACACTTTCAAATATCACTTGTACTAACTTTCTGATCCAGATAAGAAATTTCCCATTCTTGAGCCTCCACAGTCTTATGTTAAATTGGAAAAGAGAGGAGGAATTACAGGTTGTTGAGTTCAATATGTATAAAATACTTTAACTTTAGCAAACATGCAGAAAAGTTCTAAGTCCTTCTATCATCCAGATAAATATTTTTTACTAAACCATGCTTTTTGAAGATTTCTCATGAAAATACTAAATATATCCTTAATATTAGGTAAAGTATCTCTACTAAAGATGTTAAATTAATGAATAATCAATATAATATACATGTTTGAAAGATTAAGTTACAGAATTCTTACACTTTAATGATTAAAACATTTCAGCATATTTCAAGTTAAGAGGTAATTAAAATATAAAAATGAGAACTGTTTCATTTGCAACTAGGATTTAAATCTTGAAAAACCTAAATTTTAATTTGGAACATAAATTATTTTATAAGGTTTATTTATATAGAGATACTTGAAAATAAAATGACAGTGCTCTGTCAGAAGTATTGAAATGAAAATATTGTATGTGTAAAGCTATATGTAAAAATGGTTAATATATTCAAGGCAAATTTTCAAATATGTTTCATTAAAGATGCAATTCCAGTTATATGTTTTCTAAGAACCTGCCTCTCTCTGAATAGGTAGAGCTGGTGCAGTGGTGTCAGGTATGCATTTCTCAGGGTAGAAGAAAAGGATAGTGTCAAAGTGATCTGAAAACAACCTAAAAAGAATACCCTACCTGGAACATCTGTAATCATTTTTTCCTCAAATCCTGATGTCTAGAACTTTGTCAGATGATTTTATGCACCCAGAACTGAGGAGTTCCCATAGTATAGAACGAAAAAAAAAAAGATGGAAATCAAGAGACAGTGACATATAATAACAATATCTGTGTATAATGGTTTCAATGCTTTATGTTATGCATACAGACAGAAGAGAAAGATGAACACTGGAAAGATCATAATCAACAGGGATACTCAATGTGTTTTCTATTATTAAAGGGGCAACTGGGATGAACTGACAGAAAAAAAAAAGTTTATTTGGTTCATGACTGTGGGTAATAAAAAATCCATACTGTGTAGTCACATCAGGTAAGTCATGTGCTCCTTCCAATCAAAGCAGATTATAAAGCAAGTGAGCACATATGTAACAGACAAGAGGAAAAGGTTCAGCTCTTTAGGTAATCACCATTGCTTTTTGAGAGCAAGTGTTTATTCGGGCTTACAAGAATAATTTGGACCCACAGAAGACACACTGATCCACTGTACCTACTCACCTCAAAGGTCCCACTTCTTCTTAGCACTATTTGGTATTCTAATGGCTAGTAGGGATGAACCATGATTAAATACTGTCAGAAAGGTGAGAGGGAGGTGTGGTTTTACTTCTCCCTGGGGTTCCTAGGAGACACCTGGCACTGAGCTGGAAGAGAGGAAGCATGTTTCTCTCTGGAACATCTGGCACTCCTGCCCTCTACAGGTTGAGGCAGGATCCATGCTATGGGATTTCCAGTGTGTCTGGTGGAGTGCGGAAGAGGATCCTTTCCTAGGCAAAGGGTTAGAGCTCTCCAACAAACATTCAGGAGAAAAAGACCCTCTCTGCAATACAGCATAGTGTCACAGCTCTTTTAGTTGCGGTGCCGGCTCCAGAACTAGGTCAGGCAGTGGTGGGAGCCTTACCTGACTCAGGCGAGTAAGGTGTCTGCTTTGGGAACAGGTGGCAGGCCCCAATGTAGATCAGCGCTGCAGCTAGTGGTGTGGAATGACTGGCTTGCAGAGACGAAGGAAGCTTACTGCCTAGGTGAGCAGAATCAGCTACTTGCTGATACTCCACTGACTGCCATAGTCCACTGCCTGCCATAGTCAAGACCAACAAGCTAGTCCAGCAATGACTTCTTCTGAGACAAGAGAGCCCTTCTTTCCCAAGTGTTACAGCTCAGTAGAACCAGCTAATCTCAGATGATCTTCTGTGAAATAGAAGGTATGTCTTTATTCCTTGTGAACAGAAGCTGTAGGAAATGATCTGTAGTCAGTAGGAAATGATCCTGGAAGTGAATTCGATTCATTGGCTGGTACTAAAATACTGACTATGCTCCATTTGCATGAAGAAAAATTCCAGATGACTTACAAATCTGGGGTTTGAACATAATGACTCTTGGCAGTTCCATGCCAATTCCTCTGGTGGAAGGGTCCACCCCGCCCCCCCCAACACACACACAGGGAAGGACAACAGAGGAGAGACTCTGGAAAGAAGGGAGTAAAGGAAAGAATGGCAAGAGGGATAAAATAGAGAAGTGGGGGGAAAAAGACTGATAGGAAGGAAACAGAGGGAAGAAGTATTATAACAAAGGGGAATGTTTGTCAGATTCTAGCTGAAAATTCTTTTATTAATAACAACTAAAATGAGAATATTTATCAGTTCTGTAACTGATAAATTAAATTGAAAAAAAACTACAAACATTACCAACAATAAACTAAAGAAAAATAAATAAATTGTTCTGAGAAGCAATGCTTAGGTAACATTTGAAAATTTTAAGGGAAATGTGAATGAAAGTAAGCAATATTGCAGCCAATAATAAGCAAGGGGAAAGTAATATAATTTTTATATTAAAGAAGTAGTTGAAAGGAAAAAACAAATAAGAAATATACATAGGGTCACAATGTTGTTGCGATAGAAATGAGTATATTTTAAGAGGTAAGAAGTGTTTAGACAACACATAATGAATTAGCAAGGAAATACAAAATTACTGTTTGGGTTTTATTGCTGTGAAGAAGCAACATGACAGTGGCAACTCTTATAAAGGAAACCATTTAATTGGGGCTGGCTTACATTTTCAGAGATTTAGTCCATTATCGTAATGACAGGAAATATGGCAGCACCCAGACAGCCATGGTACTGGAGAAGGAGCTGAATGTTCTATATCTTGATGTGTGGAAGTTGAAAAGGGAGACTGTGCGCAATACTGGAGATAGCCTGAGCATAGGAAACCTCAAAGCCTGCACCCACAATGATACACTTCCTCCATGAAGGCCAAACCTACTCCAAGGCCACACCTCTGAGTAGTCACATTCTATGGGCCAAGCATTCAAACACATGCTTCTATAAGAACCATTCCCACTCAAATCATAACACTATGTTCTTAGAACAGAGAGTAATTTGGTGAGAATATTCTTTAGGAAGGTCCTAAGGCAAACACATGTGAGACTGATTTGGGAAGGATAGCAGTGGAGCCATTAGGAAAGACATGGAAATGAAGAGAATAGAAATTCAAGCAGGGAAGGAGAAATCACAAACAAAGGGTAATAAAAAAAAAAGAAGAGTCTTTCAAGAAGAAAGCAGAATCACCTGCTGATTTCCAGGGCGGAGGCACCAGCTGTTTTATAATCTGAAACCGCTTTGATACATCAATGACCTGTTTCTAAGGAGACATGGACTAAGGCCAAAATCCAACCAGCTTTTCAGTACTAGAAATGTTTCTTTTACTGAATTTTGCTAAGAGGGTTTGAAATCAATATGGACTACTTGAATGGCAATTTCTCCTAGCTAAAGAATATTATATTAGAGTCTAATGAAAAGACGAAGTACAAGAACCATTGAAGTTTTATTAAAGAAGTGGCTCAAGTAAAAAAAACAGCTTCTTCATTCAAATCCAGTATTTCATCAGCAATGACTTGCTTTTTCTTCTTTAAAAAAGACAAAGATTTCACACTATAAAAAAATAAAAATATAAATTTAACCTTAGAAGTCACTCAGTGAAAATATTATTTCAACATTATGAACTGAGTTACAGATTAAATTTAGAATAAAATATTTGGCATTAATTTATAAACAAAAAGTATTATTTTCTTTGTTTGAGGAGAAAAGATCCTAAGTATATTTTGACTATTGAGTAGCTATTCAATAGAAATGTATGAATGAATGCAAGGTTAATTTTATATAACTTTTGAAAGACTTTATAGATGTTTTAGACTTTGAAACTAAAGTATTTTATCATCTTTCAATTAAGAGTTAATTAGAGACTCAAAATTAAAACTGCTGCATTAAAGAAAGTTTCTCATCATTTTCCAGTAGGGAAATTCTTGCATTGATAATATTGCTTTGGAAAAACATCAGAATAAGGTACTTTTTTTTCCACTTAGATATTGCCAAATCAACAAATGACCTTATTTCCCTTAAAGTTGAACATATTTATTAACAAAAACAACACCATTATCAACGACAAAAAACTATTCAGGAATTATATAAAGAAGCTAGTATATAATAGAAGAAATAAAATAAAAAGAAGAAAAAAATTAAATTATTTTGATACTTTTAAGTCAATGAAATTAAATAAAGTCTGCTAAGTAACTGGCTAGAAAGAGCTATTTCACAAACATTGGACACAAGCATGGCAGAATGAAAGGGCAAGTTTACTTACAGTAATAGTGGCTTTATAAGATACTACAAATACTAAATATTGAAGCTTCTAAGCTTCTTTGTCTGTACTTCACTTAGAATGCCAGATGCCAAAATTTCTGCAGAGATTAAAATTTGGCGCTCAGCCAATAATAAGCTGATTCTTTATATATTTCCATATTATTGAACTTAAAACACTAGTGGTCAAACCCTTCATGGAGAACCTCTGGTCATCTCTTTTTAGTGTATTCATGAGTGTGAGCTGACACTGGAAATATCACTGTTGTTAAGAACAATCAGTGATTACAACACGACATATATAAAGTTAGTATTATTTATAAATAAAAAATAGCATAAAGGAGATCAAGAAAATGTGCAGGGTGATGTCAATTCTATATTGAAACAAGCTGAGAAAATCTATTTTTATATTAACAGTGGAAAATATGAGTCTATGACTGTCTGTTATAAGATAATGAAACTTCTGTTTGTCTACCTTGACAGGCACTCACCATTCTGCCACACAGAGTTTGGAGAAGAAATGTTTGAATGAAACCTCAATAAATTACTGAATAAGTGACAGAAAGATAACTTTCTAACTCTGGACAAGATGATATAGATGAAAGAAAATATAACGGTAGTTCACAACATGGCTTTGTACTATGTTTCATATACAGCTACACAATTTTAGTAAGTTAAAGATGATTTAATTAAACTAAATTACATAGCGGCATTGACTTCTAAGGGATACGAAATGAAAGCTTAGCAGGTTCTGAGGTTGTTTCCTATTTTCTTTTTCTTCTGATGTCCATCCTCTTTGCCTTTCAGGATGGGGATTGAACATTTTAGTTAGGGTCCTCTCTTTTGCTTAGTTTGTTTAGATGTACAGTTTTTAGTGGGTTTATTCTATTTTGTATGTTTATATGAGTGAGTATATACCATGCATGTCTTTTTGCTTCTGGGACAACTCACTCAGGATGATCCTTTCCAGGTCCCAACATTTACCTGCAAATTTCATGATTACTTTATTTTTCATTGCTGAGTAATACTCCATTGTATAGATGTACCACAGTTTCTGCATCCATTCTTCATTTGAGGGGCATCTGGGCTGTTTCCAGCTTCTGGCTATTACAAATAAAGCTGCTACAAACATGGTTGAGCAAATGGAACCTGCTACAGAGGGCCTCTGAAAGCCAGAAGAAAACAGGAAACAACCTTGGAACCTGCCACAGAGGGCCTCTGAAAGCCTCTGCAGTATAGACTGTCAAAGCAGATGCTGAGCCTGATGGACAACTGATGGGCAGAGTGAATGGAATTTTATGTAAGAAGTGGGAAATAGTAAGAACTGGAGGGGACGGGATCTCCACAAGGAGAGCAACAGAACAAGATAATTTGAACACAGGGAACTTCCCAGAGACTCATACTCCAACCTAGGACTATTCTTGGAGATAACCTAGAACCCCTGCACAGATGTAGCCCATGGCAGTTCAGTGTCCAAGTGGGTTACATAGTAATGGGAAGAGGGACTGCCTCTGACATAATCTGATTGGCCTGCTCGTTGATCACTTCCCCCTGAGGGGGGAGCAGCCTTATCAGGCCACAATAGAGGACTGATAGACTAAGATCAGAAAGGAGAGGAGAACCTCCCCTATCAGTGGACTTGGGGAGTGGCATGCATGCAGAAAGGGGAGGGTGGGTGGGATCGGGAGGGGAGGAGGGAAGGGTTTATGGGGGAATACAAAATGAATAAAGTGTAATTAATAAAAAATTTAAAAAAAAGAAATGAAAGCTTAAAATACGGCAGTTGAAAAACTAAAAGGGTGCAAAGTCCTCCTCTGTGGCCTAGCAGGACTGTTCCTCCCTTGGGGAGTGGAAGGTCAAAGAGCCTGCCATTGAGTTCCTGTCAGAGATAGTCCCTGTTCCCCTTACTATGGGAAACCAATTGGTTATTGAGCTACCACGAGTTTCATCCGAGTAAAGGTTCTAGGTTATATCCATACATGGTCCTTGGTTGGAGAAACAGTTTCAGAAAAATTCTCTGTGCCCAGATATATTTGGTCCTTGTGGGGCTCCTATCCTTTCCCCATCATACTAACTCCCCTTCTGCCGAAGGTTTGGTTATGAGTCTTAGTATCTGTTTTGAAATGCTGCTTGGTAGAGTCTTTCAGATGCCTTCTGCAGTAGACTCCTGTCATATGTCTAAAGAAACCTGATAAAACAGGGCCAGATGAAAGGGGAGGAAGTCCTCCCCAATCTGTGGACTGGGAAAGGGGCAGGGAGAAGCTGAGGGAGGGAGGGTGGGATTGGGAGGGAATAAGGGAGCGGGATACTGCTGGGATGCAGTTGAATCAGTCAGCTTGGAGAGGAGTTTTGTGTCAGAACAGCTGAGTTGAACTTGTGGTATCTCCATCTTTCCTTCCTTTGTTTGGACATTGTATCTCCCATGTCTAAACTTCATTATGTAAAAGAATTTTACACTCCTCATGTTCTGTCTGACATGTTAACGAATATCTCACTTTTTGCCTTTACAAAACTATTGGGGTTGTGAACTCTATCTTCCCAGAACACTGCTCCTTGAAAATGCAGCTCACATTCAGATTTATTTTAAGAATTTTAGAAATATGCCATTTTTATCACCATCTACAGCCAAAGTTACAGCTATACTTGTATTCTATGCAGCTACAGAAAATTTCCATTTTTCTTCAACCCATAGCAGAGTTCTTAGAGTCTAAACAACACAAAATTGCCTATTGTCAAATTAAAAGAAAGTATCCTGAAGTTGGCAATGTTCTTATGTATATCATTAAGTAAAAATATCACTTGAAAATGAATACTTCTTAATAATTACAACGTAAGCAACAGATGTTTATTAAATACAATAATGTCTCTGTGTAAAATGTGCCATGTGCACTATTGCAGTTCATTCACATTTGCTATAGTGATGTTACCTGCATGGTTGTCATGGTGAAGGAGTTACTCTGTATCATCCAACTAGTAAATGGCTAAAACAAAACTGATAAAAATTATTGTAATGCTAAATCCTGGCAGTAATATTGTGATAAAGTCCTTGACCATGATCTTAGAAAAAACATTTTTATGCATAATCATATAAAACTATAAAAAATTAAATATAAGGATGATGTTGTCCAGGCCACTAAATGCATGCAGATTGCATAAATGTGGTATTTTCTTCACAATTTTAATGACAATATTATAAATGAATTTGATATCGAACATTTTGAGAATATGGAGAGTAATAATATAAATTTGCTTTGTGGAAATAACAATTCCAACAACTCCAACAGAATTTTCTTTTTATCTTTCTGATTATATAGTTTTCAATTTCAAATTACATTAATAGGTTTGATGTTCTTTTTCTTTTTTCCATTTTATTACAAATAGATTATTTTCTCATGTTCTCATTTTCTAAGTTATGAGTTAAACTCATAATTCCTGATTATGGTTTCCCCTCCCTCTACTCCTACCAGTTTCTCCCATGTCCCCTTTCATGTGATCTACTTTCTTTATGCCTCTCATTAGAAAAGAACAGGCTTGTAAAAGATAAAAAGAATAATAAAATTTAATATATGAAAAAAGACCATTGTATTGAATTTAGACAAGGCAAAGCAACATAAGGACAAGAGCCCAAGAGAAAGGAGAAGAATCACAAATCCACTGAAAGCCATAATCTATATTGACCTGCTGAAGACCCATATAAGCCCTGTGCTTTCTGCTTCAGTCTCTGGGAATTCATATGAGCTTTGCTCAGCTGGTTTAGAGAGTCCTGTTCTCTTGATGCCCTCCATCCACTCTGGCTTCTAGGTTCTTTCTGCCTCCTCTTTCATGGGGTTCTCTAAGCTCTAAGGACAAAGATTTGATGGGGACATCCCATGTAGACCTGAGAGTTCCAAGGTGTTCTCTCTGCTTAATGTCTGGCTTGATCACATGTGCTCCAGAATGAAATGTCTCTAATGCTGTTTGAAAAAGTCACTGATCTATGAGTGTAGCAGAATATCATTAGAAGCCATTTTATTACTTTTATTTTTTTAGAACAGTAGTTGTTGTTGATTATTAATATTTATTATTGATTTATCTTTAGTTAAAGAGTGGTTATTCCTAAACTAGCTATATACTGAAATTACCACACAGAGACGAGGATTACTTTAATTAACCTAGAGCACAATGCTGGGCAATAGTTATTCTATCTTAAACCTCCAAGCATGCATAATTTTCTTCCATTCAGATTTCCAACATTATACTTGCTTTTAGTTATACCTTAGGTCCATTTCATCTCTCCTCATGGTTTCAAGTCCTCTGCTGCCAATCTCTCCTCTCTGACTCCTCCCACTTGTTCCCTTCTCCTCCCCTTTGCACCAAGATGTCCCACACTATTCTAGCCAGTGCTCAGCATTGGCTGGTTGTTTTATTAATACAGAGACCAAATGGTAGCATGTTTACACAAACTTGAGTCAGGTGAAGCTTAGAATAAATAACACAATACAATGTCCAGATTGAAACCAGATAGTGGAGTAGAGAAATCAGCATTGGAATGAACAAGGGTAAAATGTATACATTCCACAAGGACATTATACCAATATTTCCCCCTTTAAGTCCAATAAAATGCTCCTTTTCTTTCTATACAATAATACTTACAAAAGTTATAAAAAAGTATTAT
>NW_026585644.1:56590855-56616228 GCF_907164565.1 Psammomys obesus
AGTGGAGCCAAGATGGCGACTAGCACACACAGCTTCTGATCTGTGGAAAAGCTGAATGTCTGAATTGGTGAGTGGAAGGACCTCTGAACCCAGGAAAACAACGGTGAGGCTTTCTAAACTACAGGGAACATCACATGAGGTGAAAACTTTGGTCTCAGGTCACCCGGGGACTTGTTTGGGGAAGGCAAGAAATGATCCTTTGATCTCCCGGCACTCTCCTCCCCCAGACCTCCCTCCTCCTTGGCACAGTGGACTCATTGAGATTTTCAGCACAGACCTAACTGCCTGGGGTCTGCAGCAGCTGAGGCAGAGCTCCTAGCCCTTTAGCGGCAACTGCCAGTGGTAGTGGTCTCGGGGGTCCCAGACCCACTCGGCAGCAACATCCTCCTAGGGCCCGAGTCTGCTACCCCCACACTGGCTCTGCTGGATCGCCATCATTGACAGTACAGGAACAGCACATAGTGACAGAGAATACACTATATACTCACCAAAACAAGGCAGAAACACCATACAAGCTAGGCACACCAGGTACTGTCAAGCTTGGAGAGCACAGTGGAGACTCCCCAGGACTTCCCAGAAAGCATCTGGACTGGCAACCCAGTCTCCAGCTACAGCAGGACTTCCTAACCTGGCAGCAGAGCAGCAGTGAGCTGGTGGGGCACATCAGCTCTCCAGCTTAAGACCAACCAGGGCCAAACCAAAGAAAAAAGAGCCTAGTTAACCAGATCCCAGATGATGTGACCACCTTGAGATCTCCAGCTGCAGCCGGACCTCCTAACCTGGCAGTGGCAGCAGCACTGAGCTGTCAGAGCACATCAAACAAGCAGGGTCAAACCAGAGAGCAGAGATCCCAGATAATCTGATCCCTGCCAAGTGACCTGCCTGAGAATGAGTGTACTCTTGAGAATCTGCAGAGCCCCAGATCCAGGGTCTTTCTAAAACAGAAGCCAGGCATTGAACCCCTCCCACCCATATACCCACTTTGGGAAATAGAGGGTCATTGGACCCTCTTAGGACATTGAAGCCTCTGCTCTGTGGGTCCAATTGAGGAGTTAAGGCAGTTAATGCCAGAAATTGCACCGTGACCATCACTAGCACCTGCTACATATACAGTGCAGAGCCCCTCC
Organism: Psammomys obesus; assembly: GCF_907164565.1. Lineage (NCBI taxonomy): Eukaryota > Metazoa > Chordata > Mammalia > Rodentia > Muridae > Psammomys > Psammomys obesus. Next base: position 56,591,983 of record NW_026585644.1, read on the forward strand.
CACACACTCAAGGGTTCAACATTATCTATCATTCTGTCCCTCGAGACTTCCACACACACTTGAACACACACATACACACATGCAAGACTGCATTTGCCCCTTTTGAGCCTGCTTACTTTCCTCCCACAGGGACAGCTAGTCACGGGACCTCTCTCAGGTTGCTGAAGAACTCTCAGGATGCCAGAGAGAGACAGTACCAGTCTAAACTGCAGAAACAAAAAAAACAAACAGGGAAGGTTTCAGATAAGCCAATGACCAGGGGTAGGTGAAAGAACACTTCCAACATAAATCAGGACATCATGACTTCAACAGCAACCCCCAAAATTGAGGGATACTCTAATTCATCAGAAGCACAGGAAAATTACTTTAAAGCTATGCTTACCCAACTATTTGAGACTCATAAAGAGGAAACAAACAACTCTCTCAGAACAATAACGATGCAAATTCAGTCAGTTAAAGAGGAAATGAACAAATCTTTCAAAGACTTAGCCAGTCAATTGGAGGTAAAGAAAGAAGAAATAGGCAAAATTCTTAAAGAAACACAGGCAAACATAGCCAAACAAATAGAGGCACAAATAGAGATAAAATTAGTGGCATATAGAAAAGAAATGAACAAAAAAACAGAGAACATCATAGAGAGACAGGAATCCACATTCAAACAGATGAAGGAAATGGTGGAAGGCATGAAAACGGATCTAGAATCAATAAAGAAAACACAAACTTAGAAAACCCTTGAACTGGAGAACTTGGAGAAAAGATCAGGAATCACAAAGGTAAGCATGACAAACAGAATACAAGAGATGGAAGAGAGAATCTCTGGAGCTGAAGATACACTCGCAAAAATTGATATTTCTCTAAAAAAAAAAAGTAAAATCAGAAAAGTCCCAAACACAAAATATCCAAGAAATCAAGGATGCCATGCAAAGACAAAATCTAAGAATAATAGGAATTGATGAAAAAGAAGACTCCAGGCTTGAAGGTCCAGAAAATATGTTCAAGAAAATCATAGAAGAAAATTTTCCCAACTAAAAGGAAAAGATGTCCATAAATATATAAGAGGCCTACAGAACACCAAATAGACTAGACCAGAAAAGAAACAAATCAGGTCACATCATAGTCAAAACACTAAATCTACAGAATAAAGAAAAGATATTAAAAGCACCAAGGGAAAAAGGCCAAGTAACATATGAAGGTAGATCTATCAGAATCACACCGGACTTCTCATCAGAAACTATGAAAGCCAGAAGGGCCTGGGCAAGTGTCATGGAGACTCTAAGAGATCACAAATGTCAACCCAGACTACTATACTCTGCAAAGCTTTAAATCAACATAGATGGAGAAAAAAAAATGTTCCATGAGAAAACTAAATTTATGCAATATCTACACAGCAAACCAGCCCTACAGAAGATACTAGAAGGAAAATTCCAATCCAGTGAAGACAACTTCACCCCAAAAAAACATGGCATACAGATAATATCCCAACAAAAATGAAAATAAAACAAGAAACGAAACACAGTAAGAGACCCGACTCCAATACAAAAGACACTAACATTTATTGGTCACTATTATCTATCAACATCAATGGAGTCAACTTGACAATAAAAAGACACAGACTAACAGAGTGGGTGCGAAAACAGGATCCAACATTCAGCTGCATCCAAGAAACTCACCGCTGCAGCAAAGATGAACACTACCTCAAAGTAAAGGGCTGGAAAAATGTCTTTCAAGCAAATGGACCCAGAAAACAAGCAGGAGTAGCTATCCTAATACCTAATAAAATAGACTTTCAACTAAAATTAATCAAAAAAGATGAGGAGGGATATTACATTCTCATCAAAGGAAAAATCCACCAAGAGGACATCAAATTCTGAACATCTATGCCCCAAATATAAAAGCACCTTCATTTAATAACAAAATATTACGAAAACTTAAAACACACATCGATCCCAACACCTTGATAGTGGGAGACTTCAACACCCCGCTTTCACCAAGGGACAGATCATCTAGACAAAAGCCTAATAAGGAAATAAAGGCACTTACAGAGGTCCTAAATCAAATGGACCTAATAGATGTCTACAGAACTTTCCAGGCAAACGCAAAAGAGTATACATTCTTTTCAGCACCTCATGGAACCTTCTCCAAAATAGACCATATAGTTGGTCACAAAGCAATCTTCAACAGATACAAGAAGATTAAAATAATCTCCTGTATTCTATCTGACCATCATGGAATAAAGCTGGACATCAACAACAATGGAATTAGAAAAAAGCCAACAAGCACATGGAAACTGAACAAGTTGCTGCTCAATGATAGCTGGATTAAGGAAGAAATAAAGAAAGAAATTAAAGACTTCCTAGAATTCAATGAAAATGAAGGTACAACATACCCTAATTTGTGGGACACAATGAAAGCAGTGCTTAGAGGAAAAGTCATAGCACTAAATGCCTTCAAGAAAAAAAAAAATTTTGACATCTCATAAAAGCAACTTAATGGCCCAACTGAAAGCCCTAGAGAAAAAAAGAAGCAAATGCACCCTAGAGGAGCAGACAGCTGGAAATAATCAAACTCAGGGCAGAAATCAATCAACTAGAAACAAATAAAACTATTCAAAGAATCAATGGAACCAAGAGCTGGTTCTTTGAGAAAATCAACAAGATCGACAAACCTTTAGAAAAACTAACTAAAAGACAGAGAGAAACTATCCAAATCAGGAAAATCAGAAATGAAAAGGGGGATATAATTACAGACAATGAGGAAATCCAAACAATCATTAGGTCGTACTACAAAAGCCTATAAGCCACAAAATTTGAAAATCTAAAAGAAATGGACAATTTTCTTGATAGATTGCATTTACCAAAATTAAGTCAAGATCAGGTAGAAAGATTCAATAGTCCTATTTCCCCCAAAGAAATAGAAGAAGTCATCAACAGTCTCCCTTCCAAAAAAAAGTCCTGGGCTAGGTGGATTCAGTGCAAAATTCTACCAGACCTTCAAAGAAGTGCTAACTCCAATTCTCTCCAAACTATTCCACTAAATAGAAACAGAAGGAACATTACCAAACTCATTCTATGAAGCCATAGTTACCTTGATACCTACCCCACACAAAGATCCAACAAAAAAAAGAGAACTTCAGACCTATCTCTCTTATGAACATTGATGCAAAAATACTCAATAAAATACTTGCAAACCAAATCCAAGGACACATAAAAGATGTCATTCACATGACCAAGTAGGCTTCATCCCAGACATGCAGGGGTGGTTCAACATATGGAAATCCATCAATGTAATCCACCACATAAACAAACTGAAGGAGAAAAAAACCACATGATCATCTCCTTAGATGCCGAACAAGCATTTGACAAAGTCCAATACCCATTCATGTTTAAAGTCTTGGAGAGATCAGGGATATAAGGCACATATCTAAACATAGTAAAGGCAATATACAGCAAGCCTATAGCCAATGTCAAACTCAATGGAGAGAAACTTAAATCAATTCCACTGAAATCAGGGACAAGGCAAGGCTGCTCACTCTCTCCCTACCTCTTCAACATAGTACTTGAAGTCCTAGCCAGAGCAATAAGACAACTAAAGGTGATCAACGGGGTACAAATCAGAAAGGAAGAGATCAAAGTGTCACTATTCGCAGATGATATGATAGTATACATAAGCGACCCTAAAAAATTCACCCAGAGAACTCCTCCAGCTGATAAACACCTTCAGCAAAGTGGCAGGATACAAAATCAACTCAAAAAAATAAGAAGCCCTCCTGTTTACCAAAGACAAAAGGGCTGAGAAAGAAATAAGGGAAACAACACCCTTCACAATAGCCACAAACCACATAAATTACCTTGAGGTGACACTAACCAAGCAAGAGAAAGACCTGTTTGAGAAAAACTTCAAGTCTCTGAAGGAAAAATTGAAGAAGATATCAGAAGATGGAAAGATCTCCTGTGCTCATGGATTGGTAGGATTAACATTATGAAAATTGCCATCCTGCCAAAAGCAATCTACAGATTCAACGCAATTTCCATCAAAATTCCAACTCAATTATTTACAGACCTTGAAAAAAAGATTTTCAGCTTCATATGGAGAAACAAAAAACCCAGTATCTCCAAAACAATCCTGTACAACAACAGATCATCTGGAGGTATCACCATCCCCGATCTCAAGTTGTACTACAGAGCAATAGTAATAAAAACTGCATGGTATTGGCATAGAAACAGAAAGCAGGATCAATGGAACCAAATAAAAGACCCAGAAATAAACCCATACACCTATGAATACTTGATTTTTGACAAAGCAGCCAAATCCATTCAATGGAAAAAAGACAGTATCTTCAACAAGTGGTGTGGGTCCAACTAGACGTCTAAATGCAGAAAAATGAAAATAGATTCATATTTATCACCCTACAGAAAACTAAAGCGCAAGTGGATCAAAGACCTCAACATAAAACCATATACTCTAAATTGGTTAGAAAAAAAAGTGGGGAACAGCCTAGAACTCATTGGCACAGTAGACAACTTCCTAAACAGACCACCAACAGCACAGGCTCTAAGAGCAACAATCAATAAATGGGACCTCATGAAGCTGAAAAGCTTCTGTAAAGCAAAGGACGCCGTCATCAAAACAAAACAACTGCCTACAGATTGGGAAAGAATCTTTACCAACCCTTTATCTGACAGAGGGCTAATATCGAGTATATACAAAGAACTAAAGAAGCTGAAAAACAGCAAACCAAGTAATCCACTTAAAAAATGGGAAACAGAGCTAATCAGACAATTCTCCATAGAGGAATATCAAATGGCAGAGAAACACTTAAAGAAATGCTCAACATCATTAGCCGTTAGGGAAATGCAAATCAAAACGACCCTGAGAATTCACCTTACACCCATCAGAATGGCCAAGATGAAAAACTCAAGGGACAACACATGCTAGAGAGGTTGTGGAGAAAAAGGAACCCTCCTCCATTGCTGGTGGGAATGTAAACTGGTACAACCACTTTGGAAATCAATCTGGCGCTTACTCAGACAATTAGGAATAATGCTTCCTCAAGACCCAGCCATACCACTGCTAGGTATATACCCAATATTTGCTCAAGTACACAAGGACATTTGCTCAACCCTGTTTGTAGCAGCTTTATTTGTAATAGCCAGAACCTGAAAACAACCCAGATGTCCATCATTGAAGGAATGGATACAGAAATTGTGGTATTTTTACACAATGGAATACTACTCAGCAATCAAAAATGAGGAAATCATGAAATTTGCAGGCAAATGGTGGGATCTTGGAAAGATCATTCTGAGTGAAGTATCCCAGAAGGAGAAAGACAAATACAGTATATACTCCCTTATATAGACCTATAAGATATGATAAACATAATGAAATCTATACACCTAAAGAAGATAACCAAGAAAGTAGACACGAGGTTAGATGATCAATCCTCACTTAGAAAGACAAATGGTATGTGCATTGGACATATGACAGGAGTCTACTGCAGAAGGCATCTGAAAGACTCTACCAAGCAGCATTTCAAAACAGATACTAAGACTCATAACCAAACCTTCTGCAGAAGGGGAGTTAGTATGATGGGGAAAGGATAGGAGCCCCACAAGGACCAAATATATCTGGGCACAGAGAATTTTTCTGAAACTGTTTCTCCAACCAAGGACCATGTATGGATATAACCTAGAACCTTTACTCAGATGAAGCTCGTGTTAGCTCAATAACCAATTGGTTTCCCATAGTAAGGAGAACAGAAACTATTTCTGACAGGAACTCAATGGCAGGCTCTTTGACCTCCCCACCCCTCAAGGGAGGAACAGTCCTGCTAGGCCACAGAGGAGGACTTTGCAGCCAGCCCTGAAGATACCTGATAAAGCAGGGCTAGACGAAAGGGGAGGAGGTCCTCCCCATCAGTGGATTTAGAAAGGGGCAAGGAGAAGCTGAGGGAGGGAGGTTGGGATTGGGAGAGAATAAGGGAGCAGGATACAGCTGGAATACAGAGTTAATAAAATGTAAGAAATAATAATAAACAATAAAAAATAAATAGTCAGAAATAATCACAAAAACGTTTAGAGTTCTATACCTATATTAACTTTTTTAATTAAATTTTTATTTTTATATATTAATTAAAGTTTATTCATTTTGTCTCCCAGCTGTAGCCCATCTCCCATTCCCTCCCATTCCCACCCTCTCTTCCTTATCTTATCCCATGCCCCTGTCCAAGTCCACTGATAGGAGAGGTCCTCCTCCCCTTCCATCTGACCCTAGCTTATCAGGTCTGATCAGGACTGGTGGCAATGACCTCCTCTGTAGCCTGGCAAGGCTGCTCCCAGCCTCAGGGGCAGGTGATCAAAGAACCAGCCAGTGAGTTCATGTCAGAAACAGTCTCTGTTTCCCTTTCTAGGGTACCCACTTGGATACTGAGCTGCCATGGGCTACATCTGAGCAAGGGTTCTAGGTTATCTCCATGAATGGTCCTTTGTTGGAGTATCAGTCTCAGAAAAGATCCCTGGCCCAGATTTTTTCTTCTGTTGTTCTCCTTGTAAAGCTCCTGTCTTCTCCAGGTCTATCTCCCCCTTCCTTCCTGCCCAAAGTTTGGTTATGAGTCTCAGCATCTGCTTTGATACACTGCTGGTTAGAGTCTTTCAGAGGACCTTTATGCTAGGCTCCTGTCCTGTTTCTTATTTTCTGCTTCTTCCAATGTTTATCCTGTTTGTCTTTCTGAGTAAGGATTTATCATCTTACCCACAGTTCTCCTGCTAAGAAGCTAAACAAGAAGGAGAACCCTAAATTATCTTTTATTCTTATTAGTATTACCTACTGAAGAGTTTAAGTTAGCCTGGGTACAACTCCATTTTGAAATAGAGCCATCGAAACTGGGAGCTGAAATCAGGTATCAGGAAATATCAAAGAATATACATTTGGCAGACAACAAAGTTAACTCTCCTAGCAACCACCTCCAGGAAATATCACAGAATAAATGCCTCATAGAAAATAGAGACAAAATCCCTGGCAATAATCAATGAGAACTGATTGGGAATCGGGTGGGAAAATTCTCCCAATGTTTCAGATATAGTTTAGATGAATAGTTATTGTAATTAAATGCCTTAGCAATTGTGAATTTGTGCCTCAGAGAAGGTCATGGAACTTTTACCCAATCCTGTAACTTAAGACATGGCCCCCCCACTTGCTGTCATGGAAACATGTACCCCCCTGCTTGATGTCATGGAAACCCCATGCTCACAGACATTCCCTTTAAAAATCCTGCTCACTCAGAGCTCGAGGTCCCACTTCTCTACTGATGAGTCACTGAGACTTGGGTCCCGAGTTCGATGGGTCTCATAATAAAGCTCTCCCGCTGTTGCATCAAATCGTTTCCTGGAGGTCTCTGAGGGTCCTGTGAAACTGGCATTACATTACATGAAAAAATTTTTCTTAAATTCCAAACAACTTAAGCTTAATTGTATACTTATAACTCTTTGGTCTTCAAACCCACCAAAGACCTGAGAAGTAATAAATTAGTTACTAGAGTAAATAGGAAGTGCATGTTATCAGCTACCAAAAGTCAAGAACAAACAAAAGAAAACAAACAAATCATTGACAGAGACAGTTTGATGCCTGAACGAATAACAAGAACACTCTATAACATTGGAGCATCATCTTCAGCCTTCTAGCTCAGTATATTAAACAGACATATATTTGAAACAGGAACTGTTTAGAACTTGCTTATCCTGTCTTGGCAGAGTTCAGCAGTTGACTTGTCCTGCATTTAAGCTTGCCCATTTTTGGCAGAATTCGGTCTGATGTGAAACAAGGGCATTTTCTTTTTGTCCGAATGGCTCATTTGCCACATTTGAAGTCATCTCCATATTGAGGTTCTTTGATACTTATCATATTTTTTGAGGTAACTTGGGTGCTGCCAGGAGATGACTTATCTCATTGTCAAACAATCTTTAAAATAATGAAAACAGAGGGGGCAGGGCAAGATGGAGGCGCTGGGAGGACTCTCATTCTGAGGAGCAGCACAGCAGGATTGGCACAGTGACCAGCAATCAGAACTCTCGGCCATAAAACACAAGTGATTGTGTTTCACAGGTGAGAGGATACCCCACGGTGGGGGATTCAATCAGCTTTAACTCACCCGGCTAAACCTCGGAAGAGATCCCGGTTCCAGCAGGCGCTTGGTCATCAGCCCGGGGCTACACGCCAGCGAAATCTGGTAACGATCCCAGACTGAACTGTGGGCCCACAGCACCATAGACTGGAATTCCCAGTCGAGAGATAACCCCACGGAGCAGGAAACATTTGGGACCGACCCCAGGTTACCCAGACATCACCTAGAAAAGACTCGGGTTCGGCGGGTACGCCAAGAGCCAACGTGGACCCAGAGCCGGGAACCCAGGCCCCTGCATGGAGCCCTGCCTGCTCGCGTGATTCGCTGCCTCAGATAGAACAGTGGGCACCAGGGCACCAGGGCACCAGACTGTGTGTCTCTGGCAGGAGGAAACCTCCAGCGGAGGGGGTCAGCAGCTCTAACGCTTAGGACACACAGCACCAAAACACTTCCTGGACTCATGCAGACTCTAGTGCAGGCAGGAGCGCTGTGCTCTGCCGCCATTGTTGAGTTCCCCTGGGGCACTGGGACACACAGCTGCATCCTCGGACCTGCAGGAGCCGAAGAGCCATTACAGCAGCCCTCGGATACTGCGCCAGGGATCGGCCAGTTATCCCTGGCTGGACTGTCAAAACTGTGGGAATCCCTGGTCCTTCAGGGGGGCGGCACCCACAACATCTGGACCAGAGCAGTGCCTGCAGCCGCCATCCCAGAGACACACAGCTTCTGGTCCAGAGTGAGGCACCCAGCCTCCAGACCAGAGCAGTGCCCCCAGGCGCCAACTCAACCTAAGTGCACATTCTCCAGGTCCAGAGCTGAGCAATCAGCCTCTGGCCCAGAGACTTGCTGAGTGCACCTCCCACTTTCCTGGACAGAACTGTGCACCCCAAGATAACAGAATGAGTTTCCCTGTTGGAAGAAAACCCCACAGCTAGGGAATCAGCAGTTTCTTCAAGAGGACTGTACATGGAAATTTAGTGAGCAGCAGCACACTAAATTTATAACAAGAAACCCAGCAGTGGGGCAGATGTCTTGAGAAATTCTATGGGTAAGAGGAGATCCTCCCCTGCCTAACATAGACCACAGCTACTACTCAGGGCTATAAACCTGAGGTGAGCAGTGGCAATTCCTGAGAAACACTGGCCATACAGTGAGCATAACCAAAAAGCAGAGAAGGACTCCTTCAGGAAAAATCATCTTCCGGCCAAGGGGATACTCCCTACCTCAGGACTCCAGGAAGCACAGAAACTAACAGCCAACACCTAAATCAGCCCAATGGGTAGAGGTCAGCGTAAAGGCTCAACCAACAAAAGACAGAGCAATATGGCATCTCCAGAACCCAGCCATCCAGGGGCGAACAGCCCTGAACAATGCAGCATAATAGAAAATCAAGAAGATGACCTTACATCTATGTTGATGAAGAGAATAATAGAGGAAACAAATAAAATACGTAAAGAATTAGAGGAAGATAAAACCAAAAAGATCATGGCTATCTGTAAAGAAATGGAGGAAGATAAAGACAAGCAGATTAAGGCCATCCAAGAAAAAATACAGGAAGATGCAGCCAAACAGCTTGTGGCCTTCAGAGAAGAAATAATTAAATCACTGAAAGAAATCAAAGAGACAGAGTTGAAGGAACTAAAAAAAAAAGAGGAAAATACAAACAGACAGGTGAAGGAAGTAAACAAAACAACTCAAGACCTGAAGATAGAAATAGAAAAATTAAGGAAAACACAAATGGAGGAAATAATGGAGAGGAAGAATTTAGGGAAGAAAACAGGAACTACAGAGGTAAGCATAACCAACAGAATACAAGGAATGGAAGAAAGAACCTCAGGTGTAGAAGATACAATGGAAGAAATCAATGTATCTGTCAAAGAAAATGTTAAATCCACAAAATTCCTGACACAGACCGTCCAAGAAATCCAAGACAATATGAAAAGACAAAACCTAAGAATAATAGGAATGGAGGAAAAAGAAGACTCCCTTCTGCAAGGCCCAGAAAATATTTTCAACAAAATCATTGAAGAAAATTTCCCCAAGTTAAAGGAGAAGCCAATAAGGATACATGAGGCCTACAGAACACCCAACAAATTTGACCAGAAAAGAAAATCCTCCCGCCACATGATAATCAAAACAGTAAGTATACAGAACAAAGAAAAAATACTAAAAGCTGCAAGGGAAAAAGGCCAAGTAACATATAAGGGCAAACCCATTAGAATCACACCTAACTTTTCAACAGAAACTATGAAAGCCAGAAGGGCCTGGACAGATATCATGCAGACCCTAAGAGAACACAGATATCAGCCCAGGCTACTATAACCTGCAAAACTCTCAGACCTCATAGACGGAGAAAACAAGATATTCAATGACAAAAACAAATTTCAACAATACCTACACACAAATCAGGCATTACAGAAGATACTGGAAGGGAAAATACAACCAAGAAAATTAGCTTCTGTCAAGAAAACACAGGAAATAATTAACCTTACTACAGCAAAACAAAAAGCAACCAAGCACACAACCTTATGAACACAGCCAATATCAAAATCAAAGGATCTAACAGCCACTGGTCATTAATTTCTCTCAACATCAATGGACTCAACTCTCCAGTAAAATGATACAGATTAACAGAATGGATATGTAAACAAAACCCAGCAATCTGTTGCATACAAGAAACACACCTAAGACACAAAGATAGACATTACCTGAGGGTAAAAGGTTGGAAGAAGACTTTCCAAGCAAATGGACCCAAGAAACAAGCAGGAGTAGCCATTCTAATATCTGATAAAATAGACTTTAAACCAAAATTAATAAAAAGAGATGAGGAAGGACACTTCATACTCATCAAGGGAAAATTCCAACAGAAAGACATCAAAATCCTGACCATCTATGCCCCAAATGCAAGAGCACCCACATTTGTTAAAGAAACATTGATAAAATTTAAACCACATATAGATCCCCACACATTAATAGTGGGAGACTTCAACACCTCACTCTCAACAAAGGACAGGTCAACAAAACAGAAATTAAACAAAGAAACAATATCTCTGACAGAGGTCATGAATCAAATGGACCTCACAAACATTTACAGAACTTTACACCCCAAAGCAAAAGAATTTACCTTCTTCTCAGCGCCCCATGGAACCTTCTCCAAAATAGACCATATAGTTGGTCACAAAGCAAGCCTCAACAGATACAAGAAGACTGAAATCATCCCTTTTATCCTGTCTGATCACCATGGAATAAAGCTGGACTTCAACAACAACAGAAATAGCAAAAAGTCTACACACATATGGAAACTGAACAATGTGTTACTAAATGACAGCTGGGTCAGGGAAGAAATAAAGAAAGAAATTAAAGCCTTTCTAGAACTCAATGAAAATGAAGACACAACATACCCTAACTTGTGGGACACAATGAAAGCAGTGCTAAGAGGAAAGTTCATAGCACTAAGTGCCTTCAAGAAGAAAATCGAGACAACTCATTCAAGCAACTTAATGGCCCACTTAAAAACCCTAGAAAAAGAAGAAGCAGACACACCAAAAAGGAGTAGACGGCTGGAAATAATCAAACTCAGGGCTGAAATCAATCAATTGGAAACAAATAAAACAATTCAAAGAATCAATGAAACCAAGAGCTGGTTCTTTGAGAAAATCAACAAGATCGACAAACCCTTAGCCAAGCTAACTAAAAGGCAGAGAGACCCTACCCAAATCAACAAAATCAGAAATGAAAAGGGGGACATAACTACATACACTGAGGAAATCCAAACAATCATTAGGACTTACTTCAAGTCTATACTCAACAAAATTTGAAAATCTAAATGAAATGGACAATTTTCTTGATCGATTTGACACACCAAAGCTGAATCAGGACCAGGTAAATCAATTAAATAGTCCTATATCCCCCAAAGAAATAGAAGCAGTCATCAAAAGTCTCTCATCCAAAAAAATCCCAGGACCAGATGGCTTCAGCGCAGAATTCTACCAGACCTTCAAAGAAGAGCTAACTCCAATTCTCTTCAAAACATTCCACAAAACAGAAACAGAAGGAACATTACCAAACTCATTCTATGAAGCCACAATCACCTTGGTACCTAAACCTCACAAAGACTCAACAAAGAAAGAGAATTTCAGGCCAATCTCCCTTATGAACATTGATGCAAAAATACTTAACAAAATACTTGCAAACCGGATCCAAGAACACATCAAAGATATTATCCACTATGACCAAGTAGGCTTCATCCCAGATATGCAGGGGTGGTTCAATATACAGAAATCCATCAATGTGATCCACCATATTAACAAACTGAAAGAAAAAAAACACATGATAATCTCCCTCGATGCTGAAAAAGCATTTGACAAAATCCAACATCCATTCATGTTTAAAGTACTGGAGAGATCAGGGATACAAGGCACATATCTAAACATAGTAAAGGCGATATACAGCAAGCCTATAGCCACATCAAACTGAACGGAGAAAAACTTAAAACAATCCCACTGAAATCAGGGACAAGACAAGGCTGCCCACTCTCTCCATATCTTAGTGCTGGAAGTCCTTGCTAGAGCAATAAGACAGTCGAAGGAGATCAAGGGGATACAGATGGTAAAGGAAGAAATTATCACTATTTGCAGATGATATGATAGTATATATGTGTGACCCCCAAAACACTACCAGGGAACTCCTACAGCTGATAAACACCTTCAGTAAAGTGGCCGGATACAAAATTAACTCAAAAAAATCAGTAGCACACCTGTATACAAAAGACAAAAGGGCTGAGAAAGAAATTAGAGAAACAACACCATTCACAATAGCCACAAATTACATAAAGTACCTTGGTGTAACCCTAACCAAGCAAGTCAAAGACTTGTATGAAAAAAATTTCAAGTCTCTGAAGAAAGAATTAGAGGAAGATATGAGAAGATGGAAAGATCTCCCATGTTCATGGCTTGGCAGGGTTAACATAGTAAAAATGGCCATCTTACCAAAAGCAATCTACAGATTTAATGCAATTCCCATCAAATTGCCAACACAATTCTTTACAGACCTGGAAAGAAAAATTCTCAACTTCGTATGGAATAACAAGAAACCGAGAATTGCTAAATCAATCCTCTACAATAAAAGGTCTTCTGGAGGTATCTCCATCCCTGATCTCAAGCTGTACTATAGAGCAACAGTTATAAAAACTGCATGGTTCTGGCATAGAAACAGAATGGTGGATTAATGGAATCGAACAGAAGACCCAGAAATAAATCCACACACTTATGGACACCTGATTTTTTACAAAGATGCCAAAACCATACAATGGAAAAAAGATAGCATCTTCAACAAATGGTGCTGGTCCAACTGGATGTCAACATGTAGAAAAATGAAATAGATCCATACTTATCACCCTGCACAAAACTGAAGTCCAAGTGGATCAAAGACCTCAACATAAAACCAGACACATTAAATCGGCTAGAAAAAAAGTGGTGAATACCCTAGAACTCATTGGTACAGGAGAAAACTTCCTGAACAGAACACCAACAGCACAGGCTCTAAGAGCAACAATCAATAAATGGGACCTCATGAAATTGAAAAGCTTCTGTAAACCAAAGGACACAGTCATCAAAACAATACGACTGCCTACAGATTGGGAAAGAATCATCACCAACCCTTTATCTGACAGAGGACTCATATCCAATATATATAAAGAACTAAACAAGCTGAAAAGCAACAAACCAAGTAATCCACTTAAATAATGGGGAATAGAGCTAAAGAGAGAATTCTCTGTAGAGGAATATCGAATGGCAGAGAAGCACTTAAAGAAATGCTCAACTTCATTAGCCATTAGGGAAATGCAAATCAAAACAACCCTGAGATTTCACCTTACACCCATCAGAATGGCCAAGATGAAAAACTCAAGGGACAACACATGCTGGAGAGGTTGTGGAGAAAGGGGAACCCTTCTCCACTGCTGGTGGGAATGTAAACTGTTACAACCACTCTGGAAATCAATCTGGCGCTTTCTCAGACAACTAGGAATAGCGCTTCCTCAAGATCCAGCCATACCACTCCTAGGCATATACCCATATACACAACAAGGACATTTGCTCAACCATGTTTGTAGAAGCTTTATTTGTAATAGCCAGAAGGTGGAAACAACCCAGATGCCCCTCAACTAAAGAATGGATGCAGAAACTGTGGTACATCTATACAATGGAGTATTACTCAGCAATGAAAAGTAAGGAAATCATGAAATTTGCAGGTAAATGGTGGGACCTGGAAGGGATCATCTTGAGTGAGTTGTCCCAGAAGCAAAAAGACACGCATGGTATATACTCACTCATATAAACATACATTATAGAATAAACCCACTAAAATCTGTACATCTAAACAAACTAAGCAAAAGAGAGGACCCTAACTAAAATGTTCAATCCCCATCCTGAAAGGCAAGGAGGATGGACATCAGAAGAAAAAGAAAATAGGAAACAACCTTGGAACCTGCTACAGAGGGCCTCTGAAAGCCAGAAGAAAACAGGAAACAACCTTGAAACCTGCCACAGAGGGCCTCTGAATGTTTCTGCAGTATAGACTGTCAAAGCAGATGCTGAGCCTGATGGACAACTGATGAGCAGAGTGAATGGAATTTTATGTAAGAAGTGGGAAATAGTAAGAGCTGGAGGGGACAGGAACTCCACAAGGAGAGCAACAGAACAAGATAATTTGAACACAGGGAACTTCCCAGAAAATCATACTCCAACCAAGGACTATTCGTGGAGATGACCTGGAACCCCTGCACAGGTGTAGCCCATGGCAGTTCAGTGTCCAAGTGGTTTACATAGTAATGGGAAGAGAGACTGCCTCTGACATAATCTGATTGGCCTGCTCGTTGATCACTTCCCCCTGAGGGGTGAGCAGCCTTACCAGGCCACAGTAGAGGACAATGCAGCCACTTTTGATGAGAACTGATAGACTAAGATCAGAAAGGAGAGGAGAACCTCCCCTATCAGTGGACTTGGGGAGTGGCATGCATGCAGAAAGGGGAGGGAGGGTGGGATCGGGAGGGAAGGAGGGAGGGGCTTATGGGGGGATACAAAATGAATAAAGTATAATTAATAAAATAATAATAATGAAAACATTTTTTAAATGCCATATTCTATAGGTCGCTGAGATTTTTGAAGACTTACCCATCTATCTATCTGTTAAACCTATGGTGTATACTCCTGTAATAAATTAGACTATTGTCTGATATGACTATGAGTTAATTAACTAACAATTAACTTGCATTACCTTATATCCCAATCTTATTTTCTCTCTGAATAAGATCATTAACGACTTAATGATCTCCCAATGACAATAAACATTCTTAGCCCCAGGAAACAATCAAAACCTACCCAAACCCCTTTAAAGGAAATTGGGCATCATTTTCATGAGTTTTTTTTCTAGCTGATTTTTTGGACATGCAAAAATCCTATGGCGGAGGGAAGGAGCAAAGGAAACTGGGGAAAAAAATGGTTAATTAAGCAAACATTAACATTTTGTGGTCCAGTCTTTGAATGTTGAGAAATTTCAGGCTTAATAGAAGTCCTGTTTGGAACAGTCTAAAATACTGAACCAACCAATGGCAATTAGTAGCTTTCTTAATAGCTCTCTCGGGAGCAGGCTTTGATGAAAAACAGCAATTGAAGCAGCTGAGGCATGAATAAGCAGAATTCTGGAACATGCAAGATCCTGGAACAGATATGTCAACATCTCCACATGTTGGAAGGATGAATTCTGTCAGGTTTGATCTAGTGTCTCTGGTGTCCTGTCCTTTTGTTCTGGAAACATATAATTTCTTACAAGCATTATACATTCCTAAAATTATAAATGTGTGAGATGTGCAGGATGAAACCAAACTGTAAACCTATTTTATCTGTGCCAATTAAAAGAATGCACAATAAATTTTGAGGTATTGTAGCCAAGGATTTATTGGCCATGTATTGTTGAAGTTCTGGCTAGAGACATTTTTATCTCAGTTAGTTTCAGAGTTGTTTCCATGTAAAGAGGTCAGCACTTTATGTTACCTGCTCTGTTTAGTCTTCTTGATTTCTCTCTTCTTGTGTGTGGCCAAGATCTTCTGGTGGTCTTCTCCTGTCACATCTGAGTTTTATTAGTTTTGATGGAACCGTAATTTCTCTTCTCCTGTATGAATATATGCAAAACCTCTTCCCCAGCATAACACATTCCCTGCTTTCCATTGTGAAGTTAGGGTATCTTTAAAATATATAGGTTAAAATAATTCAGCAGTTTTTTCTACCAACCAGTGTCTCTCCACAGCCACTTTTGGTTGTTGATTAACATTTAAGAAATTTAAGGTCAATAAAGCATTATACAATCTGTCTCTGGGTCTCTGACACTCCTCCTTGTTTGTTAAGCATGTCCCTTAAAGTACAATTGGATCTTTCAATGACTGCTTGACCTGTTGGATTGTGTGCTGTACCTATGACATGTTTTATCTTATGATATGTAAAAAAATCATTTTGTTTTATTAGAGACATACACTGTAGCATTATCAGTCTTAATTTGTTTAGATATACGTTTAATTGCCATCACTTATAATAAATGCATAATATTACCAAATCAGCCTTTTCATGATTTAAGGCTTTTGCCTGTTGAAACCCTGAATATGTGTCTATAGGATGGTGCATATATTTTAGTTTACCAAATTCTGTAAAATAAAACATGTCTATTTGCCAAACTTCATTTCTTTTTTTTTTTTATTTTTTTCTTATCAGTTACATTTTATTAACTCTGTACCCAGGCCATGTCCCGATCCCTCATTCCCTCCCAGTCCCTCCCTCCCTCCCTCCTCTCCACCATGCCCCTTGCCAAGTCCACTGATAGGGGGGGACCTCCTCCCCATTCATCTGATCCTGTTTTATCGGGTATCTTCAGGACTGGCTGCAAAGCTCTCCTCTGTGGCCTAACAGGATTGCTCTTCCCTTGGGGGGTGGGGAGGCCAAAG
The DNA here is from genome assembly GCF_907164565.1 of Psammomys obesus. NCBI lineage: Eukaryota > Metazoa > Chordata > Mammalia > Rodentia > Muridae > Psammomys > Psammomys obesus. The sequence continues at coordinate 56,609,091 of NW_026585644.1, forward strand.
AGCCAGTCATTGAGTTCCTCATAGAAATAGTCCTTGTTCCCCTCACTATGGGAAACCAATTGGTTACTGAGCTACCACAGGCTACATCTGAGCAGAGGTTCTAGGTTACATTCATACATGGTCCTTGGTTGCATGTCAGTCTCAGAAAAGACCCTGTGCCCAGAAATCTTTGGTCCTTGTGGAGCTCCTATCCTTTCCTCATCAGACTAACTCCCCTTCTTTCTTATGATTCCCTGTACTCTGCCAAAGGTTTGGTCATGAGTATTTGCTTTGAAAACACTGCTAGTTAGAGTCTTTCCAATGCGCTCAGTAGACTCCTGTCATACGTTCAATGCACATGCCATCTGTCATTCTACACGAGGATTGATCATCTTAACCCATGTCCACTCTCTTGATTATCTTTTTTAGGTGTAGAGATTTCATTATGTTTATTATATCTTATAGGTCTATATAAGTAAGTATATACCGTGTTTGTCTTTCTCCTTCTGGGATATTTCACTCAGGATGATCTTTTCTAGGTCCCATCATTTGCCTGCAAAATTCATGATTTCCTCCTTTTTGATTGCTGAGTAGTATTCCATTGTGTAAAAATACCACAATTTCTGTACCCATTCCTCCGTTGATGGACATCTGGGTTGTTTCCAGGTTCTGGCTATTGCAAATAAAGCTGCTATAAACATGGTTGAGCCAATATCCCTTTTGTGTACTTGAGCAAAGTTTGGGTATATACCTAGCAGTGGTATAGCTGGGTCTTGAGGAAGCACTATTCCTAATTGTCTTAGAAAGCGCCAGATAGATTTCCAGAGTGGTTGTACCAGTTTACATTCCCACCAGCAGTGGAGGAGGGTTCCTCTTTCTCCACAACCTCTCCAGCATGTGTTGTCCCTTGAGTTTTTCATTTTGGCCATTCTGATGGGTGTAAGGTGATATCTCAGGGTCGTTTTGATTTGCATTTCCCTGATGGCTAATGAGGATGAGCATTTCTTTAAGTGTTTCTCTGCCATTCGATATTCCTCTGTCGAGAATTCTCTGTTTAGCTCTGTTCCCCATTTTTTAATTGGATTACTTGGTTTGCTGCTTTTCAGCTTCTTTAGTTCTTTGTATATACTCGATATTAGTCCTCTGTCAGATAAAGGGTTAGTGAAGATTCTTTCCCAATCTGTAGGCAGGCGTTTTGTTTTGATGACAGTGTCCTTTGCTTTACAGAAGCTGTTCAGTTTCATGAGGTCCCATTTATTGATTGTTGCTCTTAGAGCCTGTGCTGTTGGTGTTCTGTTCAGGAAGTTGCATCCTGTGCCAATGAGTTCTAGGCTGTTCCCCACTTTTTCTTCTAACAGATTTAGAGTATCTGATTTTATGTTGAGGTCTTTGATCCACTTGGACTTTAATTTTGTGCAGGGTGATAAGTATGGATCTATTTTCATTTTTATGCATGTAGACATCCAGTTGGACCAGCACCATTTGTTGAAGATGCTGTCTTTTTTCCATTGAACGGTTTTGGCTTCTTTGTCAAAAATTAAGTACTCATAGGTGTGTGGGTTTATTTCTGTGTCTTCTATGTGGTTCCATTGATCCTCCTTTCTGTTTTTATGCCAATACCATGCAGTTTTTATTACTATTGCTCTGTAGTACAACTTGAGATCAGGGATGGAGATACCTCCAGATGATCTGTTGTTGTACAGGATTGTTTTAGAGACTCTGGGTTTTTTGTTTCTCCATATGAAGCTGAAAATCTTTTTTTCAAGGTCTGTAAAGAATTGAGTTGGTATTTTGATGGGAATTGCATTGAATCTGTAGATTGCTTTTGGCAGGATGGCCATTTTCACAATGTTAATCCTACCAAACCATGAGCATGGGAGATCTTTCCATCTTCTGAGATCTTCTTCAATTTCTTTCTTCAGAGACTTGAAGTTGTTCTCAAACAGGTCTTTCACTTGCTTGGTTAGTGTCACCCCAAGGTACTTTATGTGGTTAGTGGCTATAGTGAAGGGTGTTGTTTCCCTAATTTCTTTCTCGGCCCTTTTGTCTTTGGTATACAGGAGGGCTTCTGATTTTTTTGAGTTGATTTTGTATCCTGCCACTTTGCTGAAGGTGTTTATCAACTGGAGGAGTTCTCTGGTTGAATTTTTGGGGTCATTCATATATACTATCATATCATCTGCGAAAAGTGACACTTTGACCTCTTCCTTTCTGATTTGTATCCCGGTTGATCTCCTTTAGTTGTCTTATTGCTCTGGCTAGGACTTCAAGTACTATGTTGAAGAGGTAGGGAGAGAGTGGGCAGCCTTGTCTTGTCCCTGATTTCAGTGGGATTGATTTAAGTTTCTCTCCATTGAGTTTGATGTTGGCTATAGGCTTGCTGTATATTGCTTTTACTATGTTTAGATATGTGCCTTGTATTCCTGATCTCTCCAAGACTTTAAACATGAATGGGTGTTGGTCTTTGTCAAATGCTTTTTCAGCATCTAAGGAGATGATCATGTGGTTTTTCTCCTTCAGTTTGTTTATGTGGTGGATTACATTGATGGATTTCCGTATATTGAACCATCCTTGCATGCCTGGGATGAAGCCTACTTGGTCGTGGTGGATGATATCTTTGATGTGTTCTTGGATTCGGTTTGCAAGTATTTTATTGAGTATTTTTGGGTCAATGTTCATAAGAGAGATAGGTCTGAAGTTCTCTTTTTTTGTTGGGTCTTTGTGTGGTTTAGGTATCAGGGTGACTGTTGCTTCATAGAATGAGTTTGGTAATGTACCTTCTGTTTATATTTTGTGGAATAGTTTGAGGAGAATTGGTGTGAGTACTTCTTTGAAGGTCTTGTAGAATTCCACGCTGAAACCATCTGGCCCAAGGCTTTTTTTGGAGGGGAGACTGTGAATGACTGCTTCAATCTCCTTGGGGGATATAGGGCTGTTCAGTCTTTCTACCTGATCTTGACTTAATGTTGGAAGATGGAATCTATCAAGAAAATTGTCCATTTCATTTAGATTTTCAAATTTTGTAGCATATAGGCTTTTGTAGTATGACCTAATGATTGTTTGAATTTCCTCTGTGTCTGTAGTTATGTCACCCTTTTCATCTCTGATTTTGTTGATATGGATAGATTCTCTCTGCTTTTTAGTTAGTTTGGCTAAGGGTTTGTCTATCTTGTTGATTTTCTCAAAGAACCAGCTCTTGGTTTCATTGATTCTTTGAATAGTTTTATTTGTTTCTAATTGATTGATTTCAGCCCTGAGTTTGATTATTTCCAGCATTCTGCTCCTCTTGAGTGTGTCTGCTTCTTTTTTTTCTAGGGTTTTCAGTTGGGCCATTAAGTTGTTTGTATGTGCTGTTACGAATTTCTTCTTGCAGGCACTTAGTGCTATAAATTTTCCCCTGAGCACTGCTTTCAGTGTGTCCCATAAATTTGGGTATGTTGTGCCTTCATTTTCATTGAATTCTATGAAGTCTTTAATTTCTTTATTTCTTCCTTAACCCAGCTGTCGTTGAGTAACAGGTTGTTCAGTTTCCATGTATGTGTAGGCAGTTTGTTATTTCTGTTGTTGTTGAGGTCCAGCTTAAGTCCATGGTGGTCAGATAGAATACAAGGGATTATTTCAATCTTTTTGTATCTGTTGAGGCTTTCTTTATGAACAACTATATGGTCTATTTTGGAGAACATTCCATGTGGTGCTGAAAAGAAGGTATACTCTTTTGAGTTTGGATGAAAAGATCTGTGGACATCTATTAGGTCCATTTGATTTAGGGACTCTGTAAGTGTTTTTATTTCCCTATTTGTTTTCTGTTTAGTTGATCTGTCCCTTGGTGAGAGTGGAGTGTTGAAGTCTCCCACTATTAGGGTTTTAGGATCAATGTGCGATTTAAGCTTTAATATTGTTTCATTTACAAATATAGGTGTTCTTGTATTTGGGGCATAGATATTCAAAATTGTGATGTCCTCTTGGTGGATTTTTCCTTTGATAAGAATATAGTGACCGTCCTTATCTTTTTTGATTAACTTGGGTTGAAAGTCTATTTTATTAGATATTAGGATGGCTACTCCCGCTTGTTTTCTGGAACCATTTGCTTGAAAGACAGTTTTCCAGCCCTTTACTCTGAGGTAGTGTTTCTCTTTGTTGCATAGGTGTGTTTCTTGGATGCAACAGAATGATGGATCCTGTTTCCGCAACCATTCTGTTAGTCTGTGTCTTTTAATTGGGGAGTTGAGTCCGTTGATGTTGATAGAAACTAGTGACCAACAGTTGTTACTTATTTTAGATGTGGTGTTGGTGGTGTCACTGAGTTTCATTGCTTGTCTTCTTTTGTTTTTTTTTGTTGTTGTTGTTGTTGTTGTGTAGTTATCTATTTCCTCTGGTTCCTTCGATGTAGTTGTTTTCTTTGGTTTGGAGTTTCCCTTGTAGTAACTTCTGTATATCTGGGATACTATGTAGATATTGTTTTTTTTTTTTAATCTTTTATTTTTTTTATTAATTACACTTTATTCATTTTGTATCCCCCCATGAGCCCCTCCCTCCTCCCCTGCCGATCCCACCCTCCCTCCCCTTTCTGCATGCATGCCACTCCCCAAGTCCACTGATAGGGGAGGTCCTCCTCTCCTTCTTTCTGATCTTAGTCTATCAGTTCTCATCAAAAGTGGCTGCATTGTCCTCTACTGTGGTCTGGTAAGGCTGCTCCCCCCTCAGGGGGAAGTGATCAATGAGCAGGCCAATCAGATTATGTCAGAGGCAGTCCCTCTTCCCATTACTATGGAACCCACTTGGACACTGAACTGCCATGGGCTACACCTGTGCAGGGGTTCCAGGTCATCTCCACAAATAGTCCTTGGTAGGAGTATGAATCTCTGGGAAGTTCCCTGTGTTCAAATTATCTTGTTCTGTTGCTCTGCTTGATGGCCAACTGATGGGCAGAGTGAATGGAATTTTATGTAAGAAGTGGGAAATAGTAAGAGCTGGAGGGAACGGGAACTCTACATGTAGATATTGTTTAAATTTGGTTTTGTCTTGGAATATCTTGAATTCTCCGTCTATGTTGATTGAAAGTTTTGCTGGGTATAGTAGTCTGGGTTGGAATCTCTGGTCCCTTAAGCACTGTATGATTTCTGTCCAGGCCCTTCTGGCTTTCATAGCCTCTGTTGAGAAATCTGGTGTGATTCTGATAGGTCTACCTTCATATGTTACTTGGCCTTTTTCCCTTGCTGCTTTTACAATTTTTTCTTTGTTTTGTAGGTTCAGTGTTTTGACTATGATGTGACGTGAAGAATTTCTTTTCTGCTCTAGTCTACTTGGTGTTCTGTAGGCCTCTTGAATGTTTATGGCCATCTCCTTCTTTAACTTGGGAAAGTTTTCTTCTATAATTTTCTTGAAAATATTTTCCGGACCCTTGAGCCTGATGTCTTCTTTTTCTTCTACTCCTATTATTCTTAGGTTTTGTCTTTTCATGGTGTCCTTGATTTCTTGGATGTTTTGTGTTTGGAACTTTTCTGATTTTATTTTTTCTTTGAGAGACGTGTCAATTTCTGCAAGTGTATCTTCGGCTCCTGAGATTCTTTCTTCCATTTCTTGTATTCTGTTGGTGATGCTTACCTTTGTAGTGCCTGATCTTTTCTCTATGTTCTCCAGCTCCTGCTTTTTCTCTATTTGTGTTTTCTTTATTGATTCTAATTCTGTTTTCATGTCTTGCACCATTTCCTTCATCTGTTTGAATGTGGACTCCTGCTTTTCAATGATAGCTTCTATTTTTTTGTCTGTTTCCTCTCTATGTATCACTAATTGTGCCTTTACTTCTTTAGGTATAATTGCATGTATTTCTATGAGAGCTCTGTTCATTTCTTCTTTATTTGCCTTCATTTGTGTGGACATTTCTTTGAGAGCTTTGTGCATTTCTTCTCTGTTTGCCTCAATTTTCGTGGTCATTTCTCTGAGAGCACGACTTGTTTCCTCTTGGTTAGTCTCGATTTCTTTGGTTATTTCTCTGAGGGCTTTGTTCATTTCATCTCTATGGGCCTCTAATAGCTGGAGAAACATAGTTTTGAGGTCGTTTTCTTGTATATCTAGTGAATTGAAGTGTCCATTGTTTTGTGGGGTTGCTGGTGAGGTCATTGTGTCCTGATTTTTGTTGGGAGTGTTCTTACATCTGCCTCTAGCCATCTGGTTATTTATAATCCTCACTGGTTGTTCCTCGAGATTGTAGTTTGGGGTATGATCCTCTCTTTCTGTTTTCTGGACTGTTTTTTCAGGAAGATGAGAGAGGTTCACTGCTTTGGGAGTGTGCACTTTGTTTTCAGTTTTGCCTAAGTAAAGAATGTGACGCTGGTACTATTCGCGTGTGCTTTTAGCAGGCGCAGTGTGCATGCGCAGCTTCTCTGACTATTGCAGTGGCCTGTAAGCCACTATTACGCAGTTCTGACTGAGATCCAGGGATTGTTTGCCTGGATTACCTTGGTGGACCCGCAAGGCAGAGGCTTCACTGTTGGGGTCGCTATCCCAAGAATCCCTCTGATGCCCACACTAGGAGTGTGGGTGGCAGGGATCTCATCTGGTTGCTTCTGTGGAGAGGCCCTGGTTCTGGGGCAATCTCTCCCTAGAAGGCCTACTCACTCTCTTGCAGGACCAGTTGGAATGCACAGAGGTTCCCCTTGCTCACTACTCTCTGTTTTGGTCCTCCTGCAGAAGTGCACGGGTAGGCTATCAGTCAGCTGTGTGACACTGTGGCTGCAGAACTCGGTGTCCACCTTTCCTGTGTGCTGCCTCTTTGTCCTTTCCCTCTGCCAGGAGGGGTTATGTTGACTGGTCCCTGGGTGGCGCGGGAAAGAGTTAGGGTGAGTGTACTCAATCCCAGATCCCGGGCCCAGATCTCTCTGCCAGAAGCAGCCTAGCAGTAGAATCTATGTTTGCTGATCCCAAGAGAGTACCGGGTAGGATTGAGTGACTTCAGATCCAGAGCTTGCGTTTCTCTGCTAGGGGCTGCTGGAGAGAGGGTGCTGTGTCCTTGGCAGGCTACCTCTCTGTCCTTCCCCTCTGACCTTCTCCTCTGCTAGGTCAAGCTTATGGAGATGCTCTCAGGGGAGTGCCAGCAGGGGTTGGGGCTTCTCAGTCCGATCCTGAGCTGGTGGCATTTCTCTGCGGGGGGGGGGGGGGG
>NW_026585644.1:56621228-56713304 GCF_907164565.1 Psammomys obesus
GGAATTGCATTGAATCTGTAGATTGCTTTTGGCAGGATGGCCATTTTCACAATGTTAATCCTACCAAACCATGAGCATGGGAGATCTTTCCATCTTCTGAGATCTTCTTCAATTTCTTTCTTCAGAGACTTGAAGTTGTTCTCAAACAGGTCTTTCACTTGCTTGGTTAGTGTCACCCCAAGGTACTTTATGTGGTTAGTGGCTATAGTGAAGGGTGTTGTTTCCCTAATTTCTTTCTCGGCCCTTTTGTCTTTGGTATACAGGAGGGCTTCTGATTTTTTTGAGTTGATTTTGTATCCTGCCACTTTGCTGAAGGTGTTTATCAACTGGAGGAGTTCTCTGGTTGAATTTTTGGGGTCATTCATATATACTATCATATCATCTGCGAAAAGTGACACTTTGACCTCTTCCTTTCTGATTTGTATCCCGGTTGATCTCCTTTAGTTGTCTTATTGCTCTGGCTAGGACTTCAAGTACTATGTTGAAGAGGTAGGGAGAGAGTGGGCAGCCTTGTCTTGTCCCTGATTTCAGTGGGATTGATTTAAGTTTCTCTCCATTGAGTTTGATGTTGGCTATAGGCTTGCTGTATATTGCTTTTACTATGTTTAGATATGTGCCTTGTATTCCTGATCTCTCCAAGACTTTAAACATGAATGGGTGTTGGTCTTTGTCAAATGCTTTTTCAGCATCTAAGGAGATGATCATGTGGTTTTTCTCCTTCAGTTTGTTTATGTGGTGGATTACATTGATGGATTTCCGTATATTGAACCATCCTTGCATGCCTGGGATGAAGCCTACTTGGTCGTGGTGGATGATATCTTTGATGTGTTCTTGGATTCGGTTTGCAAGTATTTTATTGAGTATTTTTGGGTCAATGTTCATAAGAGAGATAGGTCTGAAGTTCTCTTTTTTTGTTGGGTCTTTGTGTGGTTTAGGTATCAGGGTGACTGTTGCTTCATAGAATGAGTTTGGTAATGTACCTTCTGTTTATATTTTGTGGAATAGTTTGAGGAGAATTGGTGTGAGTACTTCTTTGAAGGTCTTGTAGAATTCCACGCTGAAACCATCTGGCCCAAGGCTTTTTTTGGAGGGGAGACTGTGAATGACTGCTTCAATCTCCTTGGGGGATATAGGGCTGTTCAGTCTTTCTACCTGATCTTGACTTAATGTTGGAAGATGGAATCTATCAAGAAAATTGTCCATTTCATTTAGATTTTCAAATTTTGTAGCATATAGGCTTTTGTAGTATGACCTAATGATTGTTTGAATTTCCTCTGTGTCTGTAGTTATGTCACCCTTTTCATCTCTGATTTTGTTGATATGGATAGATTCTCTCTGCTTTTTAGTTAGTTTGGCTAAGGGTTTGTCTATCTTGTTGATTTTCTCAAAGAACCAGCTCTTGGTTTCATTGATTCTTTGAATAGTTTTATTTGTTTCTAATTGATTGATTTCAGCCCTGAGTTTGATTATTTCCAGCATTCTGCTCCTCTTGAGTGTGTCTGCTTCTTTTTTTTCTAGGGTTTTCAGTTGGGCCATTAAGTTGTTTGTATGTGCTGTTACGAATTTCTTCTTGCAGGCACTTAGTGCTATAAATTTTCCCCTGAGCACTGCTTTCAGTGTGTCCCATAAATTTGGGTATGTTGTGCCTTCATTTTCATTGAATTCTATGAAGTCTTTAATTTCTTTATTTCTTCCTTAACCCAGCTGTCGTTGAGTAACAGGTTGTTCAGTTTCCATGTATGTGTAGGCAGTTTGTTATTTCTGTTGTTGTTGAGGTCCAGCTTAAGTCCATGGTGGTCAGATAGAATACAAGGGATTATTTCAATCTTTTTGTATCTGTTGAGGCTTTCTTTATGAACAACTATATGGTCTATTTTGGAGAACATTCCATGTGGTGCTGAAAAGAAGGTATACTCTTTTGAGTTTGGATGAAAAGATCTGTGGACATCTATTAGGTCCATTTGATTTAGGGACTCTGTAAGTGTTTTTATTTCCCTATTTGTTTTCTGTTTAGTTGATCTGTCCCTTGGTGAGAGTGGAGTGTTGAAGTCTCCCACTATTAGGGTTTTAGGATCAATGTGCGATTTAAGCTTTAATATTGTTTCATTTACAAATATAGGTGTTCTTGTATTTGGGGCATAGATATTCAAAATTGTGATGTCCTCTTGGTGGATTTTTCCTTTGATAAGAATATAGTGACCGTCCTTATCTTTTTTGATTAACTTGGGTTGAAAGTCTATTTTATTAGATATTAGGATGGCTACTCCCGCTTGTTTTCTGGAACCATTTGCTTGAAAGACAGTTTTCCAGCCCTTTACTCTGAGGTAGTGTTTCTCTTTGTTGCATAGGTGTGTTTCTTGGATGCAACAGAATGATGGATCCTGTTTCCGCAACCATTCTGTTAGTCTGTGTCTTTTAATTGGGGAGTTGAGTCCGTTGATGTTGATAGAAACTAGTGACCAACAGTTGTTACTTATTTTAGATGTGGTGTTGGTGGTGTCACTGAGTTTCATTGCTTGTCTTCTTTTGTTTTTTTTTGTTGTTGTTGTTGTTGTTGTGTAGTTATCTATTTCCTCTGGTTCCTTCGATGTAGTTGTTTTCTTTGGTTTGGAGTTTCCCTTGTAGTAACTTCTGTATATCTGGGATACTATGTAGATATTGTTTTTTTTTTTTAATCTTTTATTTTTTTTATTAATTACACTTTATTCATTTTGTATCCCCCCATGAGCCCCTCCCTCCTCCCCTGCCGATCCCACCCTCCCTCCCCTTTCTGCATGCATGCCACTCCCCAAGTCCACTGATAGGGGAGGTCCTCCTCTCCTTCTTTCTGATCTTAGTCTATCAGTTCTCATCAAAAGTGGCTGCATTGTCCTCTACTGTGGTCTGGTAAGGCTGCTCCCCCCTCAGGGGGAAGTGATCAATGAGCAGGCCAATCAGATTATGTCAGAGGCAGTCCCTCTTCCCATTACTATGGAACCCACTTGGACACTGAACTGCCATGGGCTACACCTGTGCAGGGGTTCCAGGTCATCTCCACAAATAGTCCTTGGTAGGAGTATGAATCTCTGGGAAGTTCCCTGTGTTCAAATTATCTTGTTCTGTTGCTCTGCTTGATGGCCAACTGATGGGCAGAGTGAATGGAATTTTATGTAAGAAGTGGGAAATAGTAAGAGCTGGAGGGAACGGGAACTCTACATGTAGATATTGTTTAAATTTGGTTTTGTCTTGGAATATCTTGAATTCTCCGTCTATGTTGATTGAAAGTTTTGCTGGGTATAGTAGTCTGGGTTGGAATCTCTGGTCCCTTAAGCACTGTATGATTTCTGTCCAGGCCCTTCTGGCTTTCATAGCCTCTGTTGAGAAATCTGGTGTGATTCTGATAGGTCTACCTTCATATGTTACTTGGCCTTTTTCCCTTGCTGCTTTTACAATTTTTTCTTTGTTTTGTAGGTTCAGTGTTTTGACTATGATGTGACGTGAAGAATTTCTTTTCTGCTCTAGTCTACTTGGTGTTCTGTAGGCCTCTTGAATGTTTATGGCCATCTCCTTCTTTAACTTGGGAAAGTTTTCTTCTATAATTTTCTTGAAAATATTTTCCGGACCCTTGAGCCTGATGTCTTCTTTTTCTTCTACTCCTATTATTCTTAGGTTTTGTCTTTTCATGGTGTCCTTGATTTCTTGGATATTTTGTGTTTGGATGTTTCTGATTTTATTTTTTCTTTGAGAGACGTGTCAATTTCCGCAAGTGTATCTTCGGCTCCTGAGATTCTTTCTTCCATTTCTTGTATTCTGTTGGTGATGCTTACCTTTGTAGTGCCTGATCTTTTCTCTATGTTCTCCAGCTCCTGCTTTTTCTCTATTTGTGTTTTCTTTATTGATTCTAATTCTGTTTTCATGTCTTGCACCATTTCCTTCATCTGTTTGAATGTGGACTCCTGCTTTTCAATGATAGCTTCTATTTTTTTGTCTGTTTCCTCTCTATGTATCACTAATTGTGCCTTTACTTCTTTAGGTATAATTGCATGTATTTCTATGAGAGCTCTGTTCATTTCTTCTTTATTTGCCTTCATTTGTGTGGACATTTCTTTGAGAGCTTTGTGCATTTCTTCTCTGTTTGCCTCAATTTTCGTGGTCATTTCTCTGAGAGCACGACTTGTTTCCTCTTGGTTAGTCTCGATTTCTTTGGTTATTTCTCTGAGGGCTTTGTTCATTTCTCTCTATGGGCCTCTAGTAGCTGGAGAAACATAGTTTTGAGGTCGTTTTCTTGTATATCTAGTGAATTGAAGTGTCCATTGTTTTGTGGGGTTGCTGGTGAGGTCATTGTGTCCTGATTTTTGTTGGGAGTGTTCTTACATCTGCCTCTAGCCATCTGGTTATTTATAATCCTCACTGGTTGTTCCTCGAGATTGTAGTTTGGGGTATGATCCTCTCTTTCTGTTTTCTGGACTGTTTTTTCAGGAAGATGAGAGAGGTTCACTGCTTTGGGAGTGTGCACTTTGTTTTCAGTTTTGCCTAAGTAAAGAATGTGACGCTGGTACTATTCGCGTGTGCTTTTAGCAGGCGCAGTGTGCATGCGCAGCTTCTCTGACTATTGCAGTGGCCTGTAAGCCACTATTACGCAGTTCTGACTGAGATCCAGGGATTGTTTGCCTGGATTACCTTGGTGGACCCGCAAGGCAGAGGCTTCACTGTTGGGGTCGCTATCCCAAGAATCCCTCTGATGCCCACACTAGGAGTGTGGGTGGCAGGGATCTCATCTGGTTGCTTCTGTGGAGAGGCCCTGGTTCTGGGGCAATCTCTCCCTAGAAGGCCTACTCACTCTCTTGCAGGACCAGTTGGAATGCACAGAGGTTCCCCTTGCTCACTACTCTCTGTTTTGGTCCTCCTGCAGAAGTGCACGGGTAGGCTATCAGTCAGCTGTGTGACACTGTGGCTGCAGAACTCGGTGTCCACCTTTCCTGTGTGCTGCCTCTTTGTCCTTTCCCTCTGCCAGGAGGGGTTATGTTGACTGGTCCCTGGGTGGCGCGGGAAAGAGTTAGGGTGAGTGTACTCAATCCCAGATCCCGGGCCCAGATCTCTCTGCCAGAAGCAGCCTAGCAGTAGAATCTATGTTTGCTGATCCCAAGAGAGTACCGGGTAGGATTGAGTGACTTCAGATCCAGAGCTTGCGTTTCTCTGCTAGGGGCTGCTGGAGAGAGGGTGCTGTGTCCTTGGCAGGCTACCTCTCTGTCCTTCCCCTCTGACCTTCTCCTCTGCTAGGTCAAGCTTATGGAGATGCTCTCAGGGGAGTGCCAGCAGGGGTTGGGGCTTCTCAGTCCGATCCTGAGCTGGTGGCATTTCTCTGCGGGGGGGGGGGGGGGGCACCGGTGATAGAACTTGCTTCTAGACCTTATTGCGCTGGACCCAGGATAATCTCAGGACGTGTAGAATGACCACAGTCCCAGATCCTGAGCTATAGTTTGTTTGCTAGGAGCGGCAGGTAGCACTGGAGTTGTGGCACTGTGAAGCCGCTGTGCACCTCTTTATCCTTCCACTCCACTGTGGCAGTGTTATGGCGGCGTTTGGGGGAGTGCCGGAAAGGATTGGGTTTCCTCAGCCCCGATCTCGGGTTGGGGTACAGACAATGTGGTCTGTGGCAGATTCTGCTGGATGCCTCCTGCCTTCTCCGAAGAGGGAGTAGGGATTTTGATCTGGGCGTGCAGCTGAGATCTGTGCGCGGCAGGAGCTCAATTGTGATGGCGGCAGGTACCGGCCGAGGTCGGAGAGACCTTGAAGGGAAAGACTGGGTGATCGGTGACCAGTCTGGCAACTTTCCTTCCCCGTTGGGTTTTTTTGCGACTGGGACTCCCAGCCTCAGGCACCCATGTGCCCACCAATCAGCTTGGGAAACTGATGGGGACAAGCAGGCTTGCAGCACCAGCCTGGAGACCCAAAGCCGCATTAGCCGGGTTCTCTTCCGGGTTCTGGCTGGGCAGCCGAGAGTGGACCCGACCGATTCCCACTCCGTGGGAGCCTCCCCTCACCTGGGAAACACGATAGCTGTTGTTTTAGGGGCCAGAGTTCAGTCTCCTGGTCGCTGCTCGGAGTGTGTTGTCCTGCTTCTCAGACACAGTGTTCTCCTGGTGCTGCCATCTTGGCTCCCCCCGTCCAAATATCCAAACTTCATTTCTTTTGTTACCTTTATTGTTACTTCCTGCAGGTAGTGGAGTTTGGTTATATAAAGAACAAATGGGGCATTTTCTCACAATTTCTTTGGCTTGTTGCCAAGTGATAGAAAACTCCCTTTTTAAACTTTTCCTGTTAACATGGTGTTTTTATGAAATTCTGACTCCTCTAACACACTTCCTATCAATAGTTGATCAATTTTATCATTGCCTTGTGCTAGAGGGCCTGGTAGACCCAAATGAGATCTGACATGTGTTATATACAATGGATTATTTTTAATTCTGATTACTTGTTATAATTAAAAAAAACAGTGAAGATAAATCTAAATTATCCTGAATTAGATCAACAGTTTTTATATTCAGAACAACTCTTTCTGCATATCAAGGGTCAGTGACTATATTAAAAGATTCTTGAAAATCTGATAACACCAAGAGAATTGTATATTATTCTGATATTTGAACTGAATCAGGACTTTCCACCACTTTACTCGCATTTTCTGATTTATAACTGCCCTTTTTCATTTACTGGCATCCATATAAAATGTGGAGGCTCCAGAAATTTGATCTCCTTTTATTATATGAGGAAGAATCCAGTTGGTTCTTGTTATAAACTGAAGTTGCTTGCTTTTTGGGTATCTGTTGTTGATTTGTCCCAAAATTCACTACAAGTTTTTTGCCAGTATTCAGTGTCTGCCCATAATGATGAAATCTCAGCACTGATAAATGGGACCACATTTTTAACTGGATCTATTTCAGCTAATTGATGAAGTCTCATTTTTCCTTTTAGGATGATTTCAGAAATCTTTTCTACATAGGTTTTTAATTTTTATTTTGTTTGTGTGCCAAAAATATCCATTCTAAGACATAATCCTTCCTCTGAATAAGAATTCCTGTGGGAGAATGAGTGGAAGGCAAGATAACCAAAACATAGGCCATCTTTGGATCAATATGGTTGATATATGCATCTTGTAATTTCCTTTCTACCAGAGTCAATTCCTTTTACTTTTATGCTTTAGTTGATAATGCTCTTGGACTATTTAAATCATTATCACCCTGTAAGGTTTGAAATAAGTTACTTAGCTCTTGAGTAGCTAAAACAATGGTAGGCCATAGCCAGTTAATATCTCCCAACAATTTTTGAAAATCATTAATAGTTCTTAATGGGTTTCTTCTAATTTGTACCTTTTGTGGTCATATTTTTTATAGACCAATTTTGTACTCTAGGTAATAAATAGAATCTCCTCTTTGTATTTTTTCAGGAGCAATCTGTAATCCCCAACAAGGCAAACTTTTATTTACTTCATCAAAAAAATTTCTAATGTTTTCATATCTGAATCAGCCAACAAGATATCATCCATATAGTGATAAATTATGGATTGAAGAAATTGCTTACGAATTGTCTCCAAAGGCTTTTGTACAAAATAGTGGCACAAAGTAGGACTGTTTAACATCACCTGTGGTTAAGACTCTCCAGTGATATCTCTTTATTGGACAGTTTCTATTCAAAGTGGCTACTAGGAAAGCAAACCTTTCCTTATCATGTTCATGTAAAGGAATTATGAAAAAGCAATTCTTTAAAACGAAAACTATGATATGCCATTCATTAGGAAACTAGGAAGGCAATGGGATTCTGTACTGTAATGATTCCATTGGCTAACTGTTAACATTCTTCATTTGCTAGATTTCTTTTTGATAATGAATATAAGATAATTCCAAGGGCTGTTGGATTCCTTTACATGTTGAGCCTCTGGCTGTTCTAGAACTAGCTGTTCTAGTGCCAGTAATTTTTTACTCATAGGCCATTGTTCAGTTGAAAAGACGGCCTCTGCTGTATTTTGTTTATGGACAGTCTGGACAGCTTGCAACTGTTTTTGATGGCATTTTTAAATAATTTTAACTTCTTTATCAGGAGTATTACCTGTTATTTGTCTTGCCTCTGAAATTGGGGGGGATGTTAATCTGGGTTTTCCATTGTTGTAACAGATCTCCTCCCCAAAAGTTTATGGCTATCTCAGCCACATATGGCCTTAATTTTCCTATTTGACCTTCTGGTCTTGTACATTTAAGCTACCTGATACTTTGTTTTACTTTGAATAAAGTTCCAACTCCTTGGAATTGGATATCCAACTCCTGAAGTGGCCAATCTGGAGACTAGGATTTAGGAGTAATAATTGTGACGTCAGCCCTAGTATCCCACCATGCCTTCAATTTCAATATTATTTAAAATTATCTTTAACTTTGGCTTTTGATCATCTATAGATGTTTGCCAACATATTTGTTTTTTGTTTCCTTTCTGGTTTATTTATTTATTTATTGATTGATTGATTGATTTATTCACAGAACTTGCTCTGACCTCATTGTCTAATTTTTTTAATGTTTATTCCCAGAGCAGTGGTGTTTAATTTTCTTGTGGAGGAGTATCTCTGTTCTGTATCGGGGCTTATGAAAGGCCCCCTTGGGCATTTTTTGATAAAGAATTACCCGGTTTATCTGTTACTGCTCTACAATCACTAGGCCTGTGTTGACCCTTGCCACATCTACATATTCTAGGAAGCATAGGCTCCCTTTTTGAATTATTTTGGTTTTCCTTGTAACTCCCTTTATAGCAACCTTGTCCATCACAATTAAAACATTTCCCAAGGTCTTTAAGGGTAGCTTCTCCTATCAAGGTCGTACTGGGTCAGTAAGGTATGGTGTCAGTAGTATTTCTAATCAATTCATCTATTTGTGCAGATCTTGCTCTTAATGGCCTTTTGCTTCTTTGCATTCAGTATTAGCATTTTCAAATCTAAAGATTCTATTAATGCCTTTCTAGCTAGTGGATCTGATATACTCTTATCCACAGCTGAAGTCAATCTTTGCCAAATGTTAGTGAATGCCTCACTTTGACCTTGTATGACCTGAGAGAATGGCTCAGGCCTTTTTCCTGATTCCTCAACCTTGTCCCAGGCATTTAAAGCTGCTAGGCTAGATAATGCTAAGGTTTCCTCATTATATACAGCTTATATCTCTATGTCAGTGCATTGGCCATCAACCAAGCAGAAGCTCTTTAGAAACACCAACACCTCTGGCTCTATTTTTGTGTGCGATCTCTAGCCTCTTAGTCCACCATATTGCAAATATGGCCCAAGTTCTAATATTGCCTTTGCCATATCCTCCCAGTCTCTTGGAATTACCCTACTTCTGATTGACTAGGAGGTTAGCATTTGTTTTACATTCCAAATTTAGTGACATTTTTCTTAAATTTTTTCAGATCTAGCACTTCCACAGGGTGCCATTCAGCTTCCTGATAATCCTGTGGATGATAATCGTCTGCTGGTCTCCATTGTATATTGACTGCATAACCTAACATTTGTTTTCTAACCACCTTTGGTTGGCTTTCTTTATTTTTAGCTTTTGCCTCAGCCTGAGTATTCTCTTTACATAGTATCTAAACTCTTAAGATATGTAGCCATATTTCACACCTATCTCTCTGTTGTTTTTCTTGTTCAATAATCTCTTGAATCTCTTGTTTTATGCCTCACTTCCAACTTTTAATATTTTCTTTATATTGCTCTAGTTGTTATTTGTGTTGTTCCAGTGTCTTTTCTAAAACCTCTGCCCTATCATCCGGTTGTTCATCCTGTTCTGTAAGTTTTGCTACCCCTTGTTTTATGTCCTGTTTCAAACCTTCATTTTTTTTTAATATTGTTCTACTTATTCTTTGTGCTGTGCTATACCTCACAATGCTCCTGTTTATCAGCTCACACAAAAGAGGTGTAGTTTTGTCTCCCACTTGTAGCTTAGAATTATTTTACCAGATCCCTACTCCTCCCCCAATCTGTTGAGTGCCTGTCTGATTTGGAAAAGCACTTAGTTTTGGACCTATTAAACTGGCCTTTTTCCTCTACATAAGCTTTTCTCCTGAGAAGGCAGTTTAAACAGCCTCCTAGACCTTACCAGTTCAGATGCTTGAGGCTTCTAAGTGTGTCTCTGGTTCCTGTTTGCAGGGAGAAGTTATTTTTTCTGCCTCTCTCACTGGATCCTGACCTCTTCCTCACTCTGGGAAGCTTTTGGGTGCACAAATGTTTGTTTCTCAGATGAACAAGAACTCCTTCTCAAAGAGATTTTAAGAAGGGTTTTTCTGCCTGGGTTGGCAAAGTCTGTCTTTGAGAAGCTTCCCTGTCAAAGAGCCAGCTTTTTTTTTATAATTACACTTTATTCACTTTGTATTCCCCCTGTAGATCCCTCCCACCTCCCTTTCCAATCCCCCCTTCCTTCTCCATGCATGCCCCTCCCCAAGTCCATGATCCTTCTTTCTGATCCTAGTCTATTAAGTCTCATCAGGAGTGGCTGCATTGTTTTCCTCTGTGGCCTGGTAAGGCTACTCACCGCTCAGGCTCAGGGGGAGGTGATAAAAGAGCAGGCCAATCAGTTCACGGCAGAAGCAGTCCTTCACTTGAACACTGAACTGCCATGGGATACATCTGTACAGGGGTTCAATGTTTTCTCCGTGCATGGTACTTGGTTGGAGTATGAGTCTTAGGAAAGACCCCTGTGCTCAGATTTTTTGGTTCTGTTGCTTTCCTTGTGGAGCTCCTGTCCTCTCCAGATCTTACTATTTTTCCTCTTCCTAAAGAAAATGTCCCTCTGGGGTTTCTATGTAACAATTTTAGTTATTCTGCAGCCTACTGGAGGCCTTGCTGCTCTGCAGGGGGGCTGTCTAATCAAGAATCTGTGAGCTCCTAGTTTAGGAACTGCATTGCTTTGTTGTTAAAGAACAGAACTAAAAAACTGCTCTATAGTTTTCTTTTCTATGTAACTTCTTGCTGGATTACTATAAATTCTGCACCACTTTGTTATGCTATTTGTTGTAGATTATTAATATTTATGAGGATATCTTTAATTAACCTAGAGCACAATGCTGGGCAATAGTAACTCCATCCTAAACCTCCAAGCATGCATAGTTTTCTCAGATTTCCAACAATATACTTGCTTTTAGTCATACCTTAGGTCCATTTCATCTCTCTTCATGGTTTCAAGTCTTCTGCTGCCAATCTCTCCTTTTCAACTCCTCCCCCTTGCTCCCTTCTCCTCCTTTCTGGATGTCCCACCCTATTCTATCCAGAGCTCAGCGTTAGCTGGTTGTTTTATTGACAATACAGAGACCAAATGGTGGCATGTTTACACAAACTTGAGCCAGGTGAAGCTTAGAATAAATAACACAATGCAATGTCCTGATTAAAACCAGATGGTGGGGTAGAGAAATCAGCATTGGAATGAACAAGGGTAAATTGTATACATTCCACAAGAACATTATACCAACAAGTAGTATTTGGTTTTATCCTTCATCTTTGGACTATCTCCTCTCTGGTTGTTGTTCACCCAGTTTTAAGTATGGGTTTCATCTTGGAGTGGGCCCTGTGTCAAATCAAACTTTGGTTAATTATTCCCACCAGTTTTGTGCCACCACTGTCCTAAAATATTTTTCAGGAAAGACAACATTGTAAATCAAATGGCTTGTGCCTGGGGTGGTGTTTGCATTTCTTGTTTGGTAGCCTGGAGTTTTTCCATGAAGACTTGACTGTCCAGGACTCACTTTGTGTACCAAGCTGGCCTCAAACTTACATCAATCCTCCTGTACTACTTCCATGAGTGCTTGGATAAAAAGTATACACCAAGACCCACAGCTTATTTGAGTAACTTTATCCATCTAGACTCTACTAAAATAAATAGACTGAGGTGTATTATTTATAGAACCAGATAAGAGCATTTCTTTTCTCCAATAGTCCGTGAAATTTTGAGTTGCATATTTCTGTCACAATAATGAAGTTCTTTCTGTAAGGTTTCTTTTTTAACACTTGCTGCTTATTCATTTTCCTGCTTACCCCCACCTCCCTGGGGCTACTGAGATCTCTATGGGAATTATCCTAGGAACAGAATTAAAATCAGGTAGTCATTTTGTTTTCCTATTTACTTTTTTTCCACTTTGCCGAAAATACTATGCCTTATATGGTCTTAAGTAAAATTAATCCATTAACAGATCATTTGAGAAAAGAATTCTAAATTGCACTCCCTCTATATACAATATAATGGCAGTTGGTTAAGAACATCCATGGGGCATTCTGACAATGTGCAATATAACCCAGTTCAAGAGAAGTAATAACACCTTCCCTAAATGTGGCATTTTTCTAAACACAATGAAATAAGTAAGTTGGAATGGAAAGATCCTTGCTTTGAAGTCTTATAAAATACTAAGTTGATTGAGTATTTTACTCTCTCTCTCTTTCTCCCCAAACATACACACACTCACACACGAGTTGATCATTATTATACTCTTTTTCTTTCTCTTGCCTACTATTCCGAAGAAACCACAATATCCTTGTAAAAACTTACCCTGTGACCTTCAGACATAATGAAGTGTAGAAACTTAAAAAACAATTATCTCATTATTGAACATCCCCATGGGCCACAGTCTAATTGGGTGTTTCCTTAATAATATATATTTTTTTAATTTTATTGATTATTTTTTCTGAATTTTCACATCATGCATCCCAGTCCAACTCATCTCCTTATCCCGTCATAGCTGCCTCGTCCTTGCAAACCCCCAATAAAACACACACACACATACACACACAAAAAAACACACACACACAACAACCACCACCAACAACAAAGCATAGTGAACATCTCATCATTGAACTTATAGTATGTCACAGTGTGTCCACAGTATATTTCTCTGTCCCACACATCTTCACTTGTAAATATTCATTGCAAAGAGTTATTGATTTGGTTCAAGATCTTTACTTCTGTGACACCATCAATATTGGATTCTAATCAGGACTCTTTCAGTTCATCTTGCTGTTGTTCTGTATCATGGAGATCCTGAAGCTTTGGAACATCAGTAGATGTTCCAACCATTAGATGATGATATAAATTTGAGGGTGTGCCAATTAAACAGACCATATCTGGGCCTGGGTGTTAGCTGAGCTGGTAAGTGCACTAATACTCCCTTATTTGTACCAACAGGGTAAGCTCTCTAGCACTGCTCCAGTTAGGCCACCCAGTGTGACTATCAGCAGAAGGCAGGGCCTTTTCTCATGTCCTTTCGGAGAGGCTCACCTGAACCATACCTCCAGAGTCAGCTCCACTGGGTTGCCCAGTCAAGGTGCAGAGAGCTCACTCCTCCCATTGCTTGGACAAATCTCCAAGTCTCACAGCTTCAGGGCTGCCCTGTCCATGCCTTTACCATCAGAGCTAGCTCTACTCTTCTGCCTAGGTGAGTTGTAGGAGTAGCTCTACCAAGTGCCACAGCTAACAACTGGGTAGGGCTAGCTCTCCTGCACTGATGACCTCAGGACCAGTTCTCCTGGCTACTGCAAATGGTGAGGGAGGAAGGGCAGGGCATCACCCTCAGACTCATGCTACCTTATGCCAGACAAATGGCAGGGTCAGCTCTCTGGCGATCTCTCCCTCCGGGCCAGATCAACTGCATATCATCTACCAAGGTTGGCTCTAGTGTACTGCCCAAGTAAGGTACTAGACCTGCTCTCTGAAGTGCTTCATCCT
The DNA here is from genome assembly GCF_907164565.1 of Psammomys obesus. NCBI lineage: Eukaryota > Metazoa > Chordata > Mammalia > Rodentia > Muridae > Psammomys > Psammomys obesus. The sequence continues at coordinate 56,634,941 of NW_026585644.1, forward strand.
GAAAAGGGCAAGCCCAGCTCAATCAATTTTATGACTCCAGGACCAATTCTCCTGACTGCTACAGGTAGCAAGGATCATGAGGGATGGTCATCAACCCATATCCCCACCACTTCACAGTAGATGAGTGGCAGGGTCAGATCAATACCCCATACTCACACTCTCTCCCTTGGGGCTAGCTTACCTACTCCCCCTCGATTACAGTCATCACTAAAGTTCTGTATGCCTTGAAGTGATGTGGGTACAGGGGTGATGATATCCTTCCCATGTCCCTCACAACTTGTGGTTGCCTGACCTTGGGGTTATGAAAGTGGGATATTTGTCCCTGTCCCTTACCAGCTGCAGCACTCCAAGAAAGGACCATCCACTTCACCTGAGAAGCAAAGTAGAGCTGGCTCTGGTAGCACAGACATGAGTGACCTGGTCCCAAGGGCATGAATGAAGGAGAGATGGTTCTGCCAGTTTTCTGTTGTGAGGTAACTTGAAAGAGGAGGAGATGCCCTTTGCCTTTTGCTCTTCCCCTCTGAGGAGAACTGACCTGGTGGTCAACTATAGCATCTTCTTGGGCCCATTGTCCCCAGTGATGGCACTGGTGGATGAGAGATGAGACAAGCTCTCCAGACCAGTGAGAGGCAGTACCAGTTATGTATAGGCTCTGGACATTTACACACACACAAAAAAACACACTCACCACCAGATACACACACACACACACACACACACACACACACACACAACACTACCAACAACAACAGCAACAAAATAAAAGGAATTAATGGTCATTAACATCTCAATAATATTAACTCAATTCCTAAATAAAAAGATACAACCTCCTCAACATAAAACCAGACACACTAAACCGCTTAGAAGAAAAAGTGGGGAATACCCTTGAACTCATTGGCACAGGAGACAACTTCCTGAACAAAAAACCAACAGCACAGGCTCTAAGAGCAACAATCAATAAATGGGACCTCATGAAACTGAAAAGCTTCTGTAAATCAGAGGACACTGTCATCAGAACAAAACAACAGCCTACAGATTGGGAAAGGATCTTCACCAACCCTATATCTGACAGAGGACTAATATCCAGTATATATAAAGAACTAAAGAGGTTAAACAGCAAAATATCAAGTAATCCAATTAAAAAATGGGGTACAGAGCTAAATAGAGAATTCTCTGCAGAGGAATATCGAATGGCAGAGAAACACTTAAAGAAATGCTCAACCTCATTAGCATCAGGGAAATGCAAATAAAAACGACCCTAAGATTTCACCTTACACCCATCAGAATGGCTAAGATCAAAACTCAAGAGCCAACACATGCTGGAGAGGTTGCGGAGAAAGGGGAACACTCCTCCACTGCTGGTGGGATGTAAACTTGTACAACCACTCTGGAAAGCAATGTGGTGCTTTCTCAGACAACTAGGAAGAGCGCTTCCTCAAGATCCAGCTATACCACTTCTAGGTATATATCCAAAAGATTCTCAAGTACACAATAAGGACATTTTCTCAACCATGTTTGTAGCAGCCTTATTTGTAATAGCCAGAAGCTGGAAACAGCCCAGATGCCCCTCAGTGGAGGAATGGATGCACAAATTGTGGTATGTCTACACAATGAAATATTACTCAGCAATAAAAAAGAAGGAAATCATGAAATTTGCAGCTAAATGGTGGGAACTGGAAAAGATCATCCTGAGTGAGCTATCCCAGAAGCAGAAAGATGCACATGGTATATACTCATTCATATAGACATATAATATAGGATAAACCTACTAAAATCTGTACACCTAAAGAAACTAATCAAGAGGGAGGACTCTTGCTAAAATGTTCAATTCCTATCCAGAAAGGCAAAGAAGAAGGACATCAGAAGAAAGAGAAAAGAGGGAACAAGTCAGGAGCCTGACACAGAGGACCTTTGAAAGGCTCTGCCCTGCAGCCTATCAATGTAGATGCTGAGACTTATGGGCAACCTTTGGGCAGAGTGCAGGGAATCTTATGAAAGAATTGGGAAACAGTAAGATCTGGAGAGGACAGGAACTCCACAAGGAGAGCAACAGAAACAAAAAAACTGAGCACAGGGGTCTTTCCTGAGACTGCTATTCTAACCAAGGACTATGCATGGAGATAACCTAATACCCCTGCACAGATGTAATACATGGCAGTTCAGTATCCAAGTGGGTTCCATTGTAATAGGAACAGGGACTGTCTCTGACATGAACTGATTGTCCTGATTTTTAATTACTTCCCCTGAGGGGAAGCAGCATTACCAGGCCACAGAAGAAGACAATGCAGCCACTCCTGATGAGACCTAATTGACTAGGATCAGAAAGAAGGAAAAGAAGACCTCACCTATCAGTGGACTTGGGGAGGGGCATGCATGCAGAGGGCGAAGGAAGGGAGGGATTGGGACAGGAGGAAGGAGAGAACCACAGGGAGGATACAAAGTGAATGAAGTGTAATTAATAAAGAAAAAAATTGCAAAAATAGGTGTAACCTAACAAGATGAATATGAAAACAAGATCCACCCTTCTACTGCCTACAAGAAACACACCTCAACATCAAAATAAAGAGTTGTAAAATTATCTTTCAAGTAAATATTCACAAGAAGGAAGCTGCTGTAGACATCCTAATATCTAACAAAATAGAAAAGTAATCAAAAGAGACAGGGATTATGATGTCTTCTTGGTGGTGTTTTTCCTTGACGAGAATAAAATCTCTTTTGATTAAATTTGGTTGAAAGTCTATTTTATTGGATATTAGGATTGCTACTCCAGCTTGCTTCTTGTGTCCTTTTATTTAGAAAAAATTTTCCAGCCCTTTACTCTGAGGTAGTGTCTACCTTTGTTGCAGACACTCATTTCTTGGATGTGGCCGAATGTTGGATCCTGATTCTGCAACCAATGTGTTAGTTTGTCCATTTTTTTTTAATTAGAGATTTGACACCATTGATGTTAATAGATATTAATGACCAATGATTGTCAATTCCTTTTATTGTGGAGTTTGTGGTGACTGTGTGTTTGGGTGCTTATTTTCTTTTGCTTTTTTTTTTTTTTTTTTTTTTTGATGTGATGGTGTCTTTATCCTGTGTTTTCTTGGGTGGAGTTGATCACATTGGGTTGAAGTTTTCCTTCTAGTATCTTCTATAGGGCTAGATTGCTATGTATAAATCATTTAATTTTAGTTATGTCATGGAATATGTTGTTTTCTCCATCTATGTTGATTGAAAGTTTTGCCTGATATAGTGGTCTGGGTTGGCCTCTATGATCTCTAAGCATCTATGCAGCAAACACAAGGGCTCCTGATTTTTTCAAAGAAACATTAAAGCTTAAATCACACATCGATCCTAAAACCTTAATAGTGGGAGACTTCAATTCCCCACTCTCAGAAAGGGACAGATTCTTAAGACAGAAGCTAAACAGTTAAATAATGACACTTAGAAAGGTCTTAAACCAAATGGACCTAATAGATGTAAACAGAACCATTCACCCCAAAACAAAAGAGTATACCTTCTTCTCAGAACCCCATGGAACCTTCTACAAGGTCAACCATATAGTTGGGTATAAGCAAACCTCAACAGATTCAAGAAGATAGAAATAATTCCTTGTAACCTATAAGACTGCATGCTCTAAAACTAGACCTCAACAATAACAGAAATCACAAAAAGCCTACACACATACTCTCTATTCAATGACAACTGGGACAAGGAGGAAATAAAGAAAGAAATTAAAGACTTCTTGAAATTCAATGAAAATGAAGGAACAACTATTTTGGAAATAAATCTCACGTTTTCTCAGACATTTAGGAATAGTGCTTCCTCAAGATCCATCTATATCACTCCTAGGCATATATCCAATATAATAATACAATAAAATAATCAATGAAAAATACAAATAATCAATACAAATAATACAAATAATCAATGAAAAAGTACTTGGATCTTTAAAAAAAATCAGTGTGATAGACAAAGCCTTAGTCAATGTAACAAAAAACCAGAGAGAAAATATACAAATTAACAAAATCGTTGATTAGTTCACAGATTCTAGATACAACAAATAAAGCTGCTACAAATATGATTGGACAAATGTCCTTGTTGTATACTTGAGCATGTTTTGGATGTATGCCTAGGAGTGTTATAGCTGGATCTTGAGGAAGCGCTATTCCTAACTGTTTGAGAAAGCCCCAGCTTGATTTCCAAAGTGGTTGTACAAGTTTACATCCCCACCAGCAATGGAGAAGGGTTCCCCTTTCTCCACATCCTCTCCAGCATGTGTTGTCACTTAGGTTTTGGTCTTAGCCATTCTGATGGGTGTAAGGTGAAATCTCAGGGTCGTTTTGGTTTGCATTTTACTGATGACTAAGACTTTGAACATTTCTTTAAGTGTTTCTCTGACATTCAATATTTCTCTATTGAAATTTTTCTTTTTAGCTCTGTACCCTATTTTTTAATTGGGTTACTTGATTTTTTTTCTGTTTAAATTCTTGAGTTCTTTATAAATTTTGGATATTAGCCCTCTGTCAGATATAGGGTTGGTGAAGGAACAGGAGCTCCACCAGGAGATCAACATATCAAAAAATTCTAGGCACAGGTTTTTATTCAGAGACTGATACTCCAATCAAGGACCATGCATGGAGATAACCTAGAACCCCTACACAGATGTAGCCCGTGATAGCTCAGTCTCCAAGTGGGTTCCCTAATAAAGGAACTGTTTCTGACATGAACTCGATGACTGGCTCTTTGATCACCTACCCCAGATAGGGGAGCAGCCTTACCAGGCTACAGAGGAAGCCAATGCAGCCAGTCCTGAGGGAAGGGGAATAAGACCTCCCCTATTAATAGACATGGGTAGAGGCATGGGATGTTATGAGGAAGGCAGGTGAGATTGGGAGAGGTTGAGGGAGGGCATTACAGTGGGAATAAAAAGTGAATGAACTGTAATTTATAAAAATATAAATAAATTTTCAAAAAGTAAAAAAAAATAAAAATTAGCAAAATCAGAAACCAAAAATGGAAGATGTAACAGCAGACACTGAGGAAACCAATAGAAACATTACATCATATTTCAAAAATCTGTACTCTACAATATTGGAAAATCTAAAAGAAATGGAAAATTTTACTGACTACATTTACCAAAGACAAACCGTGATCAGATAAACAATCTAAAGAGGCCTGTACACCCTAAGGAAATAGAAACAGTCATTAAAATTTTCCCAACTAAAAATCCAGAGCTAGATATTTTCAATCCAGAAGTCTACCAGACTTTCCAAGAAAAGCTAATATCCAGGAGTATTCAATATTCCTGAAATAATTTCAGAAAATAGAAAGAGAAGAATGTCGCCACATTCATTTTATGAGGCCACAGTCAGCCTCATACACAAACCATACAATGATTCTACTAAGAAAGAGAATTATAGTCCAATTTCCCTCATGAACACTGATTCAAAAATACTCAGTAAAATACTCCCTAACCAAATCTAAGAACATATCAAACAGATTATCAACTATGATCAAGTAAGCTTCATCTTAGAGATACAGAAATGGTTCTACATATGAGAATCTATAAATGTAACCCATCATATAAACAAACTAAAATTAAAAAACACATTAATCTTATGATATACTGAAAAATGCTTTCAGATATCATACCCATTTATTGTAGAAGTCTTCGAAATATCAGGAATATTATGTACCTAACTCTATATAATAAATTTAATTTAAAACAAGCCAATAGCCAAAATCAAATTAAATGAAAAGAAACTCAAACAAATTACATCAAAATAAGGAAAAAGATAAGGTTGTCCATTCTATCCATATTTATTCCATATAGTACTTGAAGTTTTGCTGAAGCAATAAGAAAATTAGAGGAGATCAGAGGACTATGAATTGGAAAGGGAGACATCAAAACATTGCTGTTCACAAATGATATAGTAATATATATCAGCAACTCCAGAAATTCTACCATGGTACTCCTACAACTGATGAACACCTTCAACAAAGTAGCTGGATAAAAGATTAATTTTTTAAAAAAATCAATAGCCTTTTTATATACTAATGACAAATGGGCTGAAAAAGAAGTTAGAGAAACACCCTTCATAATAACCATAAATAATATAAAATATCTTGTGGTAATTCTATCCAAGCAAGTAAAGAATTTCCAGGCTTTAAAGAAAGAAACTGAGGAAGCTATCAAAAGATGGAAAGATCCCTCATACTCATGGATTGGTAGGATTAACATAGCAAAATTACACATTTTACCAACATCAATCTACAGATTCAATGCAATCCCCCATCAAATGTCAATATAATCCTTACTGACCTTGAAAGATCAATACTCTCCTTTGTATATTAAAACAAACAACAACAAAAAGCAAACAAAAAAACAGAATAAATAAAACAGTCCTTATGAAAAAAAAAAACTTCTGGAGATATTACCATCCCTGCTTTCAAATTCTATTATAAAAATATAGCAATAAAAGACCACATGGAGTTTTTATAAAAAATTAAAAAAAAGAAAACAGATAAACTGATTGATGGAATCAAATAGGAGGGCCAAATGTAAATCCACACACCCAGAGAAACTTGATGTTTTATAAAGAAACTAGAATTATACAGTAGAAAAAGAAAGCATCTTCAAGAAATTGTAATGGTCTAACTCAATGTCCTAATGTAGAAGAATGCATATAGATCCATATCACTTTACACAAAACTTGTGTAGAAGGAATATCTTATGTGTTGTGTGGAGGTAGCACATGACAATTATAAAGCTAATGGCCTATAGCTAAGTCAGGAAATAAGATATGGAATACCCTGGAGGCAGAATGATTTCTGCAATAGAGCTAGGCTGGAGAGATTCAACCAGAAAGATGACAAGATAATTGATGTGTGGTACTTGAGCATAGGTAACCAGCCATGTGGGAGAAAGTAGTTTAGTATAATGGATGATCTTTTTAATATTTTTTAATTTTAATTTTTTTTAATTACACATTATTCACTTTATATCTATCCCTCCATAAACCCCTCCCTCTTCCCCTTCCAATCTCACTTTCCCTCCCCCTTCTCCATACATGCCCCTCCCCAAGTCCACTGATAGGGGTGTGTTCCTCTCCTTCTTTCTAATCTAAATCTATCAGATCTCATCAGGAGTGTCTACATTGTCTTCTTCTGTGGCCTGGTAAGGCTCTCCCCGAATAGGGTGAGGTGACCAAAAAGCAGGCTAATCAGTTCATGTCAGAGGCACTCCCTGTTCCCATTTCTATAGAACCCACTTGAACACTGAACTGCCATGGGTTACATCTCTTTGCATTGTACTTCTTTGGAGTATGAGTCTCAGGAAAGACCCCTGTGCTCAGAATTTTTGGTTCTGTTGCTCTCCTTGTGGACCTCCTGTCCTCTCCAGATCTTACTATTTCCCATTTATTTCATAAGTTTCCATGCACTTTGATCAACAGTTGGCCATAAGTCTCAGCATCTGCTATGATAGTCTGCAGGGCAGAGCCTTTCAGAGGCCTTCTGTGCCAGATTCCTAACTTGTTTCCTGTTTTCTTTTTCTTCTGACATCCATCCTCTTTGCCTTTAAGGACAGGGCTCGAACATTTTAGCCAGAGTCCTTCCTCTTGATTAGTTTCTTTAGGTGTACAAATTTTAGTAGATTTATCCTATATTATATGTCTATATGTGTGAGTATATACCGTGTATGTCTTTCTTCTGGGATACCTCACTCAGGATGATCTTTTCCAGTTCCCACCATTTACCTGCAAATTTCATGATTTCCTTTTTTTTATTGCTGAGTAATATTCCATTGTATAGATGTACCACAATTTCTGTATTCATTCTTTAGTTGAGGGCATCTGGGTTTTTTTTTTTTTTTCAGTTTCTGGCTATTACAAATAAAGCTGCTACAAACATCGCTGAGAAAATGTCCTTGTTGTGTACTTGAGCAATTTTTGAATATATGCCTAGGAGTGGTATAGCTGGCTCTTGAGGAATACTATTCCTAGTTGTCTGAGAAAGCACCAGATTGCTTTCCAAAGTGGTTGTACAAGTTTACATTCCCACCAGCAGTGGAAGAGGGTTCCCCTTTCTCTACAACCTGTCCAGCATGTGTTGTCACTTGAGTTTTTGATCTTGGCCATTCTGATGGGTTTAAGGTGAAATCTCAGGGTCTTTTGGTTTTCATTTCCCTGATGGCTAAAGATGTTGAGCATTTCTTTAAGTGTTTCTCTGCCATTCGATATTCCTCTATCTAGAATTCTTTTTTTAGCTCTGTTCCCATTTTTTAATTGGATTAATTGATTTGTTGCTTTGCCTAGCTATATGACCTATGTATCTGTAAAATAATTATTGAGCCTCATGAGATATTATTTCAGGAGTTGGGAAAAGGAAAGGAAAATGTTCTACTACATTCAAGTCCAAGTGGATCAATGACCACAACATAAAACCAGATACTCTTGATAGAAGAGAATATAGGGAAATGTCTTGAATACATTGACACAGGAGACAACTTCCTCAACAGGACACCTATAGGACAGGCACTAAGATTGATAACTCATAAACAGTACCTCATGAAACTGAAAAAAAAAACATCTTTATGCCAAGGGACACTGTCAATAGGACAAAACTTCAGCCTACACAATGGGAATAGATTTTTCACCAACTCCACATTAGACAGAGAGCAAATTTCCAAAATATATAAAGAACTCAAGAAACTAGACATTAAACTAAATCATTTAATTAAAATGGTGGCTACAGTCTGAGCAGTGATGCACACCTGTAATCCCAGCACTCATGGAGGCAAAGGTAAGTGGATCACTATGAGTTAGGGGAGAGCATGGTGTACATAATGATTCCAAATCAGCCAAAGATACATAGAGAAACCCTGTCTTTAAAAACAGACAAACAAAAAATTTGGTACAGAGCTAAACAGAGAGTTCTCAACAGAGAAATCTCAGATGCCTGACAAGCACTTAAAAAAAATGTTCACCATCTTTAGTTATAAGGGAAAAACAAATCAAAATTATCCTGAAATTTCATCTTACACCTGTTAGAATGGCAAGATCAAAAACACAAGAGACAGCTCATGCTGCTTAGGATATGGAGCAAAAGCAATACTCCCACATTGCTGTTGGGAGTGCAAACTTGTATAACCAGTATGGAAATCAACACAGATGTGTCTCAGAAAATTAGTAATTGATCTACGTAAAGACCCAGCTATACCACTCCTTGGCATATATCCAAAAGATGTTCTATCCTACCACAAGAAAACTTACTGAACTATGTTTGTAGCAACTTTTTTCATAATAGAAATTAGAAATGACCTAGATCTCCTTCAACTGAAGAACAGATAAAGAAAATGTGGTACATTTACACAATGGAGCATTACTCACGATGTATTTAAAAATATAACATAAAATTGGCAGCAAATAAATGGAACTAGAAAAAAAAATCCTCAGTGAGGTAACTTATCCCAGAAAACAAACATGTTACATACTCATTTACAAGTGGATATTAGCTTAAGAAAAGGATAATCACGGCACAGACTCAGAGAGACTAGGTAAGAAGGAAGATACAGAGAGGAACACATAAGTCTTCATGGGAAGGCAAATTGAAGGAGTATCCCTGGTAGGCTGAGGTCAGGACAGGAACAGAAGGGGTCAGGTGGAGGAATGATGGCGGGAAATAATACTGGTAGAGAACTGGAATTTAGGGATATCTCAGGGACAAGTTAGAAACCTAGTTCAATAGAATCTCCTTGGAATCTACAAGAGTGATCCTAGCTAAGACTCCTAGCAATGGGGGATATGAAACTTGAATAAGCATCCTCTGTAACTTCTCAAGACTTACAGTGGAGGAACTGGAACTCCAACACAGCCATAAAATCTTAGATCTACAATTTGTCCTGCCTATAAAATGTTCTAGGGTAAAAATGTAGCAGAAATTTTAGGGTTGGCCAACTAATCACAGGTCCAGGTTGAGACCAGTTTCTCAAGAAGGATACCACCCCTGTTTCTGCCTAGAGGTTCTGGAAGTAGAGGCTGAACACCCCAAAGACCTAGAAGAGAACCAAATAAGACCACAGGACCAGAAAAAAGAGATTATTATTGACATTCTACTATACTCATAGACAGAGCCTAGCATAATTGTCATCAGAGTCTTCATACTGCAGCTGATAGAAAACATATGCAAAGATCCACATCCAAACATTAGATAGAGTTAGGAAAATCCTGCAGTAGAAGGGGAGGAAGAATTGTAGAAGCTAGGGGACATCACAAGAAAACCCACAGAATCAAGTAACTTGAATGTATATGGGCTCATTGAAACTGGATGGACAGTCTGAGATCCTGCAAGGTTCTGAACTGACCCTCTGCATATAAGTTATGGCTATGTAGCTTGTTTTTCTTGTAGGACACCTAAGAAAGGGAACAGGGCTGTATCTGTCTCTTTTGCCTATTTTGGGATCCTTTTTCCTCCTACACAACATACCTTGTAGGCAAATACAAAATGATTTATATAGTTGTTTCTACAAATATTGAAAGTCCAAAATCAATACAATTACCAACATTTCAAACTAAGAGTCACCTCTGAAAATTCCACTTGCTAAGAATGTCAGTGTGGTTGATATGTTGACAAATAGAGGTCGTAGAGTTTCGTTACACTGAAATTTACTAATCTTTTGTCTAACCAAAACTTGGCTATCAATTTTAGATACTATTATGGCCATTTAGAATATTACAATTAGTAATGGTTACTTTAGTAATAGCTATTGATATAATCTGAAATGTATAATTTTGATAACTTTTGATTTTGGTGTTTTAACTGGTAAAACTTATAAATAAATTTGTTCTGAGTGAATATATGTTCTAAATATGACACCTGTTAATCTGAATATCTCACTCATGTGGAAGCTTAAAAAATACTTCATAGTAGAAAATGGAAAATTATCACTAGAGGCAAGGAAAGTAGGGGAGAGAAAGGAAGGAATTTAGGTAACTAAAACAAAGAACAAGTCCATGAGAGATAACTGCTGATATCTTAAATCATGCCTGTATGACTCCATAAGTCATAAACATTTCCTGCATGTATGCCAAAAGTCTACAAGGGAAGGTTTTTAAAAATTTCCCAAAACAGGTATGGTAGGTGTATATAATTGGTACACAAACCACCGTGATTTGATTACAGAAATTTTTGCATTACCACCATCACCTGAACACTTCCTATATGTAAATAAAGATGATGAAAAAAAGACACAGGTTGTAGGTCAGTGATCAAGCATTTGCCTAGCAGGCAAAAGTCACTGTATCATAAAACAAAACAAACAAACAAACAAACAAAAAAAAACAAACCAAAAAAAAGCACAAAAGTAGAGTTAAACTTTTTTTTAAATGAAACAAAAAAAATGCAAGAACTTTCTGGTATATACTAACAGTAGAGTTAAACTACTGAAGTTTAATTTGATCTGAAAGCATACACACAGAGGCAGAAATGTTATTACTGTTGTGAAGAAAATTGACGACATGATATAGGAACTGATCATTTGGTATATCCATGTCTGATAGACAATAATGTCAACAAGAAACTATGCAAGATAAATTACTTAATTTGTTCTCTGAAATTTCCTCAATCCCAAAAAGATAAAATTAGTGGCAAATGTAGTTAACAGGCTTGTGCTTAATACTATTGCTGTAAAAATACACCTCTTTTGCTAAACTTGTTTTGGAATTAAATTCAGTTAATATTCATTAAGAATGTGATAAAAAGGGCTTAATAAAATTTCAATCTGAGGGGCTCAGAGGTTAAGAGCACTGTCTGCTTCTCTAGCAGTTCTGAATTCAATTCCCGGAAACAACATGGTAGCTCATAGCCATCACTAATGAGATCTGGTGCCCCCTTCTGGTGTACAAGCACACACATAGGCAGAACACTGTATACATAGTAAATAAATAAATCTTTAAAAAGTAAATCTGGGTTGTTTCCAGCTTCTGGCTATTACAACCCTGTACACCTAAAGAAACTAATCAAGAGGGAGGACTCTGGCTAAAATGCTCAATCCCCATCCCGAAAGGCAAAGAGGATGGACATCAGAAGAAGAAGAAAACAGGAAACAACCTAGAAACCTGCCACTGAGGGCCTCTGAAAGGCTCTGTCCTGCAGACTATCAAAGCGGATGCTGAGACTTAGGGCCAACTGCTGGGAAGAGTGCATTGAATCTTATGAAAGAAGTGGGAAATAGTAAGATCTGGAGAGGACAGGAGATCCACAAGGAAATAAACAACCAAAAAAATTGAACACAAGGGTCTTTCCAGAGACTCATACTCCAACAAAGTACCATACATGGAGATAACTTAGAACCCCTGCACAGATGTAGCCCATGGCAGTTCAGTGTTCAAGTGGGTTCCATAGTAATGGGAACAGGGAGTGCCTATGACATGAACTGATTCGTCTGCTCTTTATCACCCCTCCATGAGGGAGGAGCAGCCTTACTAGGCCACAGAAGATGACAATGTAGCCACTCCTGATGAGATCTGATAGACTAGGATCAGAAGGAAAGAAAGGAACACCTCCACTATTAGTGGACTTGGGGAGGGGCATGTGTGGAGAAGGGGGAGGGAAGATGGGATTAGGAGAGGAGGAGTGAGGGGTTTATGGGGGGATACAAAGTAAATAAAGTGTTATTAATAAAAGTTAAAATAAAAAATAAATCTGAACTGAGAAAAAAATAGTTAATTTTTTCTAAAAGTTTGAGCTGAAAATAAAGAAAGCCACAGCAATTTAAAACAATGAAGCACTAATATAACTTATAACAAAATCCATCCAGCCAGAATACCTTATGCCTAAGTCAGTCTTCCATGAAATAAGTATCTATGTTAGTAGTATGTTATTAGTATGTCAGAATCTGAAGATTTTTTTGTTTTTGGTTTTTCTGTGATTCTCAGTCAGTATGGCATCAGAACACTAGACAGAACCTAGAATTTTGTACATTTCGCTTATGTTTTCCTTGATAAGAACCAGAAGACAGAGATTATGTATCCTTCATTATGGATTATTAGTTTCAGATTATTTTGTTAGAAGCAGGGAATAGAGGGGAAAATGTAGTCAGATGTTCGTTAAAGTACACTTGTAGATTAAAACACAGAAAGCTCTTAGAAACAAAAGACTGTATCTACATATATAGAGTTGATGAACTTACATAGAATGTTATATAGGAAATAGTCCATTTAAGAGAATCAGGAATAAATTTGAGTTTAAATTCGATTCTTAATTTTCTCTTTGATCTTCATAAAGCTCAAAGCTGTAGCCTTTGTTTTCTCTAAGACATTATTTCTAAAGTATCTGTCTAGCCTTAGTAATTTTATCACTGAGGACCAAACATGTTATGTTTCTGCAATGGTAGAATAAAGAAACCAGAATTTATAGTACATTGGTTTTACAGAGCATATGTTACCTGTGAGGACATTCCTCAAAGAATATTCTAGTGTAGCTGAAGCATAAGAAAAAGCTTCCTTTTCCTTAGTCTAAAGAAGATGCCTATAGGACTGGAGAAAGGGCTTAGAGGTTATGATCACTGTCTGCTCTTCCAGAGGTCCTGAGTTCAATTCCCAGCATCCGCATGGTGGCTCACTACAGTCTACACCATCTACTGCCTTCTTAGAGCACTAATATGCATTAAATAAATAAATAAATAAATAAATAAATAAATAAATAAATAAACAAAATCTTAAAAGAAAAAAAGAGGCATTAAAAAAAACACAAAGAAGATGCCTATGAATTTAAAATGTCTCAATTAAAAATGGGATCTAAAGAGAGTATCCTCTACTGAGAAAAATCAAATAGCTGAGAAACAAAGAAATGTTCAATGTCTTGAGCCATCAGAAAAATACAAATAAAACTGCTTTAAGATTTCACCTTATACCTTTCAGAATGGCTAAGATCAATAAAGCAAATGATAACTCATGGTAGCCAGGATATAGAGTATGTGGAACACACTAACAGGGCAAACTTACATAGCCACTGTGCAAATCAATGTGATGGTTCCTTATGATGATGGGAATCTATTTACCTCAAATCCGTCCATATTACTCTTGTGCATATACCAAAATTATGCTTCATCCTACCACAAGGATACTTGTTCAAACATGTTCATTGCTCATTTATTCATAATTTTTAGAAATAGGAAAAGGACTAGATGTCTCTCAACAGAAGAATAAATAAAGAAATGTACATTTATCCCATGAAATAAAGAACTTGAGATCATAAGCTTTTTGGTCAAAAAAAACCCAAAAAAACATCCTGCATGAGGTATCAAGACCAAGAAATGTGAATATGATATGTATTCGTTCACCTGTGGATATTAGTAGTTAAGGCAATAATAACCATGCTTTATAGAACTATAGAAATTGGTGTAGAGTAAGGGACTTGATGGTATGGATAGAATTCATTATGAAATAGAATAAATAAGTATGTATTATTAGGGGGTTGGGGTTGGAACAAATTATCAAGTTAGAAGTGGGAGGGCTGAGAAGGATGATAGATATAATATGAAAAGAGACAGCTAAAATTGAAAGGTAGAGTGAAAACCATTAGGAGCTTCCTTTACATATATAAAGGCAATCTAAATGACATTGTCTCATAAGAGGGACTAAAGAACCTCAACAGAACATCTCTTATCACCAAATGAAGCTTCCAGTACATGTACTGGATTACATATAATTGAGCTATGTTTTCCTGAGTCCACATAGCAATCCCCAAACAACCCAGACTTTAGCCAAGACAATGTGTTCTCTACAAAGTGATAGCAAGGTCCCATTTCTGAGGACAATTATACAACTTATTGAACTTGGAGAAGTTCACCTGGTGGCTCCTCAAGCCTTTATTCCTACATTTTAGCATCTTTAGCACAAGAAAGTACTCAGCAATCTACCAAAAGAGGAATACAATCATCATTCTAGCCATAAGCACTTTGATCTACAATGGTATGCTGCCTGAAAGATACTGGGCAGTGGTTCCCTATCTTCCTAATTCTGTTACCTTTTAATATACATCCTCATGTTGTGGTGAACCTCAACTATAAAATTATTTTATTGCTCCATAAGTGTAATTTTTCTAATGCTAGGAATGGTAAAGTAAATATATGCAGGATATCTGGAGTGTGGAGGATATCTTTTATGTGATAAGTATCTTCTACCTCAAAGGCTTCATGACCCACAGGTTGAGAACCACTGTGCTAAGACAATGGTGGCACAAAACTTGGGGGAGTAATCAGTCAAAATCTGATTTAACTTAAGGTACACTCCATGAGATAAAACCCATATCCAACATTAGTTTGGTGATCAAAATCCTGAGACTCTATATAACAAGAACTCTGTGTAAAACCAAATAATACTGTTCTTTAAAACAACAATACAAACAAATAAACAACAAACAGAAAATTATTTATAAAAAGATTCCCAATAACATTCTGCTATATTCATAGTTATTTAGGGTCAAGAGGTTCTTTTAGGGCTATATACTAATCTCCATCAACCACAGACCAACTAACAGTCTCTTTGATGCCACAGCGTCCAGAAGCATTTCTGTCCTTCTGTCTGTACCAAACCACCACACCAGTCTGTTCTCTCCAAACTGCTACATGCCACATGCCAATACCAAATTGTCACACTTTCTATTCTTGGCTCTCATATTTATACTCAGTCCTTGACAACATCACTCTTCATGCCACACTTGGAAGGCTATTACCACCTAGCAAAAGTAGGAAAATTTGTTATGAGATAAAATGCCCTGAAGAAGAAAATAGAAGAGTTCCAACTTATTACCATGTATGTACTGGCCAGGTAGAAGATGGTAGAAGACCTATAACCTTGAAAAAGAAGGTGTAAATCCTGACAAAAGTAATGTTATACAGTATTAAAATTTCTCACACATTACAAGACAGAATTTTAAAAAGCATTCTTTAATTTTAATTGTCAGAGTTTTCTTAAAATTGATAAACACCTTCAGCAAAGTAGCTGGATACAAAATTAATTTTTTAAAAAAGTAGCTTTCCTTTATACACGTGATTAATGTGATGAGAATGAAATTAGGAAAACAAAACCCTTCATAATAGCCACAAATAAAAAAGTTTTTTGGTGTAACTCTAACCCAAGCAAGTAAAACAATTGTATGAGAAGAACTTCAGGACTTTGAAGAAAGAAATTGAAGAAGATTTTAGAAGATGGAAAGATCTTCCATCCTCGTGGATCAGTAGGATTAACATAGTG
Organism: Psammomys obesus; assembly: GCF_907164565.1. Taxonomy (NCBI): domain Eukaryota; kingdom Metazoa; phylum Chordata; class Mammalia; order Rodentia; family Muridae; genus Psammomys; species Psammomys obesus. The sequence goes on from NW_026585644.1 coordinate 56,651,185, forward strand.
AAAATAGCCATTCTACCAAAACCAATCTACAGATTCAATGCAGTTTTCATCAGAATCCCAACACAGTTCTTTACAGACAATGAAAGAACAATTCTCAAATTTGTATGGAAAAATAAAAATCCCAGCATAGCTAAAACTGCCCTGCTCAATTAAAAAACAAACAAACAAACAAACAAAAAACACTTCTGGAAGTCTCACCATCCCTGATTTCTTTTTTTTTTTTCAGAAATGATTATTTATTTGAAAGATAAAGATATAGGCTTGAATCATATCTATATAAATTAATAATTTAGAAATGTCAGACAAATTCATTCATGCTTTTAAATTGGAGTTTTCTCCTTTGTTAAAATCATTTACTGGTTTCTGAAGTAACGAACTCATTAAACCATTATAAACACTAAAGACAATAATATACAAGTTCATGGAAACTATAAAGATATTAAACATGTATATTTGCAAATATGTCAATTTTGTTAAATCTGTACATTAAATTTTGGATAATTTTTATATATGGAATTTTTTAATAGTAATGCCTCATTTTATTTTATTATCATTTTAGATCTTCATGAACTTCTGTTCTTCCATTCTCAACAACATACATTTTCTATATAGTTTCTCTGTTAAACAAGAAAAATTATTTCCCACTCTACAACAAAATGTATGACATGTAGCTGATTTCTTACACCAATAAAAGTCTCTAACTGACCTTTTTAATAGTCAGCAATCCAAGAGTGAACAAATTTCATCATAAGATCATGCAAGGTGATAAAACAAGATGACATCAAAGGATCATTGAGCTAAATAATAAATACTTCAAGATCCACCTTAAGGCTTAGAAGTCCACAGCAGCAGACTATTTCATTAATAACATGTACTTTACAAAACCCATCATTATCTATTTATATGACAACTGCTAAATTTTTTAAAGCTATTTTTTTAATTTTATTTTTTTCTTATCAGTTACATTTTATTAACTCTGTATACAAGCCATGTCCCGATCCCTCATTTCCTCCCAGTCCCTCCTCCCTCCCTCATCTCCACCGTGCCCCTTGCCAAGTCCACTGATAGGGGGGGCCTCCTCCCCATTCATCTTATCCTGTTTTATCTGGTATCTTCAGGACTGGCTGCAAAGCTCTCCTCTGTGGCCTAACAGGACTGCTCCTCCCTTGGGGGGTGGGGAGGCCAAAGAGCCAGGCATTGAGTTCCTCATAGAAATAGTCCTTGTTCCCTCACTATGGGAAAACAATTGGTTACTGAGCTACCACAGGCCACATCTGAGCAGAGGTTCTAGATTATATCCAAAAATGGTCTTTGGTTGAATGTCATTCTCAGAAAACACCCTGTGCCCAGATATATTTGGTCCTTGTGGAGCTCCTATCCTTTCCCCGTCAGACTAATTCCCCTTCTTTCTTATGATTCCCTGTACTCTGCCAAAGGTTTGGTCATGAGTCTTTGCTTTCAAAAAAACTGCTAGTTAGAGTCTTTCAAATGCGCTCAGTAGACTCCTGTCATACGTTCAATGCACATCCTATCTGTCTTTCTAAAAGAGGATTGATCATCTTACCCCATGTCCACTCTCTTGATTATCTTTTTTAGGTGTACAAATTTCATTATGTTTATCATATCTTATAGGTCTACATAAGTGAGTATATACCGTGTTTGTCTTTCTCCTTCTGGGATATTTCACTCAGAATGATCTTTTCTAGATCCCACCATTTGCCTGCAAATTTCATGATTTCCTCCTTTATGATTGCTGAGTAGTATTCCATTGTGTAAAAATACCACAATTTCTGTACCCATTCCTTCATTGATGGACATGTGGGTTGTTTCCAGCTTCGGGCTATTACAAATAAAGCTGCTACAAACATGTTTGAGCAAATGTCCTTTTTGTGTATATGGGTATATGCCTAGGAGTGGTATGGCTGGATCTTGAGGAAGCACTATTCCTAATTGTCTTAGAAAGCGCCAGATAGATTTCCAGAGTGGTTGTACCAGTTTACATTCCCACCAGCAATGGAGGAGGATTCCCCTTTCTCCACAACCTCTCCAGCATGTGTTGTCCCTTGAGTTTTTCATCTTGGCCATTCTGATGTGTATAAGGAGATATCTCACGGTCATTTTGATTTGCATTTCCCTGATGGCTAATGAGGACGAGCATTTCTTTAAGTGTTTCTCTGCCATTTGATATTCCTCTGTCGAGAATTCTCTGTTTAGCTTTTTTCCCCATTTTTTAATTGGATTACTTGGTTTGCTGCTTTTCAGCTTCTTTAGTTCTTTGTATATACTTGATATTAGTCCTCTGTCAGATAAAGGGTTAGTGAAGATTCTTTCCCAATCTGTAGGCAGTCGTTTTGTTTTGATGACAGTGTCCTTTGCTTTACAGAAGCTTTTCAGTTTCATGAGGTCCCATTTATTGATTGTTGCTCTTAGAGCCTGTGCTGTTGGTGTTCTGTTCAGGAAGTTGTCTCCTGTGCCAATGAGTTCTAGGCTGTTCCCCACTTTTTCTTCTAACAAATTTAGAGTATGTGCTTTTATGTTGAGGTCTTTGATCCACTTGGACTTAGTTTTGTGCAGGGTGATAAATATAGTTCTATTTTCATTTTTCTGCATGTGGACATCCAGTTGGACCAGCACCATTTGTTGAAGATGATGTCTTTTTTCCATTGAATGGTTTTGGCTTCTTTGTCAAAAATCGAGTATTCATAGGTGTGTGGGTTTATTTCTGGGTCTTCTATGTGGTTCCATTGATCCTCCTTTCTGTTTTTATGCCAATACCATGCAGTTTTTATTACTGTTGCTCTGTACTACAACTTGAGATCAGGGATAGAAATACCTCCAGATGATCTGTTGTTGTACAGGATTGTTTTGGAGATTCTGGGTTTTTTGTTTCTCCATATGAAGTTGAGAATCTTTTTTTCAAGGTCTGAAAATAATTGAGTTGGTATTTTGATGGGAATTGCATTGAATCTGTGTATTGCTTTTTGCAGGATGGCCATTTTCACAATATTAATCCTACCAATCCATGAGCACGGGAGATCTTTCCATCTTCTGAGATCTTCAATTTCTTTCTTCAGAGACTTGAAGTTTTTCTCAAACAGGTCTTTCACTTGCTTGGTTAGTGTCACCCGAAGGTACTTTTTGTTATTAGTGGCTATTGTGAAGGGTGTTGTTTCCCTAATTTCTTTCTTGGCCCTTTTGTCTTTGGTGTACAGGAGGGCTTCTGATTTTTTTGAGTTGATTTTGTATCCTTCCACTTTGCTGAAGGTGTTTATCAGGTGGAGGAGTTCTCTGGTTGGATTTTTGGGGTCGCTCATATATACTATCATATCATCTGTGAATAGTGACACTTTGACCTCTTCCTTTCTGATTTGTATCCCGGTTGATCTCCTTTAGTTGTCTTATTGCTCTGGCTAGGACTTCAAGTACTATGTTGAAGAGGTAGGGAGAGAGTGAGCAGCCTTGTCTTGTCCCTGATTTCAGTGGGATTGATTTAAGTTTCTCTCCATTGAGTTTGATGTTGGCTATAGGCTTGCTGTATATTGCCTTTACTATGTTTAGATATGTGCCTTGTATTCCTGATCTCTCCAAGACTTTAAACATGAATGGGTGTTGGACTTTGTCAAATGTTTTTTCAGCATCTAAAGAGATGATCATGTGGTTTTTCTCCTTCAGTTTGTTTATGTGGTGGATTACATTGATGGATTTCTGTATGTTGAACCACCCTTGCATGCCTGGGATGAAGCCTACTTGGTCGTGGTGGATGATATCTTTGATGTGTTCTTGGATTCGGTTTGCAAGTATTTTATTGAGTATTTTTGCGTCAATGTTCATAAGAGAGATAGGTCTGAAGTTCTCTTTTTTTGTTGGGTCTTTGTGTGGTTTAGGTATCAGGGTGACTGTTGCTTCATAGAATGAGTTTGGTAATGTACCTTCTGTTTCTATTTTGTGGAATAGTTTGAGGAGAATTGGTGTAAGCACTTCTTTGAAGGTCTGGTAGAATTCCGCACTGAAACCATGTGGCCCAGGGCTTTTTTTGGAGGGGAGACTGTGAATGACTGCTTCAATTTCCTTGGGGGATATAGGGCTGTTCAGTCTTTCTACCTGATCTTGACTTAATGTTGGAAGATGGAATCTATCAAGAAAATTGTCCATTTCATTTAGGTTTTCAAATTTTGTGGCATATAGGCTTTTGTAGTATGACCTAATGATTGTTTGAATTTCCTCAGTGTCTGTAGTTATGTCACCCTTTTCAGCTCTGATTTTGTTGATTTGGATAGATTCTCTCTGCTTTTTAGTTAGTTTGGCTAAGGGTTTGTCTATCTTGTTGATTTTCTCAAAGAACCAGCTTTTTGTTTCATTGACTCTTTGAATAGTTTTCTTTGTTTCTAATTGATTTATTTCAGCCCTGAGTTTGATTATTTCCAGCATTCTGCTCCTCTTGGGTATATCTGCTTCTTTTTTCTCTAGGGTTTTCAGTTGGGCCATTAAGTTGTTTGTATGTGAAGTTACGAATTTCTTCTTGCAGGCACTTAGTGCTATAAATTTTCCCCTGAGCACTGCTTTCAATGTGTCCCATAAATTTGGGTATGTTGTGCCTTCATTTTCATTGAATTCTAGGAAGTCTATAATTTCTTTCTTTATTTCTTCCTTAACCCAGCTGTCGTTGAGTAACAAGTTGTTCAGTTTCCATGTGCGTGGAGGCTGTTTGTGATCTGTTGTTGTTGAGGTCCAGCTTAAGTCCATGGTGGTCAGATAGAATACAAGGGATTATTTTAATCTTTTTGTATCTATTGAGGCTTGCTTTATGACACACTATATGGTCTATTTTGGAGAAGGTATACTCTTTTGAATTTGGATGAAAAGATCTGTAGACGTCTATTAGGTCCATTTGATTTAGGGACTCTGTAAGTGTTTTTATTTCCCTATTTTTTTTCTGTCTAGTTGATCTGTCCCTTGGTGAGAGTGGAGTGTTGAAGTCTCCCATTATTAGGGTTTTAGGATCAATGTGTGATTTAAGCTTTAATATTGTTTCATATATGAATGTAGGTGCTCTTGTATTTGGGGCATAGATATTCAAAATTGTGATGTCTTCTTGGTGGATTTTTCGTTTGATGAGAATATAGTGGCCCTCCTTATCTTTTTTGATTAACTTGGGTTGAAAGTCTATTTTATTAGAATTTAGGATAGCTACTCCAGCTTGTTTTCTGGAATCATTTGCTTGAAAGAAATTTTTCCAGCCCTTTACTCTGAGGTAGTGTTTATCTTTGTTGCATAGTTGTGTTTCTTGGATGCAACAGAATGTTGGATCCTGTTTCCCCAACCATTCTGTTAGTCTGTGTCTTTTAATTGGGGAGTTGAATCCATTGATGTTGATAGTAACTAGTGACCAATAATTGTTACTTACTTTAGATGTGGGGTTGGTGGCGTCACTGAGTTTCATTGCTTGTATTCTTTTGTTTTTTTTTTTTTTTTGTTGTTGTTGTTGTGTAGTTATCTATTTCCTCTGTTTCCTTAGATGTAGTTATTTTCTTTGGTTTGGAGTTTCCTTTCTAGTAACTTTGTAGATCTGGGTTACTATATAGATATTGTTTTAATTTGGTTTTGTCTTGGAATATTTTGAATTCTCTGTCTATGTTGATTGAAAGTTTTGCTGGGTATAGTAGTCTGGGTTGGAATCTGTGGTCCCTTAAGCACTGTATGATTTCTGTCCAGGCCCTTCTGGCTTTCATAGCCTCTGTTGAGAAATCTGGTGTGATTCTGATAGGTCTACCTTCATATGTTACTTGGCCTTTTTCCCTTGCTGCTTTTACAATTTTTTCTTTGTTTTGTAGGTTCAGTGTTTTGACTATGATGTGACGTGAAGAATTTCTTTTCTGGTCTAGTCTACTTGGTGTTCTGTAGGCCTCTTGTATGTTTATGGCCATCTCCTTCTTTAAGTTGGGAAAGTTTTCTTCTATAATTTTCTTGAAAATATTTTCCGGACCCTTGAGCCTGATGTCTTCTTTTTCTTCTACTCCTATTGTTCTTAGGTTTTGTCTTTTCATGATGTCCTTGATTTCTTGGATGTTTTGTGTTTGGATCTTTTCTGATTTTATTTTTTCTTTGAGAGATGTGTCAATTTTTGCAAGTGTATCTTCGGCTCCTGAGATTCTTTCTTCCATCTCTTGTATTCTGTTGGTGATGCTTACATTTGTAGTTCCTGATCTTTTCTCTATGTTCTCCAGCTCCTGCTTTTTCTCTATTTGTGTTTTCTTTATTGATTCTAATTCTGTTTTCATGTCTTGCACCATTTCCTTCATCTGTTTGAATGTGGACTCCTGCTTTTCAATGATAGCTTCTATTTTTTTGTCCGTTTCCTCTCTATGTATCACTAATTGTGCCTCTACTTCTTTGGGTATAATTGCCTGTATTTCTATGAGAGCTTTGTTTATTTCTTCTTTATTTGCCTTCATTTGTGTGGACATTTCTTTGAGAGCTTTGTGCATTTCTTCTCTGTTTGCCTCAATTTTCATGGTCATTTCTCTGAGGGCACAATTTGTTTCCTCTTGATTAGTCTCGATTTCTTTGGTTATTTCTCTGAGGGCTTTGTTTATTTCATCTTTATGGGCCTCTAATAGCTGGAGAAACATAGTTTTGAGGTCGTTTTCTTGTATATCTAGTGAATTGAAGTGTCCATTGTTTTGTGGGGTTCCCGGTGAGGTCATTATGTCCTGATTTTTGTTGGGAGTGTTCTTACATCTGCCTCTAGCCATCTGGTTATTTATAATCCTCACTGTTTGTTCCTCGAGATTGTAGTTTGGGCTATGATCCTCTCTTTTTGTTTACTGGACTGTTATTTCAGGAAGATGAGAGAGGTTCACTGGTTTGGGAGTGTGCGCTGTGGTTTCAGTTTTGCCTAAGTAAGGAATGTGACGATGGCGCTATTCGCGTGTGCTTTTAGCGGGCGCAGTGTGCATGCACGGATTCTCTGACTATTGAAGTGGCCTGCAAGCCACTATTACGCAGTTCTGACTGAGATCCAGGGATTGTTTGCCTGGATTACGCTGGTGGAACCGCAAGGCAGAGGCTTCAATGTTGGGGTCGCTATACCAAGAATCCTTATGATGCCCACACTAGGAGTGTGGGTGGCAGGGATCTCGTCTGGTTGCTTCTGTGGAGAGGCCCTGGGTCTGGGGCAATCTCTCCCTAGACAGCTCACTCACTCTCTTGCAGGACCAGTTGGAATGCACAGGGATTCCCCTTGCTCACTACTCTCCGTTTTGGTCCTGCTGCAGAAGTGCACGGGTAGGCTAACAGTCAGCTCTGTGACACTGTGGCCGGAGGACTCATTGTCCACCTTTCCTGTGTGCTGCCTCTTTGTCCTTTCCCTCTGCCAGGAGGGGTTATGTTGACTGGTCCCTGGGTGGCACGGGAAAGATTTAGGTTGAGTGTACTCAATCCCAGATCCCGGGCCCAGATCTTTCTGCCAGAAGCAGCCTGGTGGAAGAACCTATGTTTGCTGATCCTGAGAGAGTACCAGGTAGGGTTGAGTGTCCTCAGATCCAGAGCTTGGGTTTCTCTGCTAGGGGCCGCTGGGTAAGCTGGAGAGAGGGTGCTGTGTCCTTGGCAGGCTGCCTCTCTGTCCTTCCCCTCTGACCTACCCCTCTGCTAGGACAAGCTTATGAAGGTGCTCTCAGGGAAGTGCCAGCAAGAGTTGGGGCTTCTCAGTCAGATCCTGAGCCCTGAGCCAGCGTTTCTCTGCCAGGTGTCGGGGTGGGGGCTGTGATAGAACTTGCTGCTAGACCTTATTGCGCTGGACCCAGGATAATCTCAGGACGTGTAGAATGACCACAGTCCCAGATCCCGAGCTGTAGTTTGTTAGCTAGTAGCAGCAGGCAGCACTGGAGTTGTGGCACTGTGAAGCCGCTGTGTGCCTCTTTATCCTTCTGCTCCACTGCAGCAGGGTTATGGCAGCGTTTGGGGGAGTGCCGGAAAGGATTGGGTTTTCTCAGCCCCGATCTCAGGTTGGGGTACAGACAATGTGGTCTGTGGCAGATTCTGCTGGACGCCTTCTGCCTCCTCCGAAGAGGGAGTAGGGATTTTGTGCTGGGCGTGCAGCTTCTCTCCGTGCGTGGTGGGAGCTCAGTTGTGATGGTGGCGGGCACCTGCAGTCTGCAAGACCTTCCATGGAATAACTGGGTGACCTGTGACCAGTCTCGCAACTTTCCTTCCCCGTGGAGGTTTCTGCGACTGGGACTCTTGGTCTCTGGCACCCTTGCGCCCACCGATCAGCCTGGGAAAGTGATCGGGACTCGTAGGCTCTCGGCACCATCCTGGAGACCCAAAGCCAGTGTTAGCCAGGTTCTCTTCTGGGTTCTGGCTGGGCAGCCGAGAGTGGATCCAACCGATTCCCATGCAGTGGAAGCCTCCCTTTACCTGGGAAACATGATAGCTGTTGTTTTATGGCCCAGAGTTCAGTCTCCTGGTCGCTGCATGGAGTGTGTTGTCCTGCTTCTCAGACATGGTGTTCTCCTGGCGCCACCATCTTGGCCCCCCACCATCCCTGATTTCAAAGGGTACTAAAAAGCATTAGCAATAAAACACACATGGTATTGACGTAAAAACAGAAAGGTCTATCAATGGAATCAAATTGAAGACCCAGAAATAAACCCATGTACCTACAGACAATTGATATTTTTAAAAAGAAGCCAAAACTTTACGACAGATAAAATTAGACACCAAAAATGGTTTAAAATGGAATACAAAGCTAAACAAAGATTTCTCAATTGAGGAATCTGTAATGGCCTGGAAGCACTTAAAACCTGCAAATCAAAACAATTCTGAGATTCTATGTTACACCTATCAGAATGGCTAAGATGAAAAACTCAAGTGACAGCACATGCTAACAAGGATGTAGAGCAAGGAAAACATTCCTCCATTGCTGATGGGAAAACATATTTGTACAACCATTTTGGAAATTAAAATGTGGTTTCTCAGAAATTTGAGAATAGTTCTACCTCAAAACCCAGCTATAACACTCCTGGGTATATACCCAAAAGATAATCCACCAAAACACAAAGACCATTGCTCAACTATGTTCATAGAATATTTATTATAGCCAGCTACTGCAAACAATCTAGATGTCCCTTTATTGAAGAGTGGATAAAAAATGTGGTAGATTTACACAATGAAATACTACTCAGCTAATAAAAAGAAGGAAATAGTGAAATTCCTAGACAAATCAATGGAACTATAAATTTCATCCTGAGTGCAGTAACCCTTACCCAGATAGACATTCATGGTATGTACTCGCTTGTATGTATGCATTAGCCATAAAGTACAGAATAGCCATGCTACAATCTATAGACCCAAAGAAGCTAAGTAACAAGGAGGTTCCAAAGGAGGATGCTTATCTCTCACTCAGAAGGTAAAATAAAATAGACATTGGAAGTATATGGAGGGAGGAAACTAGGTAGAAGAGGAAGTGGGGAGAGGAATAGGATTGAGGTTTAGATATGGGGAGAACAAGGAGTAGCTGGCTGGAGGAAAGTATGAAATTGGTGAAGGGGCATGTCTGGGTTTAGCTGGAGACTGAGGATTGACAGGGTCCCTGGAGTCTTTGGGAATAACCTTATCTGAGACTCCTAACAAGGGAAGATATGCAACTTTAAATGGCCACCTCCTGTAGCCAGGTGGGAACTCCCAGTGGAAGGAGGGGAACAACCAAAATCTTTGACTGAAAAATTGTCCTGCCTACAAGATTTGTAGGGATAAAGATGGAACAGAGATTGAGGGAATGGGCAACCAATGACTGGCCCAACATGAGATCCAACCCCATGGGAGAGAGGTAACCCTTGACATTACTTTTACTTGACACTCTACTATACTTGTGGACAGGAGCCTAGCATGACTGCCTCCTGAGAGTTTTAATCCAGCATCTAATGGAAACAGATGTAGAGACTCACAACCAAATAACAGGCAGAGCTTCTGGAGTCTTGTAAAAGGTGGGGTGGGGGGAGGATTGAAAGAACTGGAGGGGGTCAAGAACACTACAAGAAGACCTACAGAGTCAACTATCCTGGTCCCAGTCAGGAAGAGCCAGCATCCTTAAATATCAGGGAGAGGATTAAGGTGTGTTTATAGGATTATAGTAAGTAATCTGAAAGTGTCAGTCTGAGCATGGCCCTGAAATACATTCATGCCCTTAGGAGAATACATGTCCACATTCTGACCACTTTTATATTTATATCTAAATATTATAATAGGGTAGGAGAAATGGCATATTTATTTATTCTCATGATACAATAGAAACTTAAAATACACATTTAATTCAAGACAATGCTACAGTCTCTAGACTTTCTATTCAATGTTTTTTAGTCAAAGCTGATAAGGAAAATATTAATTCAAGAAATATTATTGAAATAAAGGAAGGAAAAGCCTAGAGTGAAACAAGCTATTGATAGTTAATTTAAATGCATGAAAAGAGAAAGTTTAAACAATACAGTTCATAAATATGAAGTCCACATTGGCTCATCAGTTCCCTGTGACTCATAATGTTGCCCATGATGTAACTCTGAAACTCAAGGCATTACACAAGATTTCTTAGAATATGAGCCCAAGAATTTTCCTCTTATACTAATCACACATGCTTTATTATTGTTTATTCCAGAAATTATCACACACATATAGTAGAATAAATTTTACCATGCTTTGTTCTAGGTATCTCCCATTGTGCACATTATGGATACAATATGATTAATGATATACTAAGCTTGAGTAACTATAATGCTCACAGGTGACTTCAAATTTACCAAGTCATCATAAAGGAATTTTATTAAAAATTCATAACAGTGTGCTAAATAATGGAAGGTCTGCCAAAATGTCTGTCATGTCATCTAGCCTATGCAATTCTCCAGACTTGGTCTTGTTTGTTGTACACAAATTCGATTATCAGAACTCCATAGGAAACATGTTACTGCCAATCAAACTCCAGGGCATGGGGCAACTTGCTGGTGGCTTCACACAGAAGATTCAATTCTGTAGAATATCAAACTCTAAAATAAATGTTTCCTATACAAAATATGGTAGCCCATATTGAAATATAAATAAAATTCAACTAATCAAACAGCTGTGAATATTACAAATTGTAGAAATATTGTTTGAAGAAGGAGAGCAGAAAATATAATTTACAACTAAATCAAGAATATATGAGACATTATTTTACAATCCACAACACACTAAGAGTGACTGACTATTGAAAACAGAAGACTAGAAACAAAGGGAAAGATTAACATTAGCAGAATGAGATTCTATCTCTCAGGCCTACACTAAACAAAAATAAAAACAACAACAAACAGACAAACAAAAAATCCCACCTGATTTTAATAACAGTGTTTGGAGAAAACATCTTTGTAAGGATTTTTCTGTCTCCTGAGACTTCAACACTCTAGTGAAAAGGAAACATCAATAATTGCATATGTTGTGTTAGCCCTCAGTTTTTTCCCCAAGAAAGAAAATAGACTACTTTCTCAACCTTGTGGAATGCTGCTGTGGAAGACTACTTGTAAATACATTAACATTCTCAGTGTTCTGGACAGCTAGTGGCATGAGAAGATGAGACAGCATACAACAACCCAAAGTCATTCACAGTAGCTGGCTATAGAGTTTACTAAAAAAGCCCATAGACTAGTGAATATACGAAGAAATGAACCGAATCAAAGATAGAAAAAAAAAAAGAGGGAAACATGAAATAATTAGAATTATGAATTCAAAAGAGTAGAACTGATACTGGAGGAATAGTAGAAAGCAGTACCAGGAGATACCATTGAACAATTATAGACTAACAAAGTGAGTAGCTTGGAAGAAATGGATGATCACCAGCATTGTTTCACCAACACTGTTTGGGGAATGAAAGAAAGGATGGAGTCCAATAAAGAGAACAAATTCTTACAGAAAAACCCATGACAGATCTTCCACTGTGCAATCTACAAAATCCCTTTCTCATTTCTTCTCAGTCTCTCAAAAACTTGATGGAGAGGTAACATACCCCAAAGGTATTTTGTGAGGTCATCATAAATGCATTTCAGAGCTGGAGATATTACAAGTAAATTAAGGTAGGGATCAATATTTCTACTGAACAAATTTCTCAATGAATGACTGAAAAATTGAGTTCCAAAATACAACAAAAACGTCACTTGCTATTACCAAAATGTATTTGGCCTAGGATACAAAGATGTTTTAATAAAAAATCAGAATCCCATTAAAATAGTGAAAAAAGGCTGTTTAGTGATCTTATCTAATATAAAAATAAATAAATAAATAAAAAATAAAATAAATAAAATAAAAAATCTCAACAAAATATATTAATTTTTGCTTATCTCAATATGCTAGCCAAGAACAATAAATGAATTATGCTCTGTGGTAAAAACCTGGATATGTTTTACACTAAGGTCAAGAAGGAAACAAGCACACTCACTGTTAACAGTTGTGTTTAGAATAGTATTCAAAGTCTTCCCCAAGGCAATTAAACAAAAGGTATGTACACACACACAAAGAAAAACTTAAAATTATTTTGTAGAAAATATGATTTTATACATAAACAATCCTGAATATATATACATATATATAAAAAACTGTTAAAAATAAGTGAACCCAATAAGTATTTAAATACAGTCTCAGCTACCTGTCCATATGAAAATTCTCTCTAAAAAGAGACTGAGACAAACAATTCATTCACAGTAGAATGTAAAACAACATGCTTCCAGTTCATAGATAATGCTTTTTTTTCATTTTAGGACAAATTAATTTCAAATACTTAATATGACTTTGTCTTACTTTAAAATTTTCCTATACTTAGATGTTCAATAACATTTTCTTACTGCTCTGAGCAGTCAAGACCCAGGTATTGTGTATCCAAGGTCTGCTATAAAAGTGGGTACATTGTCTAACATCTCTCTTTCTTCCTGAAAATAAAATAAAATTGTTATTTAAAATTTTTAGTTAAATCCTTATTTTTATATATTAATTACTATTTATTCACTTTGTATACCACCTGTAGCCCCTTTCCTTATTTCCTCACAATCCCACCCTCATTCCCTCATCTCCTCCAATGCCCCTCTCTAAGTCCACTGATAGGGGAGGTCCTCCTCCCCTTCCATCTGACCCTAGACTATTAGGTCTCATCAGGACTGGAAGCAATGTCCTCCTCTGCGGCCTGGCAAGGATGCTCCTCCCTTGGGGGGGGGTGCTGGGGTTCAAAGAGCAAACCTTTTAGTTCATGTCTGAGACAGTCCCTGTTCCTCTTACTAGGGAACCCATTTGGATACTGAGCTGCCATGGTTAAATTAACTTTCAAAGTTAGCATAAAAGTTGTACAGGACTGTATTTTTCCTTCTAGTATCTTACGCTGGATTTGTGTGTAGGTATTGTTAGGACAGGAACTCCATAAGGAGAGCAACAGAACCAAAAATATCTGAGCACAGGGCTCTTTCCTGAGACTGCTATTCCAACCAAGGACTATGCATGGAGATAACCTAATACCCCTGCACAGATGTAGCCCATGGCAGTTCAGTATCCAAATGGGTTCCATTGTAATAGGAACAGGGACTGTCTCTGACATGAACTGATTGGCCTGCTCTTTAATTTCCTCCCCCTGAGGGGGAAGCAGCATTACCAGGCCACAGAAGAAGACAATGCAGCCACTCCTGATGAGACCTAATTGACTAGGATCAGAAGGAAGGAAAAGAAGTCCTCCCCTATCAGTGGACTTGGGGAGGGGCATGCAGGCAGAGGGTGGAGGAAGGAAGGGATTAGGATGGGAGGAGGGAGGAAACCACGGGGGGGGGGGGATACAAAGAGAGTAAAGTGTAATTAATAAAGAAAAAAAATGTTTTCTAAAAGTAAAAAAAAAAAAAAAAAAAAAAAAAAAAGTTGTACCTGTATTCTTTTGGATTTTTCATTAAAACATGCTTGCATTTATTTACAATCTTTGGTTTACTCCCCCTCCCCATTGACATTGACCTACTATCAAATCCCATTATAACTTTCTAAGAAATATTTCCTAAGTCCCTTGGGTACTGTCGAACACCAACTTATCTAGAACTTCTCTTCTTTTTTGCACAAACATGATCATACATCACAGGATAACTATCAGCATCATAAAAAAACATGTCACTGAATTATCTTTGTCAAAAGTATACATTCTTTTCTCACCATTGTAGGGAAATTCCAAACCAGAGGACAGTAAGTTGAAAGATCCCCAGAGGGTATCTTCCGTCAGAGAGACCCCCTCTCAAGGAACAATGAGGCCATTTGGATGTAAACAGCAAGAGGCTTTTATTTTGATATATGGGTACCCGGGGCGAAAAGTCATTTGAGAGACTTTCACGCCCCCCTGGGTGAAAAGCTGGGGTTTTATAGGGTTTTAGAGCAGAAGCTTGGGTATAGAAGCGAGAAGCATGGTTACAGGGGGCTGATTGGTACGTTTACATGAGACCACGGTTTGCGTCAAAATTTGGCAGGGACACCAAGATTGACCACCCCTTAACGTGGCCACCTGTTATTTTGTTTTTTTCTATCTCAGCTGGAACAACCTCTGACAGATATCCCATGAGGGTAGTCACAACAAGTTGTTTTTAACTCAACAGGGGTAGCCTGACCACAGATATCCCAAGTGGGTGACACAGCTAGGATTTTTTAGTAATTTTCCAGTTTCTCATCTGGCCTTTAGAGTTTTACAAAACAGTGGTGTCTCACAAAATGGTGTTAGCTATGTTTAACTTAGCGTGAGGCAGGGGTCTTTCAAAGTGTTTTAGCTTTTGCAACCACAAATATTTTATTCACTGTCTTTGGAAAAAAAAAATCTTTAGTTCACTGAGGCCCGATTTCTCATCTTGTACTCTTTCAGGCTGATATACTGGGAACTACTTTTGTTTGTTTGTTTATTTTGTTTTGTTTCCTATAGTGAGGACTGAATGCAGGGTCTTACACATCGTAGGAAAGTGACCTGCCTCTGAGCTACATTCCCTGTTATGTGTATGATGGAAAAGAACTGGCTACTAGACTTTAATAAAATACTCTCATTTTCCTTCGATGAAAACCACAGACTTGAAAAATAACAATTCTTCAAAGGGGTTAATTTCCATCTATAAGATTCAGGATCTGATGACTAAAGGGCTATTTCTTCTTGTCTTAGAATTTGTTTAAACCACAGCAAACATCAAAACTTAGCTTGGCTTTGTCTAATATCTGTCATAATGAGAGATTCAAAGGATCTTTACTTTTTAAATTCCAGTGAAGAGGGTTTGTTTATGGTGCCTACAAAGGTAAGAACAAATTTTGCTAATTAGGTATTGAAAAACTTAGTCAATCAACAGGACTTTGTTGTTGAGTTTTGAATGTAACAAAAGGAGGAATTTTGGATTATTTTAGATACACACAAAAGACAATTTGTTTAAAAAAAAAAGCAGAACTGCAGCAAAGACTTTTGTTGTTGTTTGTTTGTTTTTTCAGCTGACTCTGACTACATAAGTATAAAGACAGCTTTTAAAAGTTCCAGTAATGGTGGGGTTTGGTACAATAGAAGAATATGAAAAGGCAACTTATTTTTTAATTAAATTTTTATTTTTAATATCAATTACAGTTTATTCATTTTATATACCAGCTATAGCCCCTCCCTCATTCCCTCCCAACCCTACCCTCCCTCCCTCATCTCCTCCCATGCCCCTCTCCAAGGACCTGCCCTTCCATCTGATCCTAGCTTATCAGGTCTTATCAGGACTGACTGCATTGTCCTTCTCTGTGGCCTAGAAAGGCTGCTCCCACCTCAGGTGTAGGTGACAAAGATCAAGCCACTGAGTTCATGTCAGATACAGTCCCTTTTCCCCTTACTAGGGTACCCACTTGGATACTAAGCTACCATGGGGTACATCTGAGCAGGGGTTCTAGGTTATACCCATGAATGGTCCTTGGTTGGTGGTTCAGCAGTTAAAGGCTAGGCTCACAATGAAAAGGCAACTTATCTAAGCTTAAACATTATTCCTGTTCATTTTCCCAACCACAAACCAGCTGGGACAATTTTTTTAGTTTTCAATAACGGAACATGTATGGAAGACAAAAATCTATTTACAAGAAGGAGAGAATTTTATTCACCAATGTGACTTTTCATTTCCCTCACTTTACTTCATTGTGTAAAATATCAGGGGAAGTCTGTACTCTGGAAAACCAGAAAGAAAAGACACTGCAGAGACCCAGGACAAAGCTCAACAGCAAGTTCTAGTGAAAAAATTCAAAGGGAATCACATTTGAGTTGACAGCTAATCAGTGTTAAGTCTAAACCAGGGGCAAATGGCTAACAGAAGTGCCAATTTAACATAACAAATTGACCTGGAAGCCAGATTTTCCCAACATCCCTCAGTTCCTACCTGTTACAGGGTATGATTACCTTATCCTAAATATCTTCATCCCCAGTTCTGGACTGCCCATCCCCCAGCTGCCCCTTCATATATAATCCAGCTATTTTGGTTATCAGCCCTTTTTGTCTATTCTCCTATCTCCCCTCTCTCTCCTTTCCCCTCCATCTCTTCTCACATGGCCAGGCTCAGGGTCATCTTCACTTTAGACTTTCCCAGATGTCCCTGCCTCTGGATATACTTGCCCTTTTATCTACAATAAATCTTCTCCTCCATCATACCCAAGAGTAGTCATATTCTTCTATATTTATTTATTTATTTATTTATTTATTTATTTTTCACTCAATCTGTATTTGCACTGATGTGGTTAAGTAAAGATGTGAAATTATGGAAATTAAACTACAAAAGAATAGAGCTAGGACCTTTTTAGAAATCTTGCAGCAGTTCCTACATTTATCAAGATTGCACTTCACACATCCAAAATAATAATAATAATTAATAATAAAAATAATAATGAAGAAGTAAGTGGCCCTGAAAAGTTGAGCTCAAGCCTTATATCCAGTTTGGATTTCTTTCCACTTATCTGTAAACTTAAATATGAATGTTCAAGCTTTACAAAAAACATTTCTCTTTTCTCACGTAAAATTAACTCTCAATCCCAGATGAAATTCCTAAACATCTCTCCAGCTCTTATCTGAGCACTGAAGAGTTTTCAAGCTGCACAGAGGCAAAAATCTGTAAGCCTCTTCTTAGTTTCTAATTCGAATGTTGCTCTGGTACTGAAAGAAGGCACTGTGGAGATTTGAGGGATTTCTCCTTGACTGGCCTGCAGGGTACCTGAGATGAATTCTAAGGACCACTCTCCTTGTCACTACTCTCCTAAATCAAGCATATAAATGCCATCCAAGAATCAGAGCAGGTAAGTAGTATGCATGCATTTTACAGTGAGGAGAGCAGAGGTGAGGACCCTGGCAGGATGTGTCTGCTAATGAAGTATGGCTTCTAACCCCTCATGACAAGGTACAAGCAGACGCAATGGCACATGACCAGCCTAGAAATGAGTATCAGCAGATTCATGAAGGTCTCATTACCAAGCTTGTTCCAATTAGGACTTGAATTATCATAGCAATATTATATAAATTTAATACAGCTATGGCATATTCATTGCTCATTTTCTGAAAGGAAAAAAAAAAAAGCAACTCTCCAAGTATTATTTCTGTTGAAATAGTGAGCAGGTATCTTCTGTGTAACATCTTGATCAAGAAATTTGCAGTTTTGTTGTGCTTTTCAAGGAATGCTCTTTAAATGCTACTTATTCTTGCACTGTGTTATAATGTTTTATATCAGCCAATACAACATCTGTACACTTCCAAAGTAGTTTAAAAGCTAACACATCACATTTGGCTAAAATATTCACCAAGCTTACACTATACTTATGTGTGGCGGTTCAGCAAAGATGGGAAAAAATTGCAATTTTAATTTCTGTGAGTCTACAAAGAAAGTAAGAGAATAAATATTATTTTTAATCAAAGCACAGCTTAGATAATAGCTTTCAGAAAACCTACATCAAAGGCTAGGTTAGAAGACTTAGCAAAATAAATAGTACATCTAATTAAAGTCAGAGTTCAGGTTGACCATGCATCACTGCTTTCGTGTATTTCCAAATATAACATGAACTGTAAGTATATTGAAAAAAATTGTTTTAAGTGTAATTAGCTATTTTATTTTATCTGAAAATTTCAAGAAACAAGAAATAATTTTTAAACCATGTGTGTGTCCTACATTCTCAAGTTGATAGCCTCTTTTCTTTTAATTATTAATATGCCATGTGTCCACAAATTTAACCTGCTGTATTTGTTTTTATTTATGTGTATGCATGGTTTCAGGGCTTACCACTGTGCATTGGACATGCCATAAGGAGGCTGATTCTTGGGAGGTGTTAATTTTTCTCTACTTAGCAATAACTTGTTGCCTGAAGTTCTTTTTTAAGGGTTGGACCATCAAATTTTCCTTTTCCCATGTTGTCATGCATACACACACACACACACACACGCGCGCGCGCGCGCGTGTGTGTGTGTGTGTGTGTGTGTGTGTATACCCATTTCAAGTCTTGTTTATGCAACTTTTCTAGAAGATATTGTTTCACAGCAGAATTCTTGATATTTTGGCTCTTATAATCATTCTACCCCTCTTCTGTGATGTTCTCTGAGCCGCAGATGTAGAAGCTGTAATATGGGTGTAACTGTTCCGTTGTGTCCAGTTGTAGCTTTCTTTAATGGTCTTTGCTTGTTGTTAATAGAGAGGCTTCCTTGACAAGGGATGATTACTGTACTTGTCAGGTATGATTTCCAGAGTGGGTCTTAACAATTTTGATTGCCATTAAGTGGTGCATATAACACCTTATGCATATCTGGCTATGTTGGTTATTATCTTGGTTCATAGTTGTTGCAGTTAGATAGAACTGTGTAATTGCTTTATTCCTTTAGCAGGTTGCATTTTCTTTTTGTACTTTAAAGGAATAAGATAGAAATATCTAAGTTTAAGATTCAGATAGCAAGATAGAAAAAAGACTAAAAAAATAAGCCCATAATTTTACAAAAATAAATAAATTTTGTACGTTTTGAACTTAATAAAATACAATATGAAATAAATGATGAGAGTTGTCAAAGTAGAGATGCTTTGAAGAGAACAATGAAATTAACATATTTCTTTTGGTCCATTTTTATAAAAGAAAATGGCACAAATAACATAAAAGTAAAAAAGAGCAGGGGACATTGTAAAAATAAAGTTATAATATCCCAGTTGATATAAAAAGTACAAGATGGAAATTTTTAATAAAATTATGATTATTCAATTTGTCATATAAATAACTTTAATAACTCAAAGCAAATTAAGGTTGACTTAGTGCTTAAATGTTTCTGACAGAGTTTTTAAAACATTTTGTTAATTCTTTTTGTTAGTTCATTCAATATATTTCGATCATATTTACCCTCTCAAGTAACTTGTCTCAGTTCTTCTGTTTCATCTCTCAACTCACCCAAATTTATGTTCTTTTTAAAAAAATTTAAGCTATCAAGTCCAATTTATGTTACCCAATTACTCTTGGTTATGAGCCTTGACTTGGGGAACTATTGAGATAGCAGAGGTCATACATACTAAAAGAAACTGATTTCTCTTTTCCTAGCAGGTATCAAATGCCAATATCTTCTCATCTCAGAAGAACGGAAGACTTAATATCTACCACATTTCTTCATATGTGATTTTTTTTCGTCTTGATCTTGTTTGGAGTCATAGAACACCTCTATCATTTACAATCTTCCTGCCTCCTTTCCCACAAACAAACCTGAGCCTTGTGGGGAGAAATGTGATATAGATATCCCAGTTGGTGGTGAACACTCCTTTCACTCATTATTTGCACATTATTTTCTCTCATTGTCTCTCATTACTATTGTGGATGAGAATGAAGGCTATTTTCTCTTCTGATAATAGGCGTGGTAACCTTTAGTTGTAGAGTCCTGTGAACTAGAGTCTCAGGTAAAGACTATCAGCATTAGTCTAATCATCTTCCATGAATAATTGTTTGGCTATTACTTTGGTTGTTGATTGTTTCTAATTTGGCTAGAAAGCCTACAGAGAAATGTTGTTAATACAGATGAGTAAAACTTTTATATAGGAAATTTAAAAATAATGCTGAAAAACATTTCTAAAAGATGAAAATAAGTGAAGTGCTTGTATTTGAAAACTTTACGATATATTCAATAGACCTACAGGATACATAGACGGTTTTAATGCATTCACCAAATTTTCCTTTATTTCTACAAGTTTTGACTGTTCTCAAAGGAAAAGAAAAATTGTTTTCTAATAAATATATTTATCTTAAGAATAAGTAGTTACATGTAAATGTAAACTATAAACATAAAATATAATCTTACCTCACATATTGACAATTCTTTTTAAAATGGTTATGCTGGGACTGTCATTGACACTCCAGTTTGTTAAAACTTTATTCCATGGTATTGTTAAAATAACTATAACTTAAACTTGAAATGTTATTTCAGTCTATTCACATTAACACTAAAGTTATAGTGCACTAAAAACAAAAGAAAATGAGAATAATCAGTTTTCTTTTAATGAACTAGGTAAATATTTGTGCTACACTCAGATGTTAAATTTTAAGCATAATAATATGAATGAAATGTAGCTCCAGGGGAAAACGAATTAGTTTGACATTACTTTTGGACAACAGGTGAATGTGAACACTTCTTAATGTGTTTATATAAAATGGTAAAATATTCAGAACAAGCTTTGTTACATGAACTTCATTAACAAAACTTTGAAAGCAATCAAAAAATAACAACTCAGAGAAATGGCTCTTTTTCTTCCCCACAGCCCTTCTCCAAAAGCCTAGAAATCACAGATTGGCTCAGTGCCCCATGTTTTTGCCTTTTAAGGAAGTCATATGGACTAATTCAATGCATAAAATTTGTAAGCTACCCACTTTCTCACCATTAGCACTCACCATGCACTTACTCACTCACCATTAGCTCTTTTCTTGTGGATGGATAATTCATATCTGAGAGGATTTCACTGTTAAAGCAGATGTTTGTTTACCCCCTTACCTATTGAGTGACACTGTGCTTGCATCCAATTTTTGTTAATTATGAATAAAATTTATAAAGTTTCACTTGCCCATTTCCATGTCAGATGGGAGATTACTGGAAACTACAATGGGTTTGTAAAAAGGAACTATTTAAGTTTTTTAACAAATTGTCAAGATGTCATACACGTTGGAAATATAGTTTTAGATTTCCAACAACCTGAGTGGGAACTTCTGTCACTCCACAGTGTCAGCTACACAGGATACAGCCCAAGGTTTTGTTAGGCTTACACCACTCAAATTAGTGTTGTTATGCCATGCTCTTAGGAGTTACAGTTTTTCTTCATTTTTTTCCTTTTTATTTATTTAGTTTTATTTCACATTATACACTTTGTTTCCTAGCTGTACCCTACTACATCCCTTTCCAGCCTCACCTACCAGTCCTCTTCTCTTTCCATTCCCCTCCCCAAGGCCACTGATAGGGAAGGTCCTCCTCTCCTTCCATCTGACTCTAGCCTATCAGGCCTCATCAGGACTGGCTGCATTGGCTTCCTCTGTGGCCTGGTAAGGCTGCAACCTTCCCAAGGGAAGGTGATCAAAAAGTCAGCCACTGACTTCATGTCAGAGACAAGCCTTTAAATACTCAACCTTATTAGCCATTAGGGGAATGCAAATCAAAACAACCCTGAGATTTCACCTTACACCCATCAGAATGGCCAAGATGAAAAATTCAAGTGACAACACATGTTGGAGAGGTTGTGGAGAAAGGGGAACCCTCCTTCACTGCTGGTGGGAATGTAAACTTATACAACCACTCTGGAAATCAATTTGGTGCCTTCTCAGACAACTAGGAATAGCGCTTCCTCAAGATCCAGCCATACCACTCCTAGGCATATATCCAAAAGAGATCCAAGTACACAATAAGGACATTTGCTCAACCATGTTTGTATCAGTCTTATTTGTAATAGCCAGAACCTGGAAACCACCCAAATGCCCCTAAACTGAAAAGTGGATGCAGAAATTGTGCTACATCTATACAATGGAGTATTACTCTGCAATGAAAAATAAGGAAATCAAGAAATTTGCAGGTAAATGGTGGGACCTGGAAAGGATCATCCTGGGTGTGCTGTCCCAGAAGCAGAAAGACACACACGGTATATACTCACTCATATAGACTTATAGGATAAACCTAAAATCTGTCCATCTAAAGAAACTAATCAAGAGAGAGGACTCTAATTAAAACGCTCAATCCCCATCCTGAAAGGCAAAGAGGATGGACATCAGAAGAAGAAGAAAGCAGGAAACTACATAGGAACCTGCCACAGAGGGCCTCTGAAAGGCTCTGCCCTGCAGACTATCAAAGAGGCTGATACTGTATTACCAACTGTTGGGAAGAATGCATGGAATCTTATGTAAGAAGTGGGAAATAGTAGGTTATGGAGAGGACAAGAACCCCACAAGGAGAGCAACAGAACTAGAAGATTTGAACACAGGGATCTTCCCAGAGACCCATACTCCAACCAAGTACTAGGCATGGAGATAACCTAGAACCCCTGCGCAGATGTAATCCATGGCAATTTAGTGTCCAAGTGGGTTGCATAGTAATGGGAAGAGGGACTGCCTCTGACACAATCTTTGATCACCTCCCTCTGAGGGGAGAGCAGTCTTACCAGGGCACAGAAGATGACAATGCAGCTACTCCTGAAGTGATCTGATAGACTAAGATCAGAAGAAGGAAAGGAGGACCTCCCCTATCAGTGGACTTGGGGAGGGGCATTCATGAAGAAGGGGGAGGGAGGGTGGGACCGGGAAAGGAAGAGGGAGGGGCTTATGGGGGGATACAAAGTGAATAAAGTGTAAAAAATATTATATATATATATAATATATATATATTATATATATATATATATATTATATATATATATATCCGACTTGGAGACTGAGCTGCCATGGGTTACATCGGTCCTTGATTGGAATATCCATCTCAGAAAAGACCCCTGACCCAGATGTTTTGGTTCTGTTGGTCTCTTGTGGTGCGCTAGTCCTCTTCAGGAATTTCTATCTCCCTCTTCTTATATAAGATTCCCTGCATTCTGCCCAAAGTTTGGCAATGAGTCTCAGTATCTCCTTTAATACCTTGCTGGGTAGAGTCTTTCAGAGGCCCTCTGTGGTAGACTCCTGTCCTGTCCCATGTTTTGTCTTTCTTCTGGTTTCTATCCCATTTGTCTTTTTGAATGAGTATTGAGCATCATACCCAGGGTCATCCTTCTTGATTAGGTGTATGGATTTTAGTATGTTTATCCTATACTATGTGTATTATAATGACTTAAGAGTGTGTATATACCATATGTGTCTTTCTGCTTCTGGAATATCTCACTCAAGATGATATTTTCTAGTTCCCATCATTTGCCTGCAAATTTCATATTTTTTCCTTGTTTTTAATTGCTGAATAGTATTCCATTGTGTAAAGGTACCACAATTTCTGTATCCATTCCTCAACTGAGGGACATCTGGGTTGTTTCCAGATTCTGACTATTACAAAACAAAAGTTCTTATGGACATGGTTCAGCAAAGTTCCATGTTATATACTTGAGCATCTTTTAGATATATGCCTAGGAGTAGTATAGCTGGTTCTTGAGGTAGCAGAGTTACTAATTGTCTGAGAAAGCATCAGATTGGTTGCCAAAGTAGTTGTACAAGTTTACATTCCTACCAGCAATGGCGGTGTGTTACTCTTTCTCCACATCCTCTCCAGATTTTGTTGTCACTTGAGTTCTTTATCTTAGCCATTCTGATAGGGGTAAGGTGAAATCTCAGGGTTGTTTTGATTTCTATTTCCCTTTTTTCTAACTTTATTTAGCATTTCTTTAAGTATTTCTCTGCCATTCCATACTCTTCTGTTGAAAATTCTCTGATTACTTCTATACCCAATTTTTTTAAATAAGATTACTTAATTTGTTGCGTTTAACCTCTTGAATTTTTATATATTCTAGATATTAGCCCTCTGTCAGATATAGGGTTGGTGAAGCTCCTTTCCTGGTCTGTAGACTGTTGTTTTGTTCTGATAACAGTGTCCTTTGCTTTACACAAGCTTTTAAGTTTCATGAGGCCCCATTTATTAATTGTTAATATTAGAACTTGAGCTGCTGGTGTTGTGTTCAGGAAGTTGTCTTCTTTGCCAAATGCGGTCAAGGCTCTTTCCCACTTTTTCTTCTAACTGGTTTAGTGTGTCTGGTTTTATGTTGAGTTCTTTGATCCACTTGGAATTTAGTTTTGTGCAGGTTGATAAACATGGATCTATTTGCATTTTTCTACATATAGAAATCAGGTTAAACCATGGTGATTTTTGAAGACTCTATCTTTTCCCCATTGTGTTGCTTTGTCAAAAATCCATGGGTGTGGGGGATTATTTCTAAGTCTTCTATTTGGTTCTGTTGATCCACCATTCTGTTTCTATGCAAGTAACATGCAGTTTTTATTACAGTTGCTCTATAGTACAGATTGACATCAGAGATGGAAATAAGTTCTCTTATTGCACAGGATTGTTTTAGCTTTTCTGGGGTTTTTGTTTTTCCATATGAAGTTTAGAATTTTTCTTTCAAGTTCTGTAAAAAAAAAAATGTGTTGGTATTTTGAGAGGATTTGCATTGAATCTGTAGATTGCTTTTGCCAGAATGTCCATTTTAACTATGTTAATCCTACTAAACCATGAGCAAGGGAGATCTTTCCATCTTCTAATATCTCTTCAATTTCTTTCTTCAGAGACTTGAAGGTTTTGTTTGTTTGTTTGTTTGTTTTTTCAAACAGGTCTTTCATATTCTTAGTTAAAGTACACCAAGGTGTTATATGTTATTTGTGACTATAGTGAAGTGTGTTGTTTCCCTAATTTATTTCTCTGTCCTTTTGTCTTTTGTATACAGGAGGGCTACTGATTTTTTGGTTGTTTGTTTGTTAATTTTGTATCTTGCCAGTTTGCAAAAGTAGTATATTAGGTGAAAGAGTTCTCTGGTAGAATTGTTGGGGTCACTCATGTATACTATCATATCATCTGTGAATTGTGATACTTTGACTTCTTCCTTTCCAATTTGATTTCCCTTGATCTACTTTAGTTGTCTTATTGCTCTTTGTAGGACTTCAAGAATTATGTTGAAGAGATAAGGAGAGAGTGGGCAGCCTTGCCTTGACTCTGATATAATTGATTTAAGTTTGTTTCCATTTAGTTTGATGATGACTCT
Organism: Psammomys obesus; assembly: GCF_907164565.1. Classification (NCBI taxonomy): domain Eukaryota; kingdom Metazoa; phylum Chordata; class Mammalia; order Rodentia; family Muridae; genus Psammomys; species Psammomys obesus. Next base: position 56,676,405 of record NW_026585644.1, read on the forward strand.
AGGCTTACTGTATATTGTCCTTACTGTGTTTTGGTATGTTGCTTGAATATCTCCAAGACTTTAAACAAGAATGGGTGTTGGATTTTGTCAAATGCTTTTTCGGGATCTAAGGAGATGATCATGTCGTTTTTCTCCTTCAGTTTGTTTCTATGGATTACATTGATGGATGTCTGTATATTGAAAATTTGCTCTGCATGCCTAGGATGAAGCTTACTTGGTAATGGTAGATAATATTTTTTCTTTTTCTTTTTTAAAAATTTTTATATTAAAAATTACAGTTTATTTAAATTTGTATCTCAACTGTAGCCTCCTCCCTCCTTCCCTTCAAAGCCCATGCTCCATTCCTCATCTCCTCCCATGCCCATATCCAAGTCCACTGATAGTGGAGGTACTCTTCTTCCATTTGACCCTAACCAATTAGGTCTCATCAGGACTGGCTGCATGTCTTCCTCTATGGCGTAGCAAGGATGCTCCCCAACACCACCACCAGGGGAAGGTGACCAAAGACACAGCCACTGAATTCAAGTTAGAGACAGTCCCTGTTCCCTTTCTAGGGAATCCACTTGGATACTAAGCTGCCATGGGCAACATCTGAGCAGGGGGTCTAGGTTATATCCATGACCTAGTATCAGTTGGTTGGAGTATCAGTATCAGAAAACAAACAAACAAAAAATAAAACAAAAAAACCTCTGTACCCAGATTTTTTGGTTCTGTTGTTCTCTTCGAGGAGTTCCTGTCCCCTCCAGGTCTTAGCACCTCCACCTTATTTCATACGATTCCCTGAACTCTGTCCAAAGTTTGGTTATGAGTCTCAGCATCTGCTTTGATAAACTGCTGGGTAGAGTCAGATGTCCTCTGTGGTAGGATCCTGTCCTGTTTCCTGTTTACTCCTACTTCCTATGTCTGTCCCGTTTGTTTTTCTGAGTGAAGATTGATCATCTTGCCCAGGGACCTACTTCTTGTTTAGCTTCTTTAGTCATACAGATTTTACTATGTTTATCCTATATTATATGTCTAATATGCACTTATAAGTGAGTATATACCATGTGTGTCTTTCTGTTTCTAGGATACCATGCTCAGGAAGATCTTTTCTAGATCCCACCATTTGCCTGCAAATTTCATGATTTCTTTGTTTTTTATTGCTGAATTGTATTCCATTGTGTAAATGTACCACAGTTTCTGTATCCTTTCCTCAGTTGAGGGACATCTGGGTTGTTTCCAGGTTCTGGCTATTACAAATGAAGCTGCTATGAATATGATTGAGCATATGTCCTTGTTGTGTACTTGAGCATATTTTGTTTATATGCCTAGGAGTTGTATAGTTGGATCTTGAAGAAGCACTATTCCTAATTGTCTGAGAAAGCACCAGATTGATTTCCAAAGTGGTTGTACAATTTTACATTCCTCCCAACAATGGAAGAGAGTTCCCCTTTCTACACATCCTCTTCAACATGTATTTTCCCTTTAGTGTTTGATCTTAGCCATTCTTTTGGTTGTAAGGTTTAATCTCAGGGTCCTTTTGATTTACATTTCCCTGATGCCTAAGGGCCTTGCACATTTCTTTAGTGTTTCTCTGCCATTTCATAGTCCTCCACAGAAAATTGTCTATTTAGCTCTGTACCCTTTATTTTAAATAAATTACTTTATTTGTTGGTTTTTAACTTCTTGTGTTCTTTACATATTCTGGATATTATACCTCTGTCAGATATAGGGTTGGTGAAGATCTTTTCGCAGTCTGTAGGCTGTCATTTTGTTCTGATGACAGTGTCCTTTGCTTTACAGAAGCTTTTCAGTTTCAGGTGGTCCCATTTATTGATTGTTGCTCTTAGAGCTTGTGCTGTTGGTATCCTGTTCAGAAAGTTTTCTCCTGTGCCAATGAGCTCAAGGCTCTTCTCCATTTTTTCTTCTAACAGATTTAGTATGTCAGGTTTTATGTTGAGGTCTTTGATCCACCTTGGACATTAGTTTTATGCAGTTGATCATTATGGGATCTGTTTGCATTTTTCTACAGGGAGACATGCTGGTAGACCAGCAACATTTGTTGAAGATGCTGTCTTTTTTCCATTGTATGATTTTTGGCTTTGTAAAAAATCAAGTATCCATAGGTGTGCAGGGTTATTTCTGGGTCTTCTATTTGATTCCACTTATCCAGCATTCTGTTTCTATGACAGAACCATGCAGTTTTTATTACCCTTACTCTGTTATACAGCTTGAGATCAGGGATGGAGATAACTCCAAACCATCTGTTGTTGTACAAGATTGTTTTGGCAAATCTGGTTTTTTAGTTTTGCCCTATGAAGTTGAAAATTTTTCTTTCAAGTTCTGTAAAGAATTATGTTAGTATTTTAATGGAAATTGTATTAAATCTGTTGATTACTTTTAGCAGATGACCATTTGTCTATGTTAATTGATAATTGTACCAATCCATGAGCACTAGAGATCTTTCCATCTTCTGATATCTTCTTCAAATTCTTTCTTCAGAGACTTGAAGTTCTTTTTTTTTTTTTCCAAACAAGTCTTTCACTTGCTTAGTTAGAGTCACACCAAGTTACTTGATATTTTTAGTGGCTATTGTGAAGGGTGTTGTTTCTCTAATTTCTTTCTTGGCCCTTTTGTCTTTGGTATACAAAAGGGCTTCTGATTTTTTTTGTGTGTGTTAGTTTTGTATCCAGTCACTTTGCTGAAGGTGTTTATCAACTGAAGGAGTTCTCTAGATTAATTTTGGGGGTTGCTCATGTATACTATCATATCATCTACAAATAGTTATATTTCACTTTTTCCTTTTCAATTTGTATCCCCTTGAACTCCTTTAGTTGTCTTATTGCTTTAGATAGGACTTCAAGTACTAAGTTGAAGTGATAAGGAGAGAGTGGGCAGCCTCGCCTTGTCCCTGATTTCAGTAGGATTGATTTAAGTTTCTCTCCATTTAGATTGATGTTGGCTATAGGATTGCTGTATATTGTCTTTAGTATATTAGGTATGTGCGTTGTATCCTTTATCTCTCCAAGACTTTAAACAAGAATGTGTGTTGGATTTTGACAAATGCTTCTTCAGCATCTCAGCAGATGATCATGTGGTTTTTTTTTTTTTTCCCTTCAGTTTGTGTATGTGGTGGATTACATTGATGGATTTCCACATATTGATCCACTCCTGCATGCTTGGGAAGAAGTCTACTTGGTTATTTTGGATGATATTTTTTATGTGTTTTTGGATTTAGTTTGCAAGTATTTTATTGAGTATTTTTGCATCAATGTTTATAAGAGAGATAGGTCTGAATTTCTCTTTTTTCCTGGGTCTTGGTGTGGCTTAGTTATCAAGGTGTCTGTGGATTCACAGAATGTGTTTGGTAATGATCCTTCTGGTTCTATTTGTGGAATAGTTTGAAAAGAATTAGAGTCAGCTCTTCTTTGAAGGTCTGGTAGAATTCAGAGATGAAACCATCTGGCCATGGACTTTTTTAGAAGGGAGACTTTTTTTTAACTTTTACTAATTACACTTTATTCACTTTCTATCCCCCATTAGCCCCTCCCTCCCCCTTCCTTATGCATGCCCCTCCTCAAGTCCAATGATAGGGGAGGTCCCCATCTCCTTCCTTCTTATCTTAGTCTATCAGATCTCATCAGGAATGGCTGCATTGTCATCTTCTGTAGCCTAGTAAGGGTGCTCACTCCTCAAGGAGGAGGCCAATCAGATTATGTCAGAGGCAGTCCCTCTTCCCATTACTATGTAACCCACTTGGACACTAAACTGCCATGGGCTACATCCGTTCAGGGGTTCTACGTTATATCTATGCATGGTAATTGGTTAGAATATGAGTCTCTGGAAAGACCCCTGTGTTCAAATTCTTCTGGTTCTGTTGCTCTCCTTGTGGAGTGCCTGTCCTCTCCAGATCTTACTATTTCCCACATCTTATATAAAATTCCATGCACTCTGACCAACAGTTGGCCATAAGTCTCAGCATCTGCATTGATAGTCTGCAGGGCAGAGCCTTTCAGTGGCCCTCTGTGGCAGGCTCCTAACTTGTTTCTTGTATTTTTCTTCTATTTGTATCCATCCTCTTTGCCTTTCAGGATGGGGATTGAGCATCTTAATCAGGGTCCTCTCTCTTGATTAGTTTCTTTAGGTGTACAAATTTTAGTAGGTTTATCCTATATTACATGTCCATATGAGTGAGTATATACCATGTATGTCTTTCTGCTTCTGGGACAGCTCACTCAGGATGATCCTTTCCAGGTCCCACCATTTAACTGCAAATTTCTTGATTTCCTTGTTGTTCATTGCTGAGTAATATTCCATTGTGTATATGTACTACAGTTTCTGCATCCAATCTTCAGTTGAAGGGCATCTAGGATGTGTCCAGCTTCTGGTTATTATAAATAAATCTGATAAAAACATAGCTGAGGAAATGTCTTTATTGTGTACTTGAGACTCTTTTGGATATATGCCTACAAGTGGCATGGCTTAGTCTTGAGGAAGTGCTATTCTTAGTTTTGTGAGAAAGTGTCAGATTGATTTCCAGAGTGGTTATACGAGTTTACTTTCCCACCAGCAGTGGAGGAGGGTTCCCATTTCTCCAAAACCTCTCCAGCATCTGTTGTCACTTGGGTTTTTCATCTTGGCCATTCTGATGGGTATAAGGTGAAATCTCAGGGTCATTTTGATTTGCATTTCCCTGATGGCTAATGATGTTGAGCATTAATTTAAGTGTTTCTCTGCCATTCGATATTCATCTACAGAGAATTCTCTGTTTAGTTCTGTATCCCATTTTTTAATTGGATTACTTGGTTTGCTGCTTTTCAGCTTCTTTAGTTCTTTAAAAATACTCAAAAAAATACTTGCAAACCAAATACAAGATCACATCAAAGATATTATCCACTATGACCAAGTAGGTTCATCCCAGGAATGTAAGGGTGGTTCAAAATACAGAAATCCATTAATGTGATCCACCATATTAACAAACTGAAAGAAAAAAAAAACCACACGATAATCTTCTTAGATGCTGAAAATACATTTCACAAAATCAAACATCCATTCATGTTTAAAAAATTGGAGAGATCAGAGATACAAGGCACATATCTAAACATAGTAAAGGCTATATACAGCAAGCCTATAGCAAACATCAAACTAAATGGAGAGAAACTTAAAGCAATTCCACTGAAATCAGGGACAAGGCAAGGCTGCAACTTTCTCAGTATCTCTTTACCATACTTCTGGAAGTTCTTGCTAGAATAAAAAGACAGTTGAAGGAGATCAAGGGAATACAAATTGGAAAGAAAGAAGTCAAATTATCACTATTTGCAGATGATATGATGGTATACATAAGTGACCCCAAAAATTCTACTAGGTAACTCCTACAGCTGATAGACATTTTCAGCAAAATGGCCGGATATAAAAATAACTCCAAAAAATCAGTAGCTCTCCTGTAAACAAAAGACAAAAGGGCTCAGAAATAAATTAGGGAAACAACACCCTTCACAATAGCCACAAATGACACAAAGTACCTTGGTGTTACCCTAACTAAGGAAGTGAAAGACCTGTTTGAAAAAAAAATTCAAGTTTCTGAAGAAAGAATTAGAAGAATATATGAGAAGATGGAAAGATCTCCCATTTTCATGGCTTCACAGGATAAACATAGTAAAAATGGCCATCTTACCAAAAGCAATCTACAGATTCAGTGAAATTCCCATCAAATTATCACACAATTCTTCACAGACCTGCAAAGAAAAATTCTCAGCTTCATATGGAATAACAAGAAACCCAGAATTGCTAAAACAATCCTCTACAATAAAAGATCTTCTGGAGGGATCTCCATCCCTGATCTTAAGCTGTACTGTAGAGCAACAGTAATAAAAACTGCATGGTACTGGCATAGAAACAGGATGATGCATCAATGGAACCAAACAGAAGACCCAGAAACAAACCCACAAACTTATGGACACCTGATTTTTGACAAAGATTCCAAAAATATACAATAGAAAAAAGAGAGCATCTTCAACAAATGGTGCTGGTCTAACGGGATGTCTACATGTAGAAAAATGCAATTATATCCATACTTATCACCCTGCACAAATCTAAAGTCCAAGTGGATAAAAGACCTCAACGTAAAACCACACATTAAATCGGTTAGAAGAAAAAGTGGGGGAGACCCTAGAACTCATTGGTACAGGAGAAAACTTCCTGAAGAGAACACCAACAGCACAGGCTCTTAGAGCAATAATCAATAAATACGACCTCATGAAACTGAAAAGCTTCTGTAAAGCAAAGGACACCGTCATCAAAACAAAACGAATGCCTACAGACTGGGAAAGAATCTTAACCAACTCTTTATCTAATAGAGGGCTAATATCCAGTATATATAAAGAATTAAGGAAGGGAGACTTTTGATGACTGCTTCTATTTCCTTGAGAGATATAGGACTATTTAATCTATTTACCTGATCTTGATTTAATTTTGGTAAATAGAATCTATCAAGGAAATTGAGCATTTCATTTAAACTTTCAAATTTTGTGGTTTATTTTTTGTAAGACCCAATGATTGTTTGGATTTCCTCAGTGTCTGTATTTATATCTACCTTTTTATTTGTGATTTTGATGATTTGGATATTTTGTTTATGACTTTTATTCAGTTTGTCTAAGGTTTTGTCTATCATCTCCTTGATTTTCACACACAGACACACACACAAAAACAAACAAACAAACAAACAAACAAAAAACCCAGCTCTTGGTTTCATTGATTTCTTTGAATTCTTTCTTTGTTTCTAATTCATGGATTTCATCTCTGAGTTTGATTATTTCCAATTGTCTACTCCTCTTCGGTGTGTCTGACCACAGCCAACATCAAAATCAAAGGATCTAACAGCCATTGGTCATTAATCTCTGTCAACATCAATGGACTCAATTCTCCAATAAAAAGACACAGATTAACAGAATGGATATGTAAACGAAACCCAGAAATCTGTTGGAAACAAGAAACACACCTAAGACACAAAGATAGACATTACCTGAGGGTAAAGGGTTGGAAGACGACTTTCCAAGCAAATGGACCCAAGAAACAAGCAGGAGTAGCTATTCTAATATCTGATAAAATAGACTTTCAACCAAAATTAATAAAAAGAGATGGGGAAGGACACTTCATACTCATCAAGGGAAAATTCCACCAGGAAGACATCACAATCCTGAACATCTATGCCCCAAATGCAAGAGCACCCACATTTGTAAAAGAAACATTGATAAAATTTAAACCACATATAGATCCCCACACATTAATAGTGGGAGACTTCAACACCCCACTCTCAACAAAGGACAGGTCAACAAAACAAAAATTAAAAAAGAAACAATATCTCTGACAGAGGTCATGAATCAAATGGACCTAACAAACATTTACAGAACTTTACACTCAAACACAAAAGAATTTACCTTCTTCTCAGCACCTCATGGAACCTTCTCCAAAATAGACCATATAGTTGGTTACAAAGCAAGCCTCAACAGATACAAGAAGATTGAAATAATCCCTTGTATCTTGTCTGATCACCATGAAATAAAGCTGGACCTCAACAGTAACAGAAATAGCAAAAAGCCTACACACACATGGAAACTGAACAACTTTTTATTAAATGACAGCTGGGTCAGGGAAGAAATAAAGAAAGAAATTAAAGTCTTTCTAGAAATCAATGAAAATGAAGACACAACATACCCAAACTTGTGGGACACAATGAAAGCAGTGCTAAGAGGAAAGGTCATAGCACTAAGTGCCTTCAAGAAGAAATTTGAGACAGCTCATTCAAGCAACTTAATGGCTCACTTAAAAACCCTAGAAAAAGAAGAAGCAGACACACCAAAAAGGAGTAGATGGCTGGAAATAATCAAACTCAGGGCTGAAATCAATCAATTGTAACCAAATAAAACAATTCAAAGAATCAATGAAACCAAGAGCTGGTTCTTTGAGAAAATCAACAAGATTGACAAACCCTTAGCCAAGCTAACTAAAAGGCAGAGACAATACCCAAATCAACAAAATCAGAAATGAAAAGGGGGACATAACTACAGACACTGAGGAAATCCAAACAATCATTAGACTTACTTATTCTAGGGCTTTTAAGTGTGCCTTAAATTTGCTTGTATTATATGTTTCCAAACTTCTTCTTGAAGGCATTTAGTGCTATGAACTTTCCTCTTAGCACTGCTTTCATTGTGTCTCATAAGTTTGGATGAGTTGTGCCTCCATTTTCACTGAATTTTTTGAAGTCTCTAATTTCTTTTATTTTTTTCCTGATTGAGCTGTCACTGAGTAGAGAATTGGTTAGTTTCCATGTGTTTTTAGGCTTTTTGTTATTTCTGTTGATGTTGAAGTCTAACTTTAAGTCATGGTGCTCTGAAAGGATACATGGTATTATTTCTGTCTTCTTGTATCTGCTGTGGTTTGCTTTGTGTCTGACTATATGGCCCAATTGTTTGAAAAGGTTCTATTAGGTGCTGAGAAGAAGGTATATTCTTTTGAGTTTGGTGAAAAATTCTGTAGATATCTATTAGGTGCATTTGATTTATGACCTCTGTAAGTGTCATTATTTCCATATTTATTTTCTGTCCAGATGGTCTGTCCCTTGGTGATAGTGGAGTGTGGAAGTCTCCCACTATTAAGGTGTTGGGATTGATGTGTGATTCAAGCTTTAATAATGTTTCATTTACAAATGTAGGTGCTGGACTATTTGGGGCATAGATATTCAGGATTGTTTTGTCCTCCTGGTGGATTTTTTTCTTTGATGAGAATTAAATGTCTTTCCTCATCTTTTTTGATTAATTTTGGTTGAAAATCTATCTTATTAGATATAAGGACGGTTACTCCACCTTGTTATTTTAGTTTATTTGCTTTAAAAACCTTTTTCCACCCTTTTACTCTGAGGTAGTATTTATCTTTGTTGCAGAGGCATGTTTCTTGGATGCAGTAGAATTTTGGATTCTTTTTCTGCAATCATTCTGTTAATCTGTATCTTTTTATTGGAGAGTTGAGTCTGTTAATGTGATAGATAACAGTGGTCAATGAATGTTAATTTCTGTTATTGTGGAGTTTGTGGTTATACTGTGTTTCAATGCTTGTTTTCTTTTAATATTTTGTTGTGAAGTTATCTATATCCTGTGTTTTCTTGGGTGTAGTTAGTTTCATTATATTGGATATTTCCTTCTAGTATCTTCTGTAGTTCTGGGTTGCTGTGTAGATATTGTTTAAGTATAGTTTTGTCATAGAATATTTTGTTTTCTCCATCTATGTAGATTAAAAGATTTGCTGCTTTAGTATTCTGGGTTAGCATCTGTGTTCTCTTAGAGTCTGTATGACATTTGCCCAGGCCCTTCAGGCTTTCATAGTTTCTGTTGAGAAGTCTGGTGTAATTCTAGTAGGTCTACATTTATATGTTACTTGACCTGTTTCCTTTGATGACTTTAATGTTTTTTTCTCTGTTCTGTAGATTTGGTGTTTCGAGTATTATGTAAGAAGTTTCTTTTCTAGTCTATTTGGTATTCTGTAGGCCTCTTGAAGGTTACGGACATCTCTTTCTTTAAGTTGGGAAAATTTTCTTCTATGATTTTTTTGAAAATATTTTCTGGACCTTCTAACCTGGAATCTTCTTTTTTGTCTATTCCTGTAATTCTTATGTTTTGTCTTTTCATGGTGTCCTTGATTTCTTGTATGCTTTGTGTCAGGACCTTTTCTGATTTTATGCCTTTTTTGTTTGTTTGTTTGTTTGAGTGATGTATTGATTTCCTCAATTGTTTCTTCTGTGTTCAAGACTCTCTCCTCTATATCTTGAATTGTGCTTACCTCTCTAGATGCTTACCTCTATAGTTTCAAATCTCTTCACTAGGTTATCGATCTCATGGAGTCTCTCTATGTGTCTTCTTATTTATTTTAATTCCGTTTAATGTCTTATACCACTCCCTTAATCTGTTGAATGTGGATTCCTGTCTGTCCATGATGACATCTATTTTTTTGTTTGTTTTCTCTCTTTATTCCTCTATATGTGCCTTTGTTTGGTGGTATATGCCTTTATTTCTTTGGGAGCTTTGTTCATTTCCTCTTTATGTGACTCTAAGAATTGGTTAAACACAGATTTGAGATTATTTTCCAGTGTTTCTGATATATTAAAATATCCATTGATTTTTGGGGTTGCTAGTGAAGCCATGATGTCCTGAATTTTTTTTTTTTCTGGATGTGTTATTATGCTGGCATCTAGCCATTTGCTTATCTGTAACCTCTGTTTGTTTCTGAAACCTATACTGCAGACTGGGTCCTTCTGTTTCTGGAGTCTGGAGTATTCTTCAGGAAGATTAGAGAGGCCCACCAGTTTGAGAGCAGATGCTGGTGTTTCAGCTGTAGTTAAGCAAGGAAGGTTGCAGGCACATGTGCCCAAGCATGGAAGTGTACATGGAAATGTGTCTTGAAGGACTGGGTACTAGAGCATGTAGATACTTTGAAGGATGGAACAAAAGTGCAGGTGGGAGCGCTGGCACAGTTTGTGTGTTCAATGCACATGTGCAGGTGTTTTGAATGCCTTAGTGGCCCACATGTCTTACTGTCCCCCAGGCATTCAGATTGATCTGGGTTGCTCCATCTTGGCTGCAGGAATTGTTTGTGTGGATTCCACTGGGAAACCCACAAAACAGGGGATTCAATGTTGAGCAAGCTGTTCCAAGGATCCTTATGTTACCCACACTGGGGGTGTGGGTGGGAGGGCTCTGATGTTTGGCTGCTAGCTTGGAGGGACCCTGGATTTGGAGCTCTGCAAGTACTCACGTGAAGACTCACTCATTCATTTGAAGGCCTATGCAGAAGCACAGGGGTCCTGGAACCCCTGCTATCTTCCCCCCACCCCCCAGTGCTTTCTCTACTCTCAGATTTGGGCCATAGGGGGCAAATAAAAGTGTAGGAGATCTGTCAGTGGTGTCTACTCTTTGGCCGCTGATCAGGTAGGCCTGTACTTTAGATCTCAGTCTCTGAGCATGGAGGCTCATCTTGGGGCTGCCTCTGCCTTCTCAGGCACCAAGCAGGGAGGCTCACGTTTGTAAGGCCACTGCACCTCAACAGCCAGCAGCTGAGCAGGGAGGACCGTGCTTGGGGGAAGGGAAAGTGTAGGGGGTCAAATGTTTGCCACTCTCAGACCCTAAAGGCCTCCATGGGTAATCTGGATCCAAACTGTCCCTGATCATGGGTTCTCCTCTCTTGTCCAGAAAGCCTCGGTGTAGATGTTCTGGCTTCAGCTGCACCCCTCCATTCACTAGTTTCAGAATTTCTTATCCGCTTCCCCTCAGATATGGTCTGCTCTGGTTGGCACCATCTTGGACATCCCTTGATTTACATTTTTTAAAATTCGTTACCAAGCACAAATATTTCTGTCTTTTCTTTTCATCTTAATTGTCTTTAACAAAGTGGAATATTTTTAAATCACTAACAAAATTTATCTGGTTTTCTACATATATATTATCTACATTGTGCATTAGTATTAAATCTTAAGAACCTGACATTAGCAAGAGTTCTCCCTCTTGATTAGTTTCTTTAGGTGTACAGATTTTAGTAGGTTTATTTTATATTATATGTCTATATGAATGAATATATACCGTGTGCATCTTTCTGCTTCTGGGATAACTCACTCAGGATGATCCTTTCCGGTCTCACCATTTACCTGCAAATTTCATGATTTCCTTTTTTTTTTTATTACTGAGTAATATTCCATTATGTAGATATACCACAATTTGTGCATCCATTCTTCCACTGAGGGGCATCTGGGCTGTTTCCAGCTTCTGGCTATTACAAATAAGGCTGATACAAACATGGTTGAGAAAATATCCTTATTGTGTACTTGATCCTCTTTTGGATATATGCCTAGGAGTGGTATAGCTGGATCTTGAGGAAGCGCTATTCCTAGTTGTCTGAGAAAGCGCCAGATTAATTTCTGGAGTGGTTGTACAAGTTTACATTCCCACCAGAAGTGGAGGCGGGTTCCCCTTTCTCCACAACCTCTCCAGCATGTTTTTTCTCTTGAGTTTTTTTCCTTAGCCATTCTGATGGGTGTAGGTGAAATCTTAGGGTCATTTTGATTTGCATTTCCCTGATGGATAATGAGGTTGAGCATTTCTTTAAATGTTTCTCTGCCATTCAATATTTCTCTATTGAGAATTCTCTGTTTATCTCTGTACCTCATTTCTTAATTGGATTACTTGATTTTTTGCTGTTTAACTTCTTTAGTTCTTTATTTCCTATCCAGAAAGGGAAGGAGGATAGACATCAGAAGAAGGAGAAAAGAGGGAACAAGTCAGGAGCCTGACACAGAGGACCTCTGAAAAGCTCTGCCCTACAGACTATCAATGCAGATGCAGAGACTTATGGCCAAACTTTAGGCAGAATGCAGAGAATTTTATGAAAGAAGTGGGGAAAAGTAAGATCTAGAGAGGACAGGAACTCCACAAGGAGAGCAACAGAACCAAAAAATCTGAGCACAGGGCTCTTTCCTGAGACTGATACTCCAACCAAGGACTATGCATGGAGATAACCTAAGACCCCTGCACAGTTGTAGCCCATGGCAGTTCAGTATCCAAGTGGGTTCCATTGAAATAGGAACAAGGACTGTCTCTGACATGAATTGATTGGCCTGCTCTTTAATTACCTTCCCCTGAGGAGGAAGCAGCATTACCAGGCCACAAAAGAAGATAATGCAGCCACTCCTGATGAGACCTGATAGACTAGGATCAGAAGAAAGGAGAAGAAGACCTCCCCTATCAGTGTACTTGGGGAGGGGCATGGGTGAAGAAGGGGGAGGAAGGGAAGGGTTGGGAGGGGAGGAGGGAGGAAACCACAGGGGGGGATACAAAGTGAATAAAGTATAATTAATAAAGAATTAAAAACAAGTAAAAAAAAAAAAAAAGAACCTGACATTAAACCCCAAATAGGTCAATTTTTCATTTTTATTTTTTTTCCTTTTCTTTCTTTCTCTCTTTTTTGATGGTTTTACACATTTTTATTTAAAGCTTTGATCCACATTTTATAAAAGCACAAGATATGCAGCCAGGATTCTTTTTAATGTGTGTAGCTATGTAATTATTTTTATCAGCACCTGTTTTAAGACCAGTGTTCTACAAAACTACATTTGTACCAGTCTTCAAAACTTTTTTACTATACTTCTCTTTCTAGTTATCTACTCTAATTATGCATGCTTCAATTACTTAATCAGTTTAACAATGATAAAAATAGAACAAAAACAAACAAATAAACATATGAAGGAAAAATCCTAACAAGAATTTTATCTTAGTTGGTACTTTAAACTGTGCTATCTCTTACACAATGTAGTCCCATTATACACAATTGAAGAAAAAAATGTGGTGTTGAAACATTGGGATAAAATGTAAGGTGTGACCTAACACATCTTAACACTTACTCTTTTGTTAAACATTTAGTTTGGTCTCTCTGTGATACCACAGCCTCTTAAGGGCAGGGATCATATGCTTTATTGCAACCTATTACACATACTCCTTCTAAGAAACAATTCAGTAAACATTGACTGCCTTTTAAAGACTCAAATGCCCTTTTTTTCCTTTATTGTTTTTGTTCACGAGGAATGTATTGCCTTCAGGTAGACTAGAACAGGGTTTCAAACATGTCCCTGGCCTCTCCCCTAGGCCAGTGATAGCTGAGGTCTTCCATTTGACCCTAGCTTATCAGGTCTCATCAAGACTGGTTGCATTGTCTTCCTCTGTGACCTATCAAGGCTGAACCCCCTAGAAGGAGGTGATCAGAGAGCCTGCCACTAAGTCTATGCCAGAAAAAGCCACTGCTCCCTTCATTAGGGAACCCACTTGGATAGTGAGTCTATGGGCTACACTGGAGCCAGGGTTTTAGGTCTTCTCCATGAATTGTCCTTACTTGGTGTGTCATTCTCTTCAGGGCCCCCAGGGCTCAGTTTTGTTGGCTCTGTTGATCTCCTTTTGGAGCTCCTGTTCCCTCCCTGTCTTTCTGTCTCCCCGTTATTTCATAAGATTACCTGCACTCTGCCCAAAGTTTGACTAATGAATTTCAGCATCTGCTTCTAAACCTCTGTCAATAGAGCATTCCAGTGGCTGACTGTGGTAGGCTCCTGTCCTGTTCTCTTTCTTCTCCTGCTTCCAATGTCTATCTCATTTATCCTTCAATGAAGGATAAATGAGGACTGAGCATTTTCCCTAGGATCTTTCTTGTTTTTTAACTTGGCAAATATCCAAAATATAAAAAGAACTTAAGAAGTTAAACACCAACAAACCAAGTAATCCAATTAAAAATGGGGTACAGAGATAAACAAAATTCTCTGTAGAGGAATAATTGGAATGGCAGAGAAACATTTAGAGAAATGTTCAACGTCCTTAGTCATCAGGGAAATGCAAATCAAAATGACCCTGAGATTTCATCTTACACCCATCAGAATGGCTAAGATCAAGAACTCAAGTGTAAACACATGCTGGAAAGGATGTGGAAGAAGGGGAACCCTCCTTCATTGCTCGTGGGAATGTAAACTTGTACAACCACTTTGGAAATCAAGCTGACGCTTTCTCAGAAAATTGAGAATAGTGCTACCTAAAGATCCAGCTATACTACTCCTAAGCATATATCCAAAATATACTCAACTTTTATACAACAAGGACATTTGCTCAACCATGTTCTTAGGAGCTTTATTTGTAATAGCCAGAAGCTGGAAACAACCTAGATGTCCCTGATCGGAGGAGCAGACACAGAAATTGTGGTACATTTACACAATGGAATACTACTCACCTGTTAATAACAAGGAAATGAAGAAATTTGCAGACAATTAGTGGGAACTAAAACAGATCATCCTGAGTGAGGTATCCCAGAAGCAGAAAGACACATATGGTATATACTCACTCATAAGTGGATATTAGCCATACAATATAGGATGAACATACTAAAATCTATACTCCTAAAGAAGCTAAACAAGGAAGACCCTAGGGAAGATGCTCAATCCTTATTTTTACTTTCTAATTTCATGAAAACATTTAACATCTTGAGAAAAACCACTCAGTTACAAAACGTTAGGGAAAACCCACATTAAAACCTGAGCGAATGTTTCATCATATTTTTGAGGTTTGTATTTGGCTTTGGTATTGAATTTGGTTTTGCTTTGCTGAAGTGTGAATAAAATTTATACCTAGTGCTTTGCTTTTGAAGGCGGATATATTCCTGTTTTGCAATATAATTTTACTGTGCATTAAATACTGATTTTAATGGATCTTATTTCTCAAAATCAGATTATATATCTGCAAAGTATTTAAATGTTTGATGGCTTTGTTTTCATTGTATACAGAAATATTTTTATTTGTTTTTTCATTTATTTTATGTGTATGAGTGCTCAATCTGCAAGTACACCATCAGAGGAAACCAGATCACATTATAGATGGTTATGACCCACCATGTTGTTGCTGGTAATCAGACTCAGAACCTCTGGAAGAGTAAACAGTCTCTTACCATCTCTGTACCTCTAGAAATATTTTTTCTATGTAGAAACATTTTATTCTAGTATTCTATTTGAAAAGCCTTGGGATAAAAAAAAAACTGTATATTTCCTGTATATAAACTTGCTTTCGTTAGAATTTTTAGTCAGCTTCAGAAAGCTTCCTAGCAGCTGCTCAGATACTGATTCCTTCTGTATGCATAGTCATAGTATGGTTGTGGTTCATTCCACCATGAAATTTCCTACACTGGCTATAGTCAGACAGCCTGAACAAAAAACTATAATACAAACATTCTTTTACATATTTTTCAAATTTATTATGTCTATTATTTGGTCAAACAATGTCAAAGGTTGTTGAAAGTTAAAAATCTCTTTTATCTACCTCATAAGTTATTTAGCATCATTTAAATATTGTAGTCCATAGTCCATATAAAAAAGAGTGCAGAGTAATCGGGCATTGCAATATCTACAGATATTCTATAATCCCTGCATTCAGAAAAACCTAAAAAAGAGCATGGTAAGACTCTTTTTAAAATACCACATTAACACAGTTTGTTCACATAAACACAGTCACAAATATATGCAAACACATGCAAACATACACATACACACAAACCTTATGTTGTTATTGATTTGTCGCTGACAATAAAGGACAATATTTTTGAACAAGTTTAAATAATCATGACTTTAGTGCAACTACAAAGTGAATATATGTATCTATGTTTTTAATCTATCGTGATAATTAATGGTGGAGTACAGAAGACACTAAAGGTGGTTAAATGGATACTCCAAACATTAGTACCATAAATACTATGAATATAAAATTTGATGCAATTTAAGCAGCCTTCAATGCTGACACCAACATAAGTTACAGAGAGATATGAGCCTGATCAATATCACAGAGCAAATCTTTATTGCTTTGTATAAATGCTGCATCACTTATATTACTATCAGATTTAGTGAAGATATCTATCCAGATATGTGAGCTAGATAGGACTACAGTACTCCATATAGGCAGGTTTAGTGTCATTCCCTTTATCTACTAAAACTATATGAATCAATATGTATCTTCTTTCAACCTTTTCTGAGTAACTTAATTATTTTTCATTTAATGTATTTGTTAAGAATTTCTTACATCTTGGAAGTTAAGCCATGGCTGTACTTATAACCTTGGAAATTATGAATGATCTGAGGTTTAATCCACTGGTAAGCTAAAAAGTTAATCACCACTTCAAATAGGTACACAAAATAGATCTACAAAAAGTAGATCCTGTGTCCAGTGAGATATCACATCTGGTAAAAGTAGGTG
This sequence comes from Psammomys obesus, assembly GCF_907164565.1. Classification (NCBI taxonomy): domain Eukaryota; kingdom Metazoa; phylum Chordata; class Mammalia; order Rodentia; family Muridae; genus Psammomys; species Psammomys obesus. Next base: position 56,693,195 of record NW_026585644.1, read on the forward strand.
TTAGTCATGCAAGCTTAATGAACTGAGAACAAACCTTGGAACTCCTGATGGAAGGAGAGAACTCACTTCCTAATTGTGTCCTATGATCTCCATATTCTCATCATTATATGTTTGTTCCTAGAGTCACATAAATATCCTTTACACACACAAGTAAATAAATAAGAAAACAAAACCAGACCATAGATCAGAAACGTAGCATACTATTGGAAAAAAAAAATAAAGAGGAAATAAAAAGGAGAGGAGGGAAAGGAAAGAGCAGGAAAGGAAAAGAGTAGTAAAATTGTGAGTCCTAGTTCCTAATGCTGCAGTCTCCATGGGAAAGAAGATGAAAGGCAGATGTTTTTCTCTCTGTGTGGTAGGCCTGAACCACAGAAGGATTCTAAATATAAAAGACTATTAGCTTTTACAACCTACTGGTACATGTGACCATCCATTTTAAAGCAACAAATTTGTATATTAAACTACCTCAAAAAAGGGAGAGGAAAAAAAAGAAAAGGAGTCTGAATGGATGGTTTAACTTTAAGAAAATGCATATTTTTTAAGACTTTAAGATAATCTGTTACATAAATATCTTTAGTAGCATCCTGTGCGCCAAAGGCCAGTTGTGTGATACGTTCATGGAGGATGGCATTACTGTGTTAACTTCTGAAAAGCTTTATCTTCCATTTCTTTGTATTAAGTTAAAATCATTACACTATGAGATACTTGAAACATCTGTCTGGTTTATACTATGTAATCAAAGAGTAAAATAATTACCTATGGTGGATGCAATGAATACAAAACGCTATTAAGAGTTGTTGTTTGCTAAAAATACTGACTCTTCACCTGGTCTGTAAATGCCTGCTGTAGAATTAAAAACAAAATAAATCTCAGAACCTCTGCTTTCAAGTAGACTTCTGCCCTCTGCCTTAAACCTTGAATTACACTTCTTCTTAGCTCTACACAAAGTCTGGTGAGTATTTAAGAAGTCCAAATCTAAAACAGAAATCTTCTTCCTTTACCAAAGATGCCAACAGAAAAGTGACTAATGCATCTTCAAGTCTATGGGGAATGTACATTATACTATGCTTGACCCTTTCTCTTTTTGTAATTTCAAGACTACTACTGTCACTCTAAAGACAACTCTTGGATATTTTTCACACAAAGGCACAGTAAAAATGAAGTATTTTTCTTAATTCAGCAATAATTTCTCTAGCTTTTTCACTAGTGGAATGAGTAGCTGAACCTATGCAGCTAAGATGCTTAACATTGAGAACAATGATTCCAGTTACTGTATTCTAAAGGAACAACAGTGCTCAGGGTTAAATAGAAATGCTTGTCTTATGGTGGCAAATAAGGAGTTAAAAGGGAAAAGTAGTGTAAATAGAAGAAATGCGTCTTTTGAAGAGAAGAGAAAATGTGTTTGTGTGTGTGTGTGAGTGTTTAAGGAAAGTAATTAAATATTCTCTAATTGACAAATAGCAAGAGATAGGACTAGTGTGAGATGAGGATGAATAAGTTGGAAAAACTACCTATAAAGTCTATGAAAATGATTTGGGTGTTATATTTTTGAAAACTGAAAAATGTAGGTTAGGAAAAGAGTGGTTATTCTTATAGGTTAGAAAGAGCATTCTGAAAAAAATTGTTGGTCCAAGAGAAATCTAATGTAGCACATAGAAACAAGAAACAATTTCTCAAAAAAAAAAATCAAATTCTCCTCTAATCCATTACAATAATAGAAAAATAAAGACTTTGGATATATAAAATTCTTCACTCTAAACCTGTTTTTGATGGACCATGACAACTATTATGCTCATATTAATGATTATTTTGCACTGTAGAATTCTAATTTAAAACATCTTCCTTGGGATATAAATGTTCTATGTCCATCTGATATTTTACTAGAAGTGTGTTTATATAATAACTGAAGATTTACATTACCTATTATAAGTTTGATCACACCTTGCTGACTGTGTGAAACTTGACTGTGAAACTTGAATATCAATGTTACTATGCAGCCATAAAAATGTTTGTTTTAAATTTGACTACAATATCACTTTAAAAGATCTCCTAGTAATTTTGAGTTTTATGTAAAACTGGTTTAATTGATGTTTAAAATTTAGGTGTAAGAATAGAGACTACTGAGTTCATGTCAGAGACAGCCTCTGTTCCCTATACTAGGGCATTCACATTGAGACTGAGCTGCCATGGGCTACATCTGTGCAGGGGTTATAGGTTATCTTCATGAATCTCCTTGATTGAAGTATAAGTCTGAGAAAAGACCCCTGTGCCCAGAAATTTTTGGTCTGTTCCTCTCCTTGTGAAGCTTCTATCCCCTCCATGTCTTTCTCTCTTTCCTTCTTTCATAATATTCCCTGCATTCTACCCAAAGTTTGGTTAGGAGTCTGTATCAGTGGACTGGGAGAGTGGCATGGGAGAAGAAGAGGGAAGAAGGGTGGGAGATTGGGAGGGAATGAGGAAGGGACCTATTGCTGGGATACAAAGTGAATAAATTGTAATAAAACATAAATAAAATAATATATAAAAATATATATAATATAAATAAAATATAAATAAAATATATAAAAATATAAATAAAATAATATATATTAAATTATGTAACATAATTATATTAAGGAAAAAAACAATTTGGTACTCATCATTATGATTACCACAATTCATGGTGACAGAGTCATAGCTCAAGAAAACAGTTGACAGACTGTAAAGCTTCCTCTGCAATGAGTAGAAAAATCTGCTATGTAGCCAAGTAATGACTCTCAGAGCATCCAATTCCATGGCTAGTCAGCAGAGTTCACAAACCCTTGCAAGGCTACCTATTTCCTGTTGAATGCTACTTTTCAAAGCCCAATTTAGTTCTACTGAAAATAATTCCTGTAGTACAACTATCTCGCAATTTCTCTTTTTTTCTTTTTAATCTTCATTTGCTACAGAAATTCCAATTCCTATATATATATTTGTTCCATCTGTTAAGTTTTAAATATGAGAGATATTCCCCTAAAGAGATATTCATGTGTTGAGAGTATGTATAATCCCCAGCTGGTGGTGACTTCATAATGAGGGATCTTACATAATTAATGAATAATATTTTAATTGATAGCTTTATTACTAAGAGATGATAGAAACTTCCAGGCATAAAGACTACTAAGGATAGGCAGGTTACTGGGGCTGGCTTTTGTGCTGTATTTTTATCTTTGTTCCAGCTCTTTATCAGATGAACAGCTCTGTTCACAACTTTCCCACCATGATAATGTGCCTCAGCACAGCTCCACCATAATAGATGTGACCATAGACTGAAAGCTGTAAAGCCATGCACGAAAATAAATCCTTCCCTCTATAAACTCTTTCTCTCAGGCATTTGTCATGGTGACATAAAGCTAAACAACAGAGTCTAGTCTCTAGATGAAATTCCAAATATGTTTCACTGTTCCCATTTAGAACATGAAGTTATCTCTGAAATACTCAGTCTAATTTTTTTCCTCTTACTTTTGGTCATTGCCAGAATTCTCTGCTCCATCTCTTCAAACATTAATACTATCATTTTACTCATAGCTGATCTGATTCAAAATAAGGTCCCTATGCTCTTGAAAGGGTTAGACTAACTTTGTAACCTGTATGTCTTCTAAAGCCTATAGTTTTTGAGTTTTAGGTTCATGTTAAGCTAAAGCCTCTTAGTACCTTTCCAGAGAATGGAGAAATGTGATCCTATCTGTGAGGACAGATAGAAAAAAAAATAAAAATAAAAGCAAGCAAGCAATGACCTTCACTCAGCAAAAAGAACGACCAGTCCCTTGCCTTCAATATCCCTGCCCTAACTTAGGAAGAACAAAATAATCAGAACAAAGTAAACTTGAAAACATAAAAAAAGATTCAGTAGACAAGAGAAATTGGCAGAAGATCAAATTAAAAGCCTCTTTCTACTACAGATAGACAAAGAATGGTGTGGATTAAGGACATAAGGATAAAACAGGGAATAGGACAGGAGCCTGCCACAGAGAGCCTCTGAAAGGCTCTATCCTGCAGGGTATCAAAGCAGATGCTAAGACTTATGGCCAACCTTTGGACAGAGTGCAGGGAGTCTTATGAAAGAAGTGGGAAACAGTAAGACCTGGAGAGGACAGGAGTTCCATCAGGAGAGCAACAAAACCAAAATATCTGGACACAGGGGTCTTTTCTGAGACTGATACTCCAACGAAGGACTATGCATGGAGATAACCTAGAACCCCTGCACAGATGTAGCCTATGGCAGTTCACTGTCCTAGTGGTTTCTATATTAATAGGAACAGGGACTGTCTCTGACATGAACTGATTGGCCTGCTCTTTGATCACCTCCCCCTGAAAGGTGGGGGCAGCCTTACCAGGCCACAGAGGAAGACAATGCAGCCACTCCTGATGAGACCTGATAGACTAGGATCAGAAGAAAGGAGAAGAAGACCTCCCCTATCAGTGGACTGGGGAGGGGCATGGGTGGGAGATGGGGAGGAAGGGTGGGATTGGGAGGGAAGAAGGGAGGGGGTTGCAGGGGGGATACAAAGTGAATAAAGTGTAATTAATAAAAATTAAAATAAAAAATATTTTGAAAAAAATGATAGTATTTCTTAACAACGAACCCAGACTTCTGAGTAGATTTTGACCTCCAGCCAAAAGTCCTCAGCCTCTAATCTTCAAGGATGAGCTTACCACCCCCACCTTAAATTGCAGCTGCATCCACACTTGGCAGGACTGGACAAGCTTGAGCACCTAAGAGTAACCAATTATCTTACTTTATAGCTTCCTCATCCAATCCTAAATTGCCAAAACTGCAACTTCAAATTTCCCGCAATTTTTCTTTTAAAAACCTAAAGTCCTTTGTCTGCTGGTGCCACTCTTTGCTGACCGGCAGGGGTGACCCCATTGCGCAATGGTTAATAAACATCTTGCTTTTGCAATGAGTCGTGGTCTGGGGGAGTTTCTGGACAGGACGTGATCTTAACCTCCTGAGCTGTGAGACCCCAGGTCTTACACTCTAAATGCTAATCCTTATTTCAATGGGTTTCAAATATCATGTAACTTTTTGCTCCAACATTTATAATATTAATAATTATTCACATTATTAATGTAGATAATATATCTATAAGAGCATAAATTTATTTTCTGACATGCTAAGAATGATTTCTTAGTAAACTGCCTCTTATTGAAGAACATACAATAGCATCTCCATGGTAAAAGTGATTAAATTATATATCCACTCAGTGTTGTATTTTACTAAAAGAGTAATGTTGATAAGTAAGTAGTCATGTGTGTTGGATAAGAGCACACCAATTAGTTATCAAGTGCCAAATGGTCATCCCTGAAAATGTACATACACGTAACAGTATACAGACTAAGCAGAATAAATTTAATAATATATTTACCTGTATATATATATATATATATATATATACATGCATAAAAATTTATTGAAAAAGTATGCCATGAATTTGATGATGAAAGAAAGAAGTACATGAGAGTGTTTGAAGGCATGAAAGGGGAGAAAGATTATAATTATAACCTCAAATATATTTAAAAATGGAAAAATGAAAATGTGTGAACAAACATCATCACATCATAGAATTGCAGAATATTTGCTGCTGGTGAAAAATCAAAAGCTTTTTCCTCTGTCTTGTTTTTGATGAATGAAAAAATTAAAATTCCTGTGATTAAATCAAGTGTCACTATAGCCAAAGAGGTAACATAAGAAAAAATGCTGTTAATGACTTTGGGGGACAGTTGACTCTGAATAACTGTTTTATTCTATAACTGTATGATATAATTTTCACTAAGACCATGTAACACACAAAGTCTGAATGTTTATTTATTTTCTGACCTTTTCATAAACCTGTCAAAGGACTTAGAGGGTGTTTATCATTAGCTCATAATCGTATTTCAAATTAGTAGCAAATTTTATTTAATCTATAATTTTGACATAGTTTTATATTCTTTAAATTAAAAAAGTTAAACACTAAGTCAAAAAAATGACTAAGAAATTCAAAGCACCATTGGAATTTTTCCAAACTTATCAGGATTTCTAAGTGGTACCAATTCAGTTTAATCATGTCACCTTCTATAGGATTACCAGAGCAAATGTTACTTACAAATAGTAATAGTGTAGGCTACACATACAACAAAGATACCTATCCTTAACTGGATTACCTTCAAAGGGTGTCCTTTTCAGATACACAACCCAAAGTCCTCCAATAACATTAACAGACATGAATATCCTCAGAGACATAACACTAGAAAAGAAAACTTTTAAAGCTGCTCAAGTCTAAATTAAGGAAGCTGGAGCTGCAGTTTCTAGGCTAACAATATGAATATAATTAAAGTAATTTAATAGAAATGTAAGATCATCTGAGATTTATAAAGCCAGAAACTCTGGAAAAAAGAGTGTGAAACTCTGTGTTTTACCAAGATTATCAAGAATATTTTAAGAAGACCTAAACTCTGAAAAATCATATGCAAAATTTTGAAATTAACAAATTAAGCCAAATAACCCTATATAAAAACCAATTTGTATATTGGCTTGTTTTTATTAAATGCTAATGAAAACTCACATTAGTACAGGGGTATATATGCTTAGATATATATGTATGTATATGTATCTACATACATGCATATCTATCTACATACATATATATATACATACTTATACATATGTATGTTTGTATGAAGGTATTAACATCTAGGAATGTTGAATGCATGAAAATTATGATCATAAAGTGGATATCACCCATTCATTCATAGGGAAATGATATGAGGTAAAATAAAAATTTCTAATACCTTTTTACTATACTCTTGCTTTTCCCAACTTTCCTGGTATTGGTATTGATAAGAAATTCAAACCATTCCAGCTTTACTAGTAAGTGCCCTTACTTACCACTTCATTTTACCATTGTAAAAATCCCAACTCATTAACACAACCTGGAGAGGACAGGAGTTCCACAAGGACCCAATATATTTGGGCACAGGGGTCTTTTATGAGACTGTTTCTCCAAAAAAGAACCATGTATAGATGCAACCTAGAGCCCCTGCTCAGATGTAGCCCTTGGTAGCTCAGTATCTAAGTGGGTACCCTAATGGGGGGAACAGGGACTGTTTCTGAAATGAACTTGATGGCAGGCTCTTTGATCTCCTCCTCCCACCAGGGAGGAGCAGCCTTGCTAGGAAACAGAGGAGGACTTTGCAGCCAGTCCTGAAGGCACCTGATAAACCAGCATCAGATGTAAGGAGAGGAGGTTCTCCCTTACTTGGAAAGGAGCAAGGAGGAAAAGAAGGTGGGAGGGTGGGATTGGGAGGGAAAGAGGGAGTGGGATACAGGAAGGATACAAAGTTAACAAACTGTAACTAATATTAAAAAAATAAAAATTAAAAAAAAAATCCCAACTCATTCTTCCCAAGAACTGTTCCAAAGGTTAGGCTTACAAAACCGTTTTGTGACAAGGTTTTTCACTCTGTTGTCTAAGGGTCAGTGTGGTATTCCCAGAATTGACATCTAAGACAAATTTAGAGTGGTGATAACTGTATTCTCTCTCTATGGGGTAATAGCAACACCAATACAATGCTGTTCAATGATCCACAGAAAATATAGTTAGAAACACAGCCTGAAATATGCTATCTTAAATTGACAACCTCACCTTCCAAAGGTTTCAGGGAAGACATTATCAGATGTGGCATAAAACACATCTATCTGACAAAGCAGCAATTAAAGTTTTGTCATAAACAGCCAGTTTTGCTTACCAGGCTTCAGTGTGGTTGAGTGTTACAAAACTAAAAGTAGCACAGAACTGCCCAATCCTCCAGACAATCAACAGATTAATCTGAAGTACCTAGAAGCTATGCACTTAGTTCTTCAACAATATTGACAGGACTACTTGACATAGAGAAAACCTAAACAATTTTATTCTTTGATTGATACAAGTCATAAAAATACAAAATGATTTAATTAGCCACTTTTATTAAGATAAATTTTGTGGCAATAGTAAAATGTCTAAACAAGCTAAGGCTTATGTAGAATCAACCTTGGTGGCTAAATAAGGTTATGTCTGAATTGTCTAGAAATTTAAGACAGATTTATATTTGATACGGACATGCTACGCATAACATTTCAATAACACAAAATTTCTGTGTCTTTGTGAATCAATGAAAAAAGTATCCAACATTCATAGCTCAACCTAAAATATCTCAGCCAGGTTGTAGAGGGAAATCAATAGGAGGGAACTGAGAAAAGGAAGTTGGGAAATGCAATGGTAAAGTTAGTGGGGTTTGCAGCACAGGCCTGGTTGAAGGCCAGCCAGGTAGAGAAATTTCCAGCCACCTGAGGAAAGGAACTAGATTTACTGCATTCCTTTCCTGCCCAGTAGAGACACAGTTGCTAGGAAACCAGCCCAGAAGGCCAGGCCAGAACCGTTTATGGTTTTGGTGCCTAAAATAAACCAATCATTTCAAAAGTCAATTTCCCTTACTCAATCATATAATGCCAAGGCATGTAACTCTCTGCTTGCATTTTTCCCCCCTTTAAAAACCTTGTTCCCCTAGACTGCAGGGCCACACTCCTCCTCTTCAACCAAGGAGAATGCTCTGACCGGGGCTCGAGCTTGCAATGGGAAGATCCTCATGTGTTTTACAGCAGAGTCGATTCCTGGTGGTTTGGTTGGGGTCTCACGAACTGGGATAACACTTTCTCTTACTTCAGCGTCTCCTTACTGCCATTTGCTATTCTTGGCAGGATAGGAACCCATGAGCCCCTCCATGTTCTATTGTTGCTTACTTTCTCAGGTACTATGAAAGCAACTGTAGCTGTTGTAAATACATGAGTACTTGGCAAAATCATGTTTATAACATACCACTTCATGGCTTTCTTATACTATGTTCAGCTCTTAAGTTCTTTCTTTGTTGATAATTCTGCAGCCTTGTAGCCAGTGACATGGGTGCCCTATTTAATACTGAACATTCAACACTTTTTCTCAGTTACTAAAGTAACCATGAGTCTTTGCATTTACTTCCTCCAGCTAAAAAAGAAGCTTCGTTGTTCAAGGCTAAGGAGAACAAATGTAAATGTATTTAAGAACCAGTTAGAAATATTTCCATTTAGCAAAATGACAGTAATATGTTTATCCCTGAACTTTTGACCAGATCCACAGTTTTAGGCATGAATTCCTTCATATGGAGACCTCCTTAGATCCAACCGGAAACCAGACAGCTATGCCATAATAGTTGTATCACTAGTAACATTCTACTCTGGAGAGAAGTTAATTTGTACTCAAAGTGCTAAAGGGAGGCTCAATTTAGGCTCAAGGAGTAAATGAGTTACACCTCTCAGAGAGTTCACAAAATTTTCCAGGTTTGTAAGGATTTTTTCCTATAAAAGCATAAGAAGTATAAAAGATTCTGCAATCTATATGGTTGCCTGGAATTCATATAGAGAGCTTTGGAATTATAGCTTTGGTGAGTAGTCACCCTGTTGTAGTAGTATTTCACTAAGGTAAGATGTTTTTGAGTTACCTATTTTCCTGTAAATAACCATTCACCAAAACACATTTGACACATAAACTCATTGGTTCACAGAGTTAGACTTTGTTTGTTGTAGTGGTTTGAAGGAGTATGGCCCCATAGTGACAAAGATTTGAATATTTAGGTCACCAGGGAGCAGGATTATTTGACAGGATTAAAAGTTGTGGCTTGTTGGAGAAAGTATGTCACTGGGGTATGCTTGATAAGGCCCATGCCAACCCCAGAGTCTCTTCCTGGTGTCTGCGTGTTTAGATGTAGAACTCTCAGCTATTTCCTCAGCATCATGTCATCATGTCTGCTTACATGCTCCAGTGTGTCCTGCATGATGACAATAGACTAAATCTCTTTAACAGTAAGAAATTCCCAATTAAAGGTTTTAATTTACAAGAGTAACTATGGTCATGCTGTCTCTTTACAATGATTATATCTTCCCAGAATGATATCATACAACACTTACTTAGCAATTTGTTATTTTAGTCTCTTCACTAATTTATCTGCTTCTAATTCATTCCATACTCTCTCTATTCTTCTGCTTCTCTCATCTTCCCTTTCCACCACTCCCTTCAGCTTTCTTTTACAAAAAATTGAAATTAGCTTAACAGTATATGAATTCTGACCTTGTGGTTTAGTATTCTTCTTGGAGTTTAGAAACTTACTCAATTAGTATAAGATTTTAAAACATACTTTCTCTAACTAATGTTATAATTGTTGTAACCAAACCCAAACATTTTAAACACCATTGAATAAAGTCAGTATAAAAAAATACTAGATTGTGTGTTCTTTGATGGCATGTAGTCGGAGAATATTAGCTAGGTTTGGTGAAACATGCTTACAGTCTTATCACCCAAGTCCAAAAACCTCATGATAATTGAAACCTGAGTTCCAGCTTGGTCTCATGTGATATGATGTGATTGTGTATATGAGAGGGGCAGAAAATAAACATAAGCCCTTTTGAAAATTTGTGAAATCTTAAATAATGAACAATAAAATGATACAGTCAAAATAAAAGTTAAGAATATCTGATATTTGAAATTCAAAGGGAGCCCTATTATTTCATAAAAAGTAGTAGTTGTTCATCAAGAAGTCACACTCTCAAGTGGCTTACTAACCTCTTCATTAGATGATATAATGTAAGTTCAAGGCTTCATTTGAAAATAGTTGAAAAAGATAACCCTTAAATTATGACATAATGCCAACCTGGGATGACATTTTATTAGTGACTTCTCTATTGAAGCAAGCCTGAAGCAGAGAAAGGGCACTGAAAATAGTACTAGGTTTTTAAATCTCAAAATATATTACTATTGACATAGTACTTCCAGCAAGGCTACATCCACATAGACATCCTTAAACAGCTCTATAAACTTGGGTTCATATGTTCAAATGCATAGACATATGGGGAACATTGTCATTCAGCCACCATAGCCTTCTAATGAAAATATAGGATGACCTCTCAGGATGATATAAGAAATACTGATTAAGAAGCTTACCAGGCCACAGTAGAGGACAATGCAGCCACTTTTGATGAAAACTGATAGACTAAGATCAGAAAGAAGAGGAGAACCTCCCCTATCAGTGGACTTGGGGAGTGGCATGCATGCAGAAAGAGGAGGAAGGGTGGGATCGGCAGGGGAGGAGGGAGGGGCTTATGGGGGGATACAAAATGAATAAAGTGTAATTAATAAAAAAAAATACAGACATACATGAAAAAGATTAAAAAAAAAAGAAGCAAGAAGGGATAATGTCTTCTGCTAAGTCCTTAGTTCTTTAAAGTTAACTTTGTGTTGCTATTTTCTTTGTTCCTTAAATTAAAAATCATCTTTATGTGAAATTTCATCATACATATGAACTAAAATGCTAGATACCCTGATAGTAATCTTAGTGTGCTGTGTAAACATGAAAATTCTTTTTCTTCATGTTGTGTGTTATGAGGCTATTATCTCTCCCAAGAGAAACAGACAGGTAATCTCTGTCAGAATAAAATTAGTGCTTTCTTATATTTGGAATTCCAAACCAGATACTTGTTTGTCTTTGATCTTTATATTTTCTTTTACTCTTTTATATTAATTACTGTTTATTCACTTTGTATCACAGCTGTAGCCTCCTCCCTTATTCCTTCCCAATTCCTAGCTCCCTCCTTCTTCTCCTCCTATGCCCCTTTCCAAGTCCACAGATAGGGAGGTCCTCCTCCCCTTTCCATCTGGTCCTAGTCTATCAGATCTCATCAGGAGTTTCTGCATTGTCTTCCCCTGTGGCCTGGTAAGGCTGCTCCCCACTCTCAGGCAGGTGATCAAAGAGCCAGCTACTGAGTTCATGTCAGACAGACCCTGTTCCCCTTACTAGGGTACCCACTTTGAGACTGAGCTACCATGGGCTATGTCTGTGCAGGGGTTCTAGCTTATCTCCATGCATGGTCCTTGGTTGAAGTATCAGTCTCAGAAAAGACCCTTGTGCCCAGATTTCTTGGTTCTGTTGCTCTTCTTGTAGAGCTCCTGCCCTCTCCAGGACTTTCTATCTATCCCTTCTTTCATAAGATTCTTTGTACTCTTCACAAAGTTTGGCTTTGACCCTCAACATCTGCTTTGATACATTGCTCAGTAGAGTCTTTCAGAGACCCTTTGTGGTAGGCTTTTGTCCTGTTTTCTGTTTCTCCCTCTTCTGATTTTCTTTTAGTAAAAACAGTCTGTATATACAATCCATTTCAACCTTATTTTTATATTAAATATCTAAAAGTAAGTTTTTGAAGCACAAGTTATGATAGTTCAAGGATTATTAAAAAACAAAAAGAAAAAAAATAAATGGAGACTTAAAACCAATGAAAGTAAAATGACAGCAATATTTCTGCCAGAGGTGAACTTTCTTCCATTAGCAACTTGATATAAATCCAGACAGATACAAGCCCGATGAAAAAGCAGCACTTTAAAAGAAACCTTGAATAAAACCTCCATAATACATGATTTTTATCATCACCCTTTACTTCAGTTTGATAATTTTCATAGATGGGTCCCACATTACAAGGAAAAAAACACCTTTCAATGCCATTTCCTTTCTGAGAGATTACTGGTCAACTGACAAAGAATGAGACCTTGTCCCAATCCCAAAGTTCAAGTTAAGTTTCACCTCTTCCTGTGTTTCAGAGAGTGCATTTTAAAGTTGCAATATAGGGTGTTTGGAGGTCCCTGCTTTTAATGACTACCCTTCTGCTTTTGTCTCAATCCCTTTATACTTCTCTATAAGTGAAACTTAAACCCCAGAGAGAAGGATCCTTGTGATAGAGGTCATCATCAAGTGAACTCTACTACAAATTTACTTTCCCAGTATGTTTCTTTAAATATTGCTTTAGAGGAAAATCAATAGATATAAATAAAAAATGCTCAAGTATTATAAAAATACACTTTAGGTGAAATTTTTAAAATACACAGCTTATAAATGAAACATCCAAAGAGCATATATTTCTCCTCTTTGGGACTAAAAAAGATGAACCATAAAGCATAATTGTTTATGTTAAAATCTTGCTTCTTTTTATATTCATTATTTCTTTGGATAAAATATTGATCAACTATCTTCTTTTTATGTGTGATTTATCATATGGAAATTGTGTTAAGTTTTAAAACTGTAAGAGCATGTATGAGTCCCTAAAAAAAATAAAATAAAATAACATTGTGAAATTACCAAAGTAGCAAAACAGCAAAATGACTCATTCCTATAACAGAGGGGAAAACCTGTGAGACAGTTCCACAAAGGACAACTGAAGGAACAGCTGAAAAAGGACACCACAGGAGGAAAAGGAATGTTAAATCATTTACAGTGGTTCATTAGGTTAGAGTGCTTATGCCATAGAATTTGATGATAAAAATCACAACACATAGCTATTTCCATGGTCATAGCAAGATGTGACAATAGATTTAAACATCTGTTAAGCAAGAATAAGTTTTCTTGAGAGAGGAGAGATGGCTCAGCTGTCAATAATGCTTATTTCAATGGAAAACAACCCAAGTTCAGTTCTTACCACCCACATAAAGCCCAGGCAAGCATGAACCCCGACTCCAGGCCAAAAATGGTGAATCTCTGGGGTCAAAGGAGCTCAGAGTTCTGAAACTCCAGTCAGACTGCAATGAGGGTCTGACCTGACTTGGTAGTGTAGGTGGCTGCTTTGTGATTAGCTGGTGACAGGCTCACTCAGAACTCTGAAAGTGAGAGAGGCAGAAGTGAGAGCCTGGTTTTGTCCAGGCACACAAAATGGTTTCTTCAGAACAGCCACTGACTTGCTCCCGCAGACAGGCACTGTGGTGGGTAGAGTGGTGCAAGAGAGGTAGAGGCAGCAATCCTCACTGACAGGAAGCCAAACCCAGGAGTTCCAGAGATGAATGATTCAGGGAGGAGGGGAGCCCATCCTTCCCATAATAAATGACTCAGCCAGTCATGGTGAAATAGATGATGCTGGCCTCCTTTATTTTATGTGAAACAAGGACTTAGGAACCTTGGGCAGTAGGAGGGGTTTTGAGGGTGAATATGTTTGATTCACTGGAGGTACTGAAGATACTTGATTTACATACAACAACACAGTCCTGTCACAAGAGGGGGAAAGTAGTACTTAATTGTCCTATAGTTGGCAGAAGAACTCCAGATCATTGGTTGAAAGCCAATACACCAAGACTTTAATTATCATAAGGGTGGGTGTTTCTAGGAATCCTCAGGTGCTGGATGAATGAGTGTTTCTTATCAAAAAAGCTAGGGCTTGAATTCTCCCTGGGGGCTTGGATTATCCCTGTGGGCTATTTGACACTTCTTAGAAGATCTGGGGTTCCCTAGATCAGGTGAAGAGAAAACCCATCTGAGAAAGGGAATCCATTATATTATAGCAAGCTTGAAGACTTTCTGGAAATGCCAGACTTTGAAGTTAATAGCAGGGTCCCACAGATTTTGTGTTTTTTCTTGTGTCATCTTTCAATCCTCTGGGTCCTACAATACTTTCTCTGCCTCTTCTAAAGAACTTCCCAAAATCTGCCTAATGATTTTTTTTCTGTTTCCATCAGTTGCTGAATGAAGCCTCTCTGATGATGATTATTCTAGGCTACTGTCTGCAAGTATAGCAGAATATCATTAACAGTGTCAGAGGTGGGCTTCCTCTCAGGGCATGGGTTTCAAGATAGACAGACTGGTTGGCCTTTCATCAGTTTCTGTGCCATCTTTACCCCAGCACATCCATAGACAAGATCAAAGGTTTTGTGGTTGTGTTGTTGTCCCAAACCCTCTATCGGAAGTCCTCCCTGGTTACAGAAGATGGCAGGATCAGGATTTACATCCCCCATTGCTAGGGTCTTGCTTGGGCCACCTTCATAAATTCCTGGGAGTTTCCATTGCTCTTGGTTTCTATCTCATCCCAGAGATGCCTCTTCCAATATCAGCTGTCACTCCAAGAATTCTCTCCATTTATCCTCCATCCACTTGATTCGTCCTGTTCCCAACCTCCGAAAACCCAAAAGTCCCCTCCTACCATTCATCCACAACGTCTATTCTATTCCTCTTCTCAAGGAGATTCAAGTGTTCCCCTTGAGCCTTCCTTGTTACTTATCTTCTTTGGATCTATGGGTTGTACCATAGATCCATAAAATTACTCTTTACTTTGTGGGTAATATCCACTTATAAGTGGGTACATACCTGTGCCTGGGTTACTCCATTCAGGCAGATTTCTTCTAGTTTCATCCATTTGCATGCAAATTACATGGATGTGATTGCTTTTAATAGTTGAGTAATATTTAATTGTGCTTTATTTATTCTTCAGTTGAGGAACATCTAGATTGTTGCCCGTTTCTATTACAAATAATGCTGCTATGAACATAGTCAACCACGTATCCTAGTGATATAGTGGAATATCCTTTGAGTGTATGATCAGAAGAGGTATAGCTGGGTTTTGAGGTAGACTGAAACTCAATTTTCTGAGAAATTTCAATAATGATTTCCAAAGTGACTGTATAACTTTGCACTTATGCCAAAAATGAAAGTATGTTGCCCTGGCTCCTCGTTCTCACTAGCATGAGCTGTTACTTTTGCTTTTGATTTTAGCCATTCTGACAGGTGTAAGATTGAATCTCAGAGTGATTGTGATTTGCATTTCTCTTATGGCTAAGGATGTTGAACATTTCTTAAAGTTCTTCATGACCATTAGAGAGTCCTCATTGAGAATTCTCTAAGTCTGTTAGAGAATTCTCTAAGTCCATTTTTAATTAGATTATTTAATTTCTTGATATCTGCCTTCTTATGTTCCTTATATATTTTGGATATAAGCTCTTAGTGATGTGTCTGGTTGTTGAAGATCTTTTTCCATTCTTTAGGTTATCATTTTGTCTCTCTGACTGTGTTCTTTGCCTTAGAGAAGCTGATTACTTTAAGGAGATCCATTTATTAGCTGTTGAACTTTGCCCCTGTGCTGTAGGTATTTTGTTCAAAAAATTGTCTCCTATCCATTCAAGGATATTCTCCATTTTCTTTTCTGTGATATTCAGTGTGTAGTTTTATTTTGAGGTCTTTGATCTACTTAGACTTGAGTTTTGTGTAGGGTGATAGCTATGGGTCTATTTACATTCTTCTAGATGCAGACATCAGGTTAGACCACAACAATTTGCTGAAGATGCTTTCTTTTTTTCTACTTTATACTTTTTGCTTCTTTGTCAAAATTAAGTGTCCACAGGTTTGTGTATTTACTTCTGTTTTTTAATCTTTTTTATTGTTTATTAATTACACTTTATTCAGTTTGTATCCCCCTTGTGGATCCTCCCTACTCCCTTCCAAATTCCTCCCTTCCTCCACCCTCTGCATGCATGCCCCTCCCCAAGTACACTGATAGGGGAGGTCTTCTTTTCCTTCCTTCTGATCCTAGTCAATTAGGTCTCATCAGGAGTGCCTGCATTGTCTTCTTCTGTGGCCTGGTAATACTGCTTCCCCCTCAGGGGGAGGTAATTAAAAAGCAGGCCAATCAATTCATGTCAGAGACAGTCCCTGTTCCTATTACAATGGAACCCACTTGGATACTGAACTGCCATGGGCTACATCTGTGCAGGGGTATTAGGTTATCTCCATGCATAGTCCTTGGTTGGAGTATCAGTCTCAGGAAAGAGCCCTGTGCTTGGATTTTTTGTTTCTATTGCTCTTCTTGTAGAGTTCCTGTCCTCTTGATCTTACTATTTCCTGCACTCTGCCCAAAGGTTGCCCATAAGTCTCAGCATCTACATCGATAGTCTGCAGGGCAGAGCCTTTCAGAGGTCCTCTGTGCCAGGCTCCTGATTTGTTCCCTCTTTTCTCCTTCTTCTGATGTCCATCCTCTTTGACTTTCTGGATAGGAGTTGAGCATTTTAGCAACAGTCCTCCTTCTTGATTAGTTTCTTTAGGTGTACAGATTTTAGTAGGTTTATCCTATATTATATGTCTATATGAGTGAGTATATACCATGTGCATATTTCTGCTTCTGGGATAGCTCACTCAGGATGATCTTTTCCAGATCCCACCATTTACCTGAAAATTTCATGATTTCCTTGTTTTTTATTGCTGAGTAATATTCCATTATGTATCTATACCACAATTTGTGCATCCATTCCTCCAGTGATGCTTTTGATTGACCTGTTTGTTTTGATGCCAATAGAATGCGGTTTTTATTACTATTACAGCTTGAAATCAAGGATGATGGTAACTCCAGAAGTTCTATGTGTGTATATGTGTGCGTTTGTGTATGTGTGTGTATATGTGTGTATAGGGTGGGTTTAGCTTTTCTGGTTTGTTTTTCAATGTGAAACTGAATATTGTTCTTTCAAGGTCTGTAATTTTGATGGGAATTACATTGAATCTGGAGATTGCTTTTGATAAGATGGTTATTTTTAATATGTTAATCTTACCTATCCATGAGCATGGAAGATCTTTCCATCTTCTGATATCTTCTCCAATTTATGTCTTAAAATACTTGAAATTCTTATCATACAGGTTTTTCACATGCTTGGTTAGAGTTATACCAAGTTATTTCATAATATTTGAGGCTATTGCAAAGGATGTTGTTTCTCTAATTTCTTTTTCAGCCTGTTTGCAAATTGTATATAGTAAGGTTACTAATTATTTTAGTTAATTTTTTTTCTCCATTCACTTCATTGAAGGTGTTTATCAGTTGTAGGAATTTTCTGATAAAATTAGTGAGGTCACTTATACATACTATCATATCTATGAATAGTGATACTTCGAATTTTTCCTTCCAATTTGTATCCCCTTAATTTTTTTAGTTGTCTTACTGCTCTCTCTGAAATTTCAAGACTATATTGAATGAATATGAGGATAACGGGCAGCCTTCTCTTATTTCTTATGTTTGTAGTATTGATTTAAATTCTCCATTTAATATTGGGTATTGCTTTTAGCGTATTGCTTTTATTATGCTTAGATATGTGCCTGTGTCCTTGATCTCTTCAGGAATTTTCTAATGAGAGGGTGTTGTATTTTGTGAGTTTTTTCAGCATCTTTTTAAAAGTTTGGTTATATGGTAGATTACATTAATAGATTTTTGTATGCTGAATCATCTCTGTATCTTTGTGATGAAGACTTTTTGATCATGGTGGATGATCTTTTTGATGTGGATATGATTTGGATTTGGTTTGTAAGTATCTTATTGAGTATTTTTGTATCAATGTTCATAAGGGAAATTGGTCTGAAATTCTATTTCTTTGTTGAATCATTGTGTGTTTTAGGTGTCAGGGTATCTGTGGCCTTCTAAAATGATTTTAGAAATGTTCCTACTGTTTATATTTTGAGGATAACTTGAGTATTAGTACTACCTCTTTTTTGAAATTCTGGTAGAATCTTGTGATAAAACTATCTGGCCATGGGCTTGTTTTGGTTAAGAGACTTGCTGACTGCTTCTATTTCCTTAAAAATTATAGGTCTATTTAAATTGTTTATCTGACCTTAACTTAACATTGCTAAGTGGTATCTATGAAGAAAATTTTCCATTTCATTTAGGTTTTGTGGAGAACAGTTTTTTGAAGGAAGACCTAGTGATTCTTTGAATTTCTTCTGTGTTTGCTGTCATGTCCCACTTTTCATTTCTCATTTTGTTGATCTGGATATTCTCTCTCTGCCATTCGGCTAGTTTGATTAAGGGTTTGTCTATCTTGTTGATTTCCTCAAAGTACTATTTGTTTTTCTGATTCTTTATATTGTTTTCTTTATTTTATTGATTTCAGCCCAGAGTCTTATTATTTCCTTCAGTCTACTCTTCTTGACTGTGTTTGCTTATTTTAGTTTTAGAGCTTTTGGATGTGTTGTTATGTCACTAGTATGAGATCACAGTAATTTCTTTATGAAGACAAATTTGCATTCCCATCAGCAACAGAAAAGTGTACCTCTTGCTCTGAATCCTCACCAACATGTACGGTCACTTGAGTTTTTGATCTTAGCCATTCTGACATGTATAAGATGGAATCTCTGAGTTATTTTGATTTGCATTTCTCTGATCACTAAAGATGCTAAGCATTTCTTTAAGTGCTTTTTAGTCATTCAAGACTCCTCTGTTTAGAATTCTCTGTTTAGCTCTGTATCTCATTTCTTAATTGGATGATTGGTTTGTTTGTGTCTAATTTCTTAAGTTATTTATATATTTTGGATATTAGCCCTCTGTCAGATATAGGGTTGGTGAAGAACTTTTTTTCATTTTGCAGGATACCATTTGGTCCTGTTGACTATTATTTGCCTTGTAGTTTTCTAGTATCATGAGGTCCCATTAACTAATTTTTTTCTTATTGCATGTACTGTTGATATTAGTTTAGAATCTTGTCTCCTGTTGTTCCAATGAGTTCAAGGCATTTTCCCACATTATTTTCAATTATATTTAATGTATCAGGTTTCATGTTGGGGTTTTTGATCCACTTGGACTAGAGTTTTGTGCAGGGTGATAAATATGGATCTATTTGAATTCCTCTACATATAGATATGCAATTAGACTAGACCATTTGTTGAAGATGTTTTCTCTATTTTATTTTATACTTTTGTCTTTTTGACAAAAGTCAGATATCCATAGGAATGTAAGTTTATTTCTGGGTCTTTGATTTGAGAATCCATTTCATTAATTAACCTATTTTTTTATTTAAAAATGCTTTTTTATTACTATTGCTGTTTAGTACAGCTTGAAATCAGGAATAATGAGAACTCAAGAAGTTCTATTATTGTACAAAATACTTTTAGCTGTCTTGTTTTTGTTTTTTGTTTTTGTTTTTCATATGAAATTAAGGATTGCTCTTTTAAGGTCTATAAGATTTGTGTTGGAATTTTGAGGAGAATTGCATTGAATCTACAGATTGCTTTTGGTAAGATGGCAATAATTACTATGTTAATTTTAGCAATTCATGAGCATTGGAGATCTTTCCATCTTCTAATATCTTCTTTAATTTTTATCTTCAAAGTCTTGAAGTTTTTATCATACAAGTCTTCGAGTTACACCAAGATATTTTATGTTATTTGTGGCTATTGTGAAGAGTATCATTTCCCTAATTTTTTTTAACATTTTAAATTATATATATATATATATATATATATATATATATATATATATATATAT
>NW_026585644.1:56713314-56733135 GCF_907164565.1 Psammomys obesus
TATATATATATATATATATATATATATATATATATATATATATATATATATATAAAACTTTGAACAACTTTTTAAATAAACAGTGGTGGGGGAAAGATACATATTTGTAAATCAAGAAAAGCGAACATGAGTGAAGCTAGAAAAGGGAGCATTAATGAAGCTAGATAAGTCCACAAACTAAGTAATCAACTGCTAGATGAAAACAGAAAAAGTCTACTTCATTTATCCTGCTGTAATTATTCTGATTAAAATTTAAGAACCCCTTAGCATTTACATCTGATATCCAGTTGTCTTTTAATAATTTCTTAAATGCTCAGTGCATAAATGCCCAAGATAAAAATATAGAATGGCCAGTATCCAAGATGGCGACAGCAAGCAGAGTTAGTGAGTGGAGGGACAACTGAAGTTAGGGAAATGACGATGAGGTTTTCTGAACTAGAGGAAACATTGAACAAGGTCAGACATTTGGTCTCGGGTCACCAGCTGACTTCTTTGGGAAAGGAGAGAAAGGAGCATTGATCTCCATGCACACCCCTTTTTCAGGCCTCCCTCCTCCTCTGCATAGCAAGCTCACCAAGATTCTCAGCTAGAGCTCACTGCCTGAGGACTGCAGCAGCAGAGGTGGGGTTCCTTGACCCTTGTTCACGGAGCTGGAGCCAGCTGGACCTGCTTTTGGAGTACCCAGATCTGCAGTGCTATTCTCCCCTTGTCCCACATCTAGGAGCAGCCATACGAACTCTGCACAGTATCCCAGGCACTGACTGTATGATCAGCCCAAACCCTCAGTGGCAGATAGTAGGTGACATAGCCACCAAAGTCCAACAAACCTGCCAAACAAACTAGGCACACAAGGCACTGGGGTTTCCAGGTCTGGTTACCACAGTGGTTGGCCCCAGGACATCCCAGAAGGTATCTGAACCACCATCCCAGTCTCCAGCTTCAGCTGAACTTCTTAACCTTGCAGCTGCAGAAGCACTGAACTGGCAGAGATCCTCAGTCCTTCTGCAAATGTCTAAGCAGGTCCAAATCAGAGAGTAGAGAGCCCAGATACCACAGTCCTTGACAATGTGACCTGCTTGAGAATGAATACGCCTTCAAGAGACTGCAGAGCAGTAGATCAAGGGTCCTTCTGAACTAAGAACCAAACATCAGACCCCTCCCACCCACACACCCATTGTGGAAAACAGAGGGACTTTTGGGACATTGAAGCTCCTGCTCTGCAGGTCCAACAGTGGAGTTCAGGTGGATAACGCTGGGAACTCAGACAGAGCCAAATACCAGTGCCCTGTAGGCCACTGAGGTATAAAGAGAATTTGCATAGGAAATTGCACTTCGATTATCACAAGCCCCTGCTACATCTACAGTGCATGAACAGGTAACACTTAGGGACCTGCAAGGCAGAACCACTCCCACACACTCAAGGGTTCAACATTCTCTTTCACTCTGTCCCTCAAGGAACACTGCCACAGACATTTCAATGCACACACTCAACTTGCATTTGTCCTTCTAAGTCCAAGGACTTTCCTCCCACAGGTACAGCTGAAGGACCAATGCACATGCTGAGGTCATGGGACCTCTCTCAGCTTCCTGAAGAATTCTCTGATGCCAGAGAAAGATGGTACCAGGCTGAACTGCAGAATCCAGGAACAAATAGGGAAGGTTACAGATAAGCAAATGGCCAGGGGTTTGCAAAAGAGCACATCCAAAATAAATCAGGACATCATGGCTACACCAGCAACCCTCAAAATTGATGGATACTCCAATTCATCAGAAACACAGGGAAATGACTTTAAGAGTATGATTACCCATTATTTCAGACATATAAAGGGAAAACAAACAAATCTCTTGGAGCAATAGCCATACAAATACAGACAGTTAAACAGGAAAGGAACAAATATGTCAGAGATTTGGCTACTGGAGTGGAGGCAAAGAAAGAGGAAATGAAGAAACTTTGCAAAGAAACACAGGCAAATATAGCAAACTAAATGGAGGCAGTAGAGATACAATCAGTGGCATATAGAGCAGAAATGAACAAAAAAATGGGGACCATCATAGGAAGACAGGAACTCACATTAAAACAGATGAAGGAAATGGTGCAAGGAATAAAAAGGAATTAGAATCAATAAAGAAAACACAAACTGAGAAAACCCTGGAGCTGGAAAACTTAGAGAAAAGATAAGGAACCACAAAGTAAGCATCACCAACAGAATACAAGAGATGGAAGAGGCCGGATACAAAATTAACTCAAAAAAATCAGTAGCACTCCTGTATACAAAAGACAAAAGGGCTGAGAAAAAAATTAGAGAAACAACACCATTCACAATAGCCACAAATTACATAAAGTACCTTGGCGTAACCCTAACCAAGAGTGTCAAAGACTTGTATGAAAAAAATTTCAAGTCTCTGAAGAAAGAATTAGAGGAAGATATGAGAAGATGGGAAGATCTCCCATGCTCATGGCTTGCCAGGATTAACATAGTAAAAATGGCCATCTTACGAAAAGCAATCTACAGATTTAATGCAATTCCCATCAAATTGCCAACACAATTCTTTACAGACCTGGAAAGAAAAATTCTCTACTTCATATGGAATAACAAGAAACCGAGAATTGCTAAAACAATCCTCTACAATAAAAGGTCTTCTGGAGGTATCTCCATCCCTGATCTCAAGCTGTACTATAGAGCAACAGTTATAAAAACTGCATGGTACTGGCATAGAAACAGAATGGTGGAACAATGGAATCGAACAAAAGACCAAGAAATAAACCCACACACTTACGGACACCTGATTTTTGACAAAGATGCCAAAACCATACACTGGAAAAAAGATAGCATCTTCAACAAATGGTGCTGGTCCAACTGGATGTCTACATGTAGAAAAATGAAAATAGATCCATACTTATCACCCTGCACAAAACTGAAGTCCAAGTGGATCAAAGACCTCAACATAAAACCAGACACATTAAATCGGCTAGGAAAAGAAGTGGGGAATACCCTAGAACTCATTGGTACAGGAGAAAACTTCCTGAATAGAACACCAACAGCACAGGCTCTAAGAGCAACAATCAATAAATGGGACCTCATGAAATTGAAAAGCTTCTGTAAAGCAAAGGACACCGTCATCAAAACAATACAACTGCCTACAGATTGGGAAAGAATCATCACCAACCCTTTATCTGACAGAGGACTCATATCCAATATATATAAAGAATTAAACAAGCTGAAAAGCAACAAACCAAGTAATCCACTTCAAAAATGAGGAACAGAGCTAAAGAGAGAATTCTCTGTAGAGGAATATCGAAAGGCAGAGAAGCACTTACAGAAATGCTCAACCTCATTAGCCATTAGGGAAATGCAAATCAAAACAACCCTGAGATTTCACCTTACACCCATCAGAATGGCCAAGATGAAAAACTCAAGGGACAACAAATGCTGGAGAGGTTGTGGAGAAAGGGGAACCCTTCTCCACTGCTGGTGGGAATCTGGCGCTTTCTCAGACAACTAGGAATAGCACTTCCTCAAGATCCAGCCATACCACTCCTAGGCATATACCCAAAAGAGGCTCAAGTACACAAAAAGGACATTTGCTCAACCATGTTTGTAGCAGCTTTATTTGTAATAGCCAGAAGCTGGAAACAACCCATTTGCCCCTCAACTGAAGAATGGATGCAGAAACTGTGGTTCATCTATACAATGGAGTATTACTCAGCAATGAAATTAAGGAAATCATGAAATTTGCAGGTAAATGGTGGGACCTGGAAAGGATCATCCTGAGTGAGTTGTCCCAGAAGCAAAAAGACACGCATGGTATATACTTACTCATATAAACATACAACATAGAATAAACCCACTAAAATCTGTACATCTAAACAAACTAAGCAAAAGAGAGGACCCTAACTAAAATGTTCAATCCCCGTCCTGAAAGGCAATGAGGATGGACATCAGAAGAAAAAGAAAATAGGAAACAACCTCGGAACCTGCTACAGAGGGCCTCTGAAAGCCAGAAGAAAACAGGAAACAACCTTGAAACCTGCCACAGAGGGCCTCTGAAAGCTTCTGCAGTATAGACTGTCAAAGCAGATGCTGAGCCTGCTGGACAACTGATGGGCAGAGTGAATGGAATTTTATGTAAGAAGTGGGAAATAGTAAGAGCTGGAGGGGACGGGAACTCCACAAGGAGAGCAACAGAACAAGATAATTTGAACACAGGGAACTTCCCAGAGACTCATACTCCAACCAAGGACTATTGGTGGAGATGACCTGGAACCCCTGCACAGGTGTAGCCCATGGCAGTTCAGTGTCCAAGTGGGTTACATAGTAATGGGAAGAGGGACTGCCTCTGACACAATCTGATTGGCCTGCTCCTTGATCACTTCCCCCTGAGGGGGGAGCAGCCTTACCAGGCCACAGTAGAGGACAATGCAGCCACTTTTGATGAGAACTGATAGACTAAGATCAGAAATGAGAGGAGAACCTCCCCTATCAGTGGACTTGGGGAGTGGCATGCATGCAGAAAGGGGAGGGAGGGTGGAATCGGGAGGGGAGGGGGGAAGGGCTTATGGGGGGATACAAAATGAATAAAGTGTAATTAATAAAAAATTAAAAAAAAAAGATATACATGCCTACCAATGCATTAGTGGCATGATTGTTATGTGAGTAACCACTTTTTGATTGGATTTGAGGACTGTTTCACAAGAGGTCATTAATGTCTGTTGTAGTAAACCTGGCTTAAAAGTTTATGTCTCTTGTGGGTAAGGAGGAATGTTACTGTTGTTTCACCAAATGGAAATGTTATTAAACTGCCTTTTAAATATAAAAAAAAGAGATGAAAGAGAGAATCTCTGTTGCTGAAGATACACTAGAAGAAATTGATACTTCTCTCAAAGAAAAAGTAAAATCAGAGAAGTCACAAACACAAAATATCCAAGAAATCAAAGACATCATAAAAAGACAAAATCTAAGAATAATAGGAATTGATGAAAAAAGAGATTCCAGGCTCCAATGTCCAGAAATTATTTTCAAGAATATCATAGAAAAATATTTGCCCAACCTAGAGAAAAAGATGTCCATAAATATACAAGAGGGTTACAGAACACCAAATAGACTAGACCAGAGAAGAAACACCTCATATCACATCATAGCCAAAACACTAAATCTACAAAACAAAGAAAAGATATTAAAAGTAGCAAGGGAAAAAGCGCAAGTAACATATGAAGGTAGACCTATAAGAATCACACCAGATTTCTCAACAGAAACTTGAAAGCCAGAAGGGCCTGGGTAGGTGTCATACAGACTTTAAGAGACCAGAGATGCCAACCCAGACTACTATACCCTACAAAGCTTTCAATCAACATAGATGGAGAAAAGAAAATAGTCCATGACAAAACTAAATTTAAGCAATATCTACACTGCAAACCAGCCCTACAAAAGATACTAGAAGGAAAACTCTAATCCAAGGAAAACAACTACACCCAAGAAAATATAGCATACAGATAATTTTCAAACAACTTAAAAGAAAACATGCAAAGAATCACAGTAAGACCACCAACTCCACAATAAAAGAAAATAATGTTCATTGGTCAATGTTATCTATCAACATCAAAGGACTCAACCCTACAATGAAGAGACACAGAAAATTTGGTGTGGAAATAGGATCCAACATTCTGCTGCATCTAAGAAACACACCTATGCAACAAAGATAAACACTACCTCAGAGTAAAGGGCTGGAAAAATGTTTTTGAAGCAAATGGACCCAGAAAACTAGCTGGGGTAGCTATCCTAATATCTAATAAAATAGACTTCTAACCAAAATTAATCAAAAAAGATGAGGAGGGACAGTACATTCTTATCAAAGGAAATTCCATTAAGAGGACATCACAATTCTGAACATCTATGCCTCAAATTCAAGAGTGCCTAAATTCATAAATGAAACACTATTGAAACTTGAATCACATATCGATCCCAACACCTTCATAATGGGAGACTACCACCCCACTCTTACCAAGGGACAGATAATCTAGACAGGAGCCAAATATGGAAATAAAGGCACTTACAGAGGCCCTAACTCAAATGGACCTAATATAAGTCTACAGAACTTTTCACCCAAAATCAAAAGAATATCCCTTCTTCTCAGCACCTCATGGAACCTTCTTTAAAATAGACCATATAGTTGATCACAAAGCAAGCCTCAACAGATACAAAAAGATTGAAATAATCCCCTGTATTATATTTGACCACCATGGACACAGCTGAACCTCAACAGCAATGGAGTTAGAAAAAAGCCTACAGACACATGCAAACTGAACAACCTGCTAGTTAATGATAGCTGGGTTAAGGAAGAAATAAAGAGAGAAATTAAAGACTTTCTAGAATTCAATGAAAATGAATGTACAACATACCCTAATTTATGGGACAAAATGAAAACAGTGCTCAGAGGAAAATTCATAGCAATAAGTACCTTCAAGAAGAAATGTGTAACATCACACACAAGCAACTTTATGGCCTAATTGAAAGCTGTGGAGAAAAAAAAGAAGCAAATACCCCAACAAGAGCAGCAGATGGCTGGAAATAATCAAACTTATTGCTAAATCAATCAATTAGAAACAATTCAATGAATCATTGAAACGAAGAGCTGATTCTTTGAGAAAATTAACAAGATAGACAAACCTTTAGCCAAACAAAATAAAAGGCAGAGAGAAAGTATCCAAATCAGTAAAATCAGAAATGAAAGGGGGGACATGAGTACAGACACTGAGGAAATCCAAATAATCATAATGATTAGGTTGTACTACAAAAGCTTATATGTCACAAAATTTGAAAACCTAAAAGAAAGGGACAATGATCATGATAGATTCCATCTATCAAAATTAAGTCAAGATCAGGTAATTGATTGAATAGTACTATATCACCCAAGGATAAAGAAGCAGTCATCAACAGTCTCCCTTCCAAAAAAAGCACTGAGCCAGATGGATTCAGTGCAGAAATCTACCAGACAATGAAAGAAGTGCTAACTCAAATTCTCTTCAAACAATTCCACAAAATAGAAACAGAAGGGACATTTCCAAACTCATTCTGTGGGGCCAAAGTCACCTTGATACCTACACCACACACAGACCCAACAAAAAAAGAGAACTTCAGACCTATCTCTCTTATGAACATTGATGCAAAAATACTCAATAAAATACTTGCAAACCGAATCCAAAAACACATCAAAGATATCATCCACCATGACCATGTAGGATTCATCCCAGGCATGCAAGGGTGGGTCAACATATAGAAATCCATCAATGTAATCCACCATATAACAAAATGAAGGAGAAAAACCACATGATCATCTCCTTAGATGCCAAAAAAGCATTTGAACAAATCCAACACACATTCTTGTCTAGTTTTGGAGAGATCAGGGATATAATGCACCTAAACACAGTAAAGGCAATAAATAGCAAGCCTATAGCCAACATCAAACTCAATGGAGAGAAACTTAAATCAATCCCATTAAAATCAGGGTCAATACAAAGCTGCCTACTCTTTTTTTTTTTTCCCCACAGTCAGGATTTATTAACATGGCCGATACTGGCCTCAAGCTTGGGATCCCTCTATGGACGGCTCCTGGGCCCTGATGTTTACAACCATTCATAGACAATCTTGGCTTACAATACAATTTTTTTTAATTTTATTAACTCTGTTTCCCAGCTGTATCCCATTCCCTCATTCCCTCCCAATCCCAACCTCCTTCCCTCATGTTCACCCTGCCCCTTTCCAAGTCCATTGATGGGGGGGAACTCCTCCCCATTCATCTGACCCTGTTTTATCAGATATCTTCAGGACTGGATGCAAAGTCCTCCTGTGTAGCCTAACAGGACTGCTACTCCCTTGAGGGGTGGGGAGGTTAAAGAGCCAGCCATTGAGTTCCTGTTAGAAATAGTCCTTGTTCCCCTTTACTATGGGAAAACAATTGGTTACTGAGCTACCACAGGCTACATCCAAGCAGAGGTTCTAGGTTATATCCATACATGGTCCTTGGTTGAATGTCAGTTTCAGAAAAGTCTCTGTGCCCAGATATATTTGGTCCTTGTGGAGCTCGTATCCTTTCCCCATCATACTAACTCCCCTTCTTTCATGATTCTCTGTACTCTGATGAAGGTTTGGTTATGAGTCTTAGTATCTGCTTTGAAAACACTGCTAGGTAGAGTCTTTCAGATGCCTTCTACAGTAGACTCCTGTCATAGTTCAATGCACATCCCATCTGTCTTTCTAAATGAAGATTGATCATCTTATCCCATGTCTGCTCTCTTGATTATCTTTTTTTAGGTGTATAGATTTCATTATGTATATCATATCTTATAGGTCTATATAAGTGAGTATATACCATCTTTGTCTTTCTCCTTCTGGGATATTTCACTCAGAATGATCTTTCCTAGATGCCACCATTTGCTTGCAAAATTCACGATTTCCTCCTTTTTGATTGCTGAGTAGTATTCCATTATGTAAAAATACCATACTTTCTGTATCCATTCCTCCGTTGATGGACATCTGGATTGTTTCCAGGTTCTGGCTATTACAAATAAAGCTGCTATAAACATGGTTGAGCAAGTATCCCTTTTGTGTACTTGAGCAAAGTTTGGGTATATACCTAGCAGTGGTATAGCTGGGTCTTGAGGAAGCACCATTCCTAATTGTCTGAGAAAGCTCCAGATATATTTCCAAAGTGGTTGTACTAGTTTACATTCCCACCAGCAGTGGAGAAGGGTTCCCCTTTCTCCACAACCTCTCCAGCACGTGTTATCACTTGAGGTTTTCATCTTGGCCATTCTGATGGGGGTAAGGTGAAATCTCAGGGTCGTTTTGATTTGCATTTCCCTAATGGCTAATGAGGTTGAGCATTTCTTTAAGTGTTTCTCTGCCATTTGATATTCCTCTATGGAGAATTCTTTGTTTAGCTCTGTTCCCCATTTTTTAATTGGATTACTTCTTTGCTGTTTTTCAGCTTCTTTAGTTCTTTATATATACTGGATATTAGCCCTCTGTCAGATAAAGGGTTAGTGAAGGTTCTTTCCCAATCTGTAGGCAGTCGTTTTGTTTTGATGACAGTGTCCTTTGCTTTACAGAAGCATTTCAGTTTCATGAGGTCCCATTTATTGATTGTTGCTCTTAGAGCCTGTGTTGTTGGTGTTCTGTTCAGGAAGTTGTCTCCTGTTCCAATGAGTTCTAGGCTGTTCCCCACTATTTCTTCTAACAGATTTAGAGTAGCTGGTTTTATGTTGAGGTATTTGATCCACTTGGACTTTAGTTTTGTGCAGGGTGATAAATATGGGTCTATTTTCATTTTTCTGCATGTGGACATCCAGTTGGACCAGCACCATTTGTTGAAGTTGCTGTCTTTTTTCCGTTGAATGGTTTTGGTTTCTTTGTCAAAAATCGAGTATTAATAGGTGTGTGGGTTTATTTCTGGGTCTTCTATTCGGTTCCATTGATCATCCTTTCCGTTTTTATGCCAATACCATGCAGTTTTTATTACTATTGCTCTGTACGACAGCTTGAGACTGGGGATGGTGATACCTCCAGATGATCTGTTGTTGTACAGGATCGTTTTGGAGATTCTGGGTTTTTTGTTTCTCCATATGAAGCTGAGAATCTTTTTTCAAGGTCTGTAAAGAATTGAGTTGAAGGTTTTCTCAAACAGGTCTTTCACTTGCTTGGTTAGTGTCACCCCAAGGTACTTTATATTATTCGTGGCTATTGGGAAGGGTGTTGTTTCCCTAATTTCTTTCTCGGCCCTCTTGTCTTTGGTATACAGGAGGGCTTCTGATTTTTTTGAGTTGATTTTGTATCCTGCCACTTTGCTGAAAGTGTTCATCAGCTGAAGGAGTTCTCTGGTTATTTTTTGGGGGTCGCTCATGTATACTATCATATCATCTGTGAATAGTGACACTTTGACCTCTTCCTTTCTGATTTGTATCCCCTTGATCTCCTTTAGTTGTCTTATTGTTCTGGCTAGGACTTCAAATACTATGTTGAAGAGGTATGGAGAGAGATGGCAGCCTTGCCTTTCCTTGATTTCAGTGGGATTGATTTAAGTTTCTCTCCATTGAGTTTGATGTTGGCCATAGGCTTGCTGTATATTGCCTTTAAACAAACTCAGGGCTGAAATCAATCAATTAGAAACAAATAAAACTATTCGAAGAATCAATGAAACAAAAAGCTGTTTCTTTGAGAAAATCAACAAGATAGACAAACTCTTAGCCAAACTAACTAAAAAGCAGAGAGAATCTATCCAAATCAGCTAAATCAGAAATGAAAAGGGTGACATAACTGCAGACACTGAGGAAATTCAAACAATCATTAGGTCATACTACAAAAGCCTATATGCCACAAAATTTGCCTACTTATTCCATAGCTCTTCAACATAGTTCTTAATATCCTAGCTAAAGCAATAAGGCAACTAAAGGAAAACAAGGGGATACAAATCAGAAAGGAAGAGGGTTAAGTTTCACTTTTTCAGATGATATGATAGCATACATGAGCGAACCGAAAAATTCAACCTGAGAACTCCTTCAGCTGATAAACCCCTTCAGCAAAGTGGCTGGATTCAAAGTCAACTCAAAAAAAATCAGAAGCCTTTATGTATACCAAAGACAAAAGGACTGAGAAAGAAATCAGGAAAACAAACACCCTTCAGAGTAGCCACTAAAAAGATAAAGTACCTTGAGGTGACTCTTACAAAGCAAGTGAAAGACCTGATTGAGAAAACCTTCAAGTCTCTGAAGAAAGAAATTGAAGAAGATATCAGAAGATGGAAAGATCTCCCATGCTCATGGTTTAGTAGGATTAACATAGTGAAAATGGCCATCCTGCCAAAAGCAATCTACAGATTCAATGCAATTTCCATCAGAATACCAACACAATTCTTTACAGACCTTGAAAGAAAGATTCTCAGCTTCATATGGAGAAACAAAAAACCCAGAATTTCCAAAGTGATCCTGTACAACAACAGATCGTCTGGGCCTGATCTCTGTCCCTGATCTTAAGCTGTACTATACAGCAATAGTAAAAAAAAAAAAAAAAAAAAAAAAAAAAAAAAAAAAAAAAAAAAAAAATGGTATTGGCATAAAAACAAAATAGTGGATCAATGAAATGGAATAAAAGACCAAGAAATAAACCCTATGAATACTTGAGTTTTGACAAAGAAGTCAAACCATTCAATGGAAAAAAGACAGCATCTTCAACAAACGGTGCTCATCCAACTAGATGTCTATATGCAGAAAAATAAAAATAGATCCATATTTATCATCCTGCACTAAACTAAAGTCCGAGTGGATCAAAGAACTCAACATAAAATCAGACACATTAAATCGGTTAGAAGAAAAAGTGGGGAAGAGCCTAGAACTCATTGGCATAAGAAACAACTTCCTCAACATAACACCAACAACACAGGCTCAAAGAGCAACAATCAATAAATAAGACCTCATGAAACTGAAAAGCTTCTGTAAAGCAAAGGACGCTGTCATCAAAACAAAAAGACACCCTACAGACTTGGAAAGGATCTTTACCAACCCTATATTTGACAGAGGGCTAATGTCCCGAATATATAAAGAACTAAAGAAGTTAAAAAGCAACCAATCAAATAATCCAATTCAAAAAATGGGGTATAGAGCTAAACAGAGAACTCTCTATAGGGGAATGTAGAATGGCAAGGAAACACTTAAAGATATGCTCAACCTTCTTAGCCACCAGAGAGATGTAAATCAAAACTACCCAGAGATTTCACCTTACACCCATCAGAATGGCTAAGATCAAAAACTCAAATGACAACACATGCTGTAGAGGTTGTGGAGAAAGGGGAACCCTTCTCCATTGCTGGTGGGAATGTAAACTGCTACAACTACTTTGGAAATCAATCTGGCGTTTTCTCAGACAATTAGGAATAGTGCTTCCTCAAGATCCAGCTATACCACTCCTAGGCATATATACAAAGATGCTCAAGTACACAACAAGGACATTTGTTCAACCATGTTTGTAGCAGATTTATTCATAATAGCCAGAACCTGGAAACAACACAGATGTCCCTCAACGGAGGAATGGATACAGAAATTGTTGTACTTATACACAATGGACTACTACTCAACTATTAAAATCAAGGAAATCATGAAATTTGCAGGCAAATGGTGTGATCCAGAAAAGATCATCTTGAGTGAGGTATCCCAGAAGCAGAAAGACACACATGGTACATACTCACCTATAAGTAGATACTAGACATATAGCACAGGATAAACATACTAAAATCTACATAAAGAAGAAAAACAAGAATGAGGACTTGGGTTAAGATGGTCAATCCTTAATTAGAAAGACAAATGGGATGGACATGGACATAGGAGAAAATGAGAAGCAGGATAGGAGCCTACCATAGAGGACCTGTGAAAGACTCTACCTAGCAGTGTATCAAAGCAGATGCTGAGACTCATGGCCAAACTTTGGGCAGAGTGCAGGGAATCATATGAAAGAAGAGAGAGTTAGTAAGACCTGGAGAGAACAGGAACTCCACAAGTACCAAATATATCTAGGCACAGGGACTTCTCTGAGACTGATTCTCCAACCAAGGACCATGTATGGCTATAACCTAGAACCCCTGCTTGGACATTGCCCATGGCAGCTCAGTATCCAGATGTGTTCCCTAGTAACAGGAACAAGGACTGTCTCTGACATGAACTCTATGGCTAGCTCTTTGACCTACCCATCCCTCGTGGGAGGAGCAGCCTTTCTAGGCCACAGAGGAGGACATTGCTGCCCGTCCTGGTGAAACCTGATAAGCTAGGGTCAGATGGAAGGGGACGAGAACCTCCCCCATCACTGGACTTAGAGAGGGGCAGAGAGGAGATGAGGGAGGAAGGGTGGAATTGGGAGGTAATGAAGGAGGTGGCTACAGCTGGGATACAAAGTAAATAAACTGGAATTAATATAAAAAATAAAAATTTAATTTAAAAAAGAAAAAATAACAATGACACATATAAGTACTCTTGGGATGACACTATATACTCTTTTTGAAGAATATTGTGAGGTAAAGTCTGACTGGCATCACCTAGAGGGAACACATCAAAACCGTATTTTTCAAAATTAGTTTTCATATAACTATTGTATTTAATCAATGCACTTGGTAGATATTATTGCGGTTTTTTTTCTTATTCTAAAATATTGATATTCAAAGTTAATGTTCTATCTTTATTCTCTGTCTTTACTCAGATATAGGGTTGGTGAAGATACTTTCCCAGTCTGTAGGCCGTCGTTTTGTTTTAATGACAATATCTTTTTCTTTACTTTCACTGTCCTTTTTTGATTTTAATCTGACTTCACATTAGAGTTTACAAAAATTATTCCTATGGTGTGTCACAGTACATTTAGACTTTTATGGTAATGTTATAAATAATGTTTCTTTTTCTTTAGAAATACTATTTACTATTCCCATATTCTAGATGCTTAAGAACAAATATTTGTTGTTTTGTGGACTAATATGTCATATTTATTTTGCAAAAAATCAGATTCTGTAAAAGAAGTATTCAAAATGTCAAGTTACTGACTTTAATCTTCACTTTACAACATTATGAAATATTAGCACCTCTCCCTCCCCATCTTCATCTCTACATTTGAATAAGCAGAACTTAATCAATTGTAAGAAAGTGATCTTGACTATTTACAACTCATCAACCTAATATTATCAGAGAATAAAATAAAACACAGTAGCAATCTAGCTGGAGTTTAGAAAATTTAAAGAAAAATCAACAAACAACATTCAGAGAAAGATATTAGTCCTGCATAGACTGTATCTTCAGTAGCTTGACATATACAGAAAACATGGAGAGATGAAAGCATCAATGGATAAGCACTTTTTTTTTTTAGAAATCATGGTTCTTGAATATAAGCCAGCTATACAAATGTGTCTAAGATCTAGAAAAATTTGTAAGAAAGTAATAAATCCATAGCACCAAGTGTAAGACCTATATTTTTGAACTTATTCAAACATTGTCTTAGCAATCTTTTGCAAGTAGATTGGATGTCAATGCAAAGGTTTCAACTGTCTTTGTAGATAACCAGGAATAAAACCTTTAGTTATAAAGCAACCATCTCCTCATTTGTAAAATCAGGAAAGTATCATCAACTTTATTGGTTGAATTTAATGAGAAAATGTCATCTAAATGTTTTTCTAACCATCTAAATTGAACAATGAAAGATAATATTAAAACAGCAATATAGATAGGGGCGGAGCCAAGATGGCGACTAGCACACACAGTTTCCGAGCTGTGGAGGAGATAAAGTTCTGAGCTGATGTGTGGAAGAACTTCTGAAGCCAGGGAAACAACGGAGAGACTTTCTAAACAACAGGGAACATCGCAGGAGGTGAAAACCTTGGTCTCGGGTCACCCACGGACTTGATTGGGGAAGGTGAGAAACGATCCTTTGATCTCTCGGCACTCCCCTCCCCCAGACCTCCCTCCTCCTCGGCACAGGCACAGCCGACTCGCCTTTCTCAGCGCAGACCTAACTGCCTGGGGCCTGCAGCCACTGAGGCGGAGCCCCAAGCCCTTTATCGGCAAAGGCCAGCAGTACTGTGTCTCGGAGTCCCAGATTCACTCGCGGCGGCTGCACCATCCTCCCAGGGCCCGAGTCTGCTAGACGCCATACTAGCTCCGCAGGAGCGCCATCACTGTTGGTACGGCCCGCCCAATCCCACAGTGACAGAGAATTCGCTATATAATAACCGAAACCAGACAAAAACGCCATACAAGCTAGACACACCAGGCGCTGGGCCTCCGAAGCTTGGAGAGCACAGTAAAGAGACCCCAGGACTTCCCAGAAAGCATCTGGACTAGCAACCCAGTCTCCAGTTACAGCGGGACTTTCTAACCTGGCGGCGGAGCAGCACTGAGCTGGCGGGGCACATCAGCCCTCCAGTTTAAGACTAACCAGGGCCAAACCAGAGAACAGAAAGGCTGATTACCCCGATTCCCACTGACGTGACCACCCTGAAATCTCCAGCTGCAGCAAGACCTCATAACCTGGCAGTGACAGCAGCACGGAACTGGCGGAGCACATCAAAGAAGCAGGGCCAAACCAGAGAGCAGAGAGCCCAGATACGCCGATCTCTGCCAAGTGTCCTGCCTGTAAGTGAGTGCACCCTTGAGAATCTGCAGCTCCACTGATCCTGGGTTCTGCTAAAACAGAAGCCAGGCATCGAACCCCCTCCCACCCATATACCCACTTTGGGAAACAGAGGGGCACTTGGAACATTGAAGTTCCTGCTCTGTGGGTCTAATTGAGGAGTTAAGGCAGTTAATGCCAGAAATTGCGCTGCGATCATCACTAGCGCCTGCGACATATACATTGCAGAGCCCCTCCCACACACTCAAGGGTTCAACATTAGCCATCACTCTGTCCCTCGAGACACACGCCCACACCCACTTACACACACACACACATATACACACACACGCACGCACGCTTGCATTTGCCTCTGTTTGCGCCTGCGTACTTTCCTCCCACAGGTACAGCTAGTCCTCAGCATACGCTAAGGACACGGGACCTCTCTCAACTTCCTGAAGAATTCTCCAGACTCGAGAGAGAGACAGTACCAGTCTGATCGGCAGAATCCAAAAACAAACAGGGAAGGTCTCAGACAAGCCAATGGCCAGGGGTAGGCGAAAGAACACTTCCAACATAAATCAGGACATCATGACTTCACCAGCAAACCCCAAAATCGATGGATACTCCAATTCATCAGAAGCACAGGAAAATGACCTTAAAGCCACGCTTGCTCAATTATTTGAGGCTTATAAGGAGGAAATGAACAAATCTTTCAAAGAGTTGGCCAGTCAATTGGAGGTAAAGAAAGAAGAAATAGACAAAACCCTTAAAGAAACACAGGCAAACATAGCCAAACAAATAGAGGCACAAGTAGAGAAAAAATTAGTGGCATACAAAAAGGAAATGAACAAAGAAATAGAGTCCATCGTAGAGAGACAGGAATCCAAATTCAAACACATAAAAGAAATGGTGCA
Source organism: Psammomys obesus (assembly GCF_907164565.1). Classification (NCBI taxonomy): domain Eukaryota; kingdom Metazoa; phylum Chordata; class Mammalia; order Rodentia; family Muridae; genus Psammomys; species Psammomys obesus. The sequence continues at coordinate 56,729,360 of NW_026585644.1, forward strand.
AGGCATGAAAACAGAATTAGAATCAATAAAGCAAACACAAAATGAGAAAACTCTTGAGCTGGAGAACTTGGAGAAAAGATCAGGAACCACAAAAGTAAGCATCACCAACAGAATACAAGAGATGGAAGAGAGAATCTCTGGAGCTGAAGACACACTTGCAGAAATTGATACTTCTCTCAAAGAAAAAGTAAAATCAGAAAAATTCCAATCACAAAATATCCAAGAAATCAAGGATGCTATGAAAAGACAAAATCTAAGAATAATAGGAATTGATGAAAAAGAAGACTCCAGGCTCCAAGGTCCAGAAAATATTTTCAAGAAAATCATAGAAGAAAATTTTCCCAACTTAAAGAAAGAGATGTCCATAAATATACAAGAGGCCTACAGAACACCAAATAGACTAGACCAGAAAAGAAACACATCACGTCACATCATAGTCAAAACACTAAATCTACAGAACAAAGAAAAGATATTAAAAGCAGCAAGGGAAAAAGGCCAAGTAACATATGAAGGTAGACCTATCAGAATCACACCAGACTTCTCATCAGAAACTATGAAAGCCAGAAGGGCCTGGGCAAGCATCATGGAGACTCTAAGAGATCACAAATGTCAACCGAGACTACTATACCCTGCAAAGCTTTCAATCAACATAGATGGAGAAAACAAAATATTCCATGACAAAACTAAATTTACGCAATATCTATACAGCAAACCAACCCTACAGAAGATACTAGAAGGAAAACTCCAATCCAACGAAAACGAATTCACCCAAGAAAACAGGGCATACAGATAACATCCCAACAAAAATGAAAAGAAAACAAGCAATGAAACAAGGTAAGATCATCGACTCCATTACAAAAGGAACTAACATGCATTGGTCAATATTATCTATCAATATTAATGGACTCAACTCACCAATAAAAAGACACAGGCTAACAGAATGGTTACGGAAACAGGACCCAACATTCTGTTGCATCCAAGAAACACACCTATGCAACAAAGATAAACACTACCTCAGAGTAAAGGGCTGGAAAAATGTTTTTCAAGCAAATGGTTCCAGAAAACAAGCTGGAGTAGCCATCCTAATATCTAATAAAATAGACTTTCAACCCAAGTTAATCAAAAAAGATAAGGAGGGCCACTATATTCTCATCAAAGGAAAAATCCAACAAGAGGACATCACAATTTTGAATATCTATGCCCCAAATACAAGAGCACCTACATTCGTAAATGAAACAATATTAAAGCTTAAATCATACATTGATCCTAATACCTTAATAGTGGGAGACTTCAACACCCCACTCTCATCAAGGGACAGATCAACCAGACAGACACCAAATAGGGAAATAAAAGCACTCACAGAATCCCTAAATCAAATGGACCTAATAGATGTCTACAGATCTTTTCACCCAAACTCAAAAGAGTACACCTTCTTTTCAGCACCACACGGAACCTTCTCCAAAATAGACCATATAGTTGGTCACAAAGCAAGCCTCAACAGATACAAAAGGATTGAAATAATCCCTTGTATACTATCTGACCACCATGGACTAAAGCTGGACATCAACAACAACAGAAACAACAAAAAGCCGACACGCACATGGAAACTGAACAACTTACTACTCAATGACAGCTGGGTCAAGGAAGAAATAAAGAAAGAAATTAAAGACTTTCTAGAATTCAATGAAAATGAAGGCACAACATACCCAAATTTATGGGACACATTGAAAGCAGTGCTCAGAGGAAAATTTATAGCACTAAGTGCCTACAAGAAGAAATCCGTAACATCACATACAAACAACTTAATGGCCCAACTGAAAAACCTAGAAAAAAAAGAAGCAGATACACCCAAGAGGAGCAGACGGCTGGAAATAATCAAACTAAGGGCAGAAATCAATCAATTAGAAACAAATAAAATTATCCAAAGAATCAATGAAACAAAAAGCTGGTTCTTTGAGAAAATCAACAAGATAGACAAACCCTTAGCCAAACTAACTAAAAAGCAGAGAGAAACCATACAAATCAGCAAAATCAGACAGGAAAATGGGGACATAACTACAGACACTGAGGAAATCCAAACGATTATTAGGTCATACTACAAAAGCCTATATGGCACAAAATTTGAAAATCTAAATGAAATGGATAACTTTCTTGACAGATTCCATCTACCAAAATTAAGTCAAGATCAGGTAGAAAGACTGAATAGTCCTATATCTCCCAAGGAAATTGAAGCAGTCATTAACAGTCTCCCCTCCAAAAAAAGCCCTGGACCAGATGGCTTCAGCGCAGAATTCTACAAGACCTTCAAAGAAGTACTAACACCAATTCTCCTCAAACTATTCCATAAAATAGAAACAGAAGGAACACTACCAAACTCATTCTATGAAGCCACAGTCACTTTGATACCTAAACCACACAAAGATCCAACCAAAAAAGAGAACTTCAGACCTATCTCTCTTATGAACATTGATGCAAAAATACTCAATAAAATACTTGCAAACCGAATCCAAGAACACATCAAAGATATCATCCACCATGATCAAGTAGGCTTCATCCCAGGAATGCAAGGGTGGTTCAACATACGGAAATCCATCAATGTAATCCACCACATAAACAAAATGAAGGAGAAAAACCACATGATCATCTCCTTAGATGCTGAAAAAGCATTTGACAAAGTCCAGCACCCATTTATGTTTAAAGTCTTGGAGAGATCAGGGATACAAGGCACATACCTAAAGATAGTAAAGGCAATATACAGCAAGCCTATAGCCAACATCAAACTCAATGGAGAGAAACTTAAAGCAATCCCACTGAAATCAGGGACAAGACAAGGCTGCCCACTCTCTCCATATCTCTTTAACATTGTACTTGAAGTCCTAGCCAGAGCAATAAGACAACTAAAGGAGATCAAGGGGATACAAATCGGAAAGGAAGAGGTCAAAGTGTCACTATTTGCAGATGATATGATAGTATACATGAGCGAACCCAAAGATTCAACCAGAGAACTTCTTCAGCTGATAAACACCTTCAGCAAAGTGGCAGGATACAAAATCAACTCAAAAAAATCAGAAGCCCTCTTGTATACCAAAGACAAAAAGGCCGAGAAAGAAATTAGGGAAACAACACCCTTCACAATAGCCACTAATAACATAAAGTACCTTGGTGTGACTCTAACCAAGCAAGTGAAAGACCTGTTTGAGAAAAACTTCAAGTCTTTGAAGAAAGAAATTGAAGAAGATCTCAGAAGATGGAAAGATCTCCCGTGCTCATGGATTGGTAGGATTAACATTGTGAAAATGGCCATCCTGCCAAAAGCAATTTACAGATTCAATGCAATTCCCATCAAAATACCAACTCAATTCTTTACAGACCTTGAAAAAAAGATTCTCAGCTTCATATGGAGAAACAAAAAACCCAGAATCTCCAAAACAATTCTGTACAACAACAGATCATCTGGAGGTATCTCCATTCCCGATCTCAAGCTGTACTACAGGGCAACAGTAATAAAAACTGCATGGTATTGGCATAGAAACAGAAAGGAGGATCAATGGAATCGCATAGAAGACCCAGAAATAAACCCACACACCTATGAATACTCGATATTTGACAAAGAAGCCAAATCCATTCAATGGAAAAAAGACAGCATCTTCAACAAATGGTGCTGGACCAACTGGATGTCTACATGCAGAAAAATGAAAATAGACCCATATTTATCACCCTGCACAAAACTAAAGTCCAAGTGGATCAAGGACCTCAACATAAAACCAGATACTCTA
>NW_026585644.1:56733145-56754711 GCF_907164565.1 Psammomys obesus
ACTCAACCAAGGACCATCTATGGATATAACCTAGAACTTCTGCTCGGATGTGGCCTGTGGTAGCTCAGTAACCAAGTAGTTTTCCAAAGTAAGGGGGACACGGACTATTTCTAACAGGATCTCAAGGGCAGGCTGTTTGACACCTCCCCCCAGGGGAGGAGCAGTCTGTTAGGCCACAGAGGAGGACTTTGCAGCCAGCCCTGAAGATACCTGATAAAACAGGGACAGATGAAAGGGGAGGAGGTCCTCCCCTATCAGGGGACTTGGAAAGGGGCAGGGAGGAGACCAGGGAGGGAGTGTGGGGTTGGGGAGGGAATGAGGGAGCGGGATACAGCTGGGACACGGAGTTAAGAAAATGTAACTAAAAAGAAAAAATAAAAAAAAAAAAATAAAAAAAAAAAAAATAAAACAATAGGTCACTGTGTAAAAAAAAAAAAAAAAAAAAAAAAAACAGCAATATAAACTAACATTTTATAAACATTTATAATGTAAATACTAACGCTATATTAACATTTTGCTGTTCTTTTTAAATAAGCATGCCTTATGAAAAGGACCTTTACTATTTGAGTTCATAAATATTATATGTATGAGTAATAACAAAATGAAAATTGCATCGCTGATCTCTCTCGAAGTATGAACCTCCCAGATGAAAGTAGCCCTACTTTTCCATTTTAATCCTGTCGCTACATTTCAAAATGTATAAGTTGTTATATATAAAGACTACACAGAAGAATAAAAACCTGTCATTCTATCTCCATTCCAGATTAAGAGCAGCCTGTTCTGGGGAATAGAGAAACAACCATGTAGAAATAATTACAATCCAAAAGAATTCTTAAATTTCAAGTTTTAATAGAAATGAAGTCAACCTGGGAAATAAAAGCTAGCCAGAAAAAAGTGATATTGTTCAGCATATGAGGTTAACTAAAAAAAAAAAAAAAAAAATAGAGGTCATGGCAAACTGTCTAAATTAGGGGCAAATGATTGCTGTCTCTACAGAAGAGCTTTTAGAACCAGAGTTAATAATGAGTGGGATGAGGAACCAAGCTAATTTAAAGCTCATCTTGCAACAGACTACTAAGCCTCCAGGATGTAGTTTAAAACCTTCAGGATGAAGTTTGACTTGGATCAGGAGACATTATTACTGTGAGAGAGGAATTTAAAGAATGCATACCAGACATTATAATTAAATAAGATATCAGACAAAATAAAACTAATTAATCCTCTGGTCAGGATCCACATATATTTTCCTGGCAGAGATTCTTCTTACTGCCTAAAGGCAAATGATAGACAATATGACAACAGGAAAAAGAGAAAGTAGAATGTTCCGTATTCAGCAGAAGCAGGAGCCAGTACATATCACAGACTTGAGTCCTTCCTAGCTATTAGGGAAGAGGACAGTGGGAGTCACATGGAGGCTCACCAGAAGAAACATATTCTGAAGATGGTGTCACTGGTTAATGTTTTCTGATTTACTTTATCAAAAAGAATGTATTTCATTTTCTGAGAATTTCGTAGCAGAATTTCGTACATGTTGCACTGGCATACAGTGGGATATACCTGGGTAATCCAGAGCTTTCTATTAAAAAATGAACCAAAAAAAAAAAAACATCTAGCAAAACAGCTTTGTGTTTAAAATAACATGGTGACATCAATTTTAAAAATCACAATTATCTTAGTTTAGCTTAGAAGTAAGTATAGAGAACAGCCATAGTGAATGCTTGATTGGACTTCATTATGAAGAGACAATGAAATGCCAGCTAGTTCCTGTGGGCAGACAACAGTGAATGATTGGAATGAGTGCAAACTTCTGTTCTTTCCATAAAAGAATAGTAGAAAAGTCCATCTCACATGGTCTATCCTGTATTTTATCTTCCTCTGTTCTGCATTAGAAACTGTAATTACTATTTTCAGGCCCATCTTAGGAATTAGATGACTTCTTTTCTCAAACTACACTATAACACATAAACATATGACTGTGATCTTCCTCCACCTCTCTGCAATGTACTAGAAGAGAAGTATATTTCAAATCTAACTGCTCTATTTCCAAGAGGAGTAACTCTTATTTAGAAAGCATATAAAAAGAATCTGAGTGAAAAGCCTTAATTGGGTTTCTGCCCATCTATCATTATTTATAGGCTCTCGGGGATAAATTGTCCCATTTTCAATATACTATTGTATATTGAATCAGACATGAAAAGAGGCAGGTCTTGGAATTTCTTTTTTTTTTTTTTTCTGAAATCTTCTCTGTTGTCCTAAACCTCAATTAAATAACTATACTTTGCTTTTCTATTATGAGCCTGTCTTGTTATTTGGCTGTGCTCCCATAATATAAAACGAAGATACCACACCTTTCTTCCTCGAAAGGTGTTTATAGCCTATGTTGGAAATCACAATTTGTAAGAGGGTATTGTGAGTGTCACTAAATGATCCTGATTCAACTCTGAGGTGTAATATAAAATACAACCTGGAGTAATGGAGTGGTGTATAACTAGGGAAGTAGACTACCTCCATTGAATTGAAACTTTGATTTCAGTCCTGTTGGCAGGAGTATTCTAGAAGCTCACTAGTATTGCTGTCTTGTGGGTGAGAATATATTAAAGAGCCCAAAGGCAAACTAGAGGGAAAAGTTAACTCCAGAAACTGTGTATAAAATGGTGACATGCTGAAAAGCCCATAAGCAAAATAGAAATTGGCTAGAAATACTATGTGGAAAGAGCTGACATGTTCAAGAGCCCATAGGCAAAATAAGAGAAGTTGGCTAAAAATACCATGTAGAGAGAAGTGACATGTTAAAAAACCTACAAGCAAAACAGAAATGTTATAAAAAGAGAGAATAGTTCTCATTCTGCTAAAAGCATCACTGAGAAAAGATATATTGGGATTGGAGAGATACCTCTGTAATTAAGTGCACCTCGTGATCACACAGAGGACAGATCTTTGATGTCTGACACATCCATCAGGTGACTGACAACGCTAGCAGTTATAGCTTCAAGGGCTCCGATGTCCTCCTCAGGCCTTCCTGCAATTCTTACCTTCACACACAGCTGCATAAACAACACTAATTTAAAAACTAAGAAAAAAAAATTTCCTCCATTTAAATGTTAACCTGTTATGTGCAGAAATGGTTTGGTGGGGAGGGGCTCTTTTTTTTTCTGAGGAGTAGGAGAGGGGAAATAAGGGAGGAGGAAAGAAGGGTGCAACTGGGAAGAGAGGAGGGAGGGGGTTATGATTTGGATTTAAAGTTAATAAGTTTAAATTTTAAAATGTTAACCTATTAATAAAATGTAGTTATGCTCAATAATATTGTAGTTATGGTCTAGGAACTATGATACTTGCATACGTTACTATGCTGCCTTTAAAATGGCTGTTCCCAGGAGTTTTAGACCTTAGCATTGGGAGAGAGACTATCAGTCACTTCAAGTTGCATGGTTCCAGAGCTAGATCTATAAAAGTATATTTCCTAGCTTTCTTTCATGATATCAGTAAGCTATTATACTTCTGTGGGTCAGATGGAGACATATTGAGAATTTATATCTTACCAGCTTTGTTTAAAATTATTAACAAGTATTTCTGTAAGTATTCTCTTGATGAGTTCCAGTACCCAGAGCCAGGTGTAAAATCTGGGCATTGTGGTAAAAATAATAAAAATAATAAAGTAAAAATAATAAAAAAATGACTAAAGCAGACATTCTTGGCAATCCGCTTTCATCTTTGTATTAACAATAGTTAACATTAGGGCAGAGTGGTCCTTTCTAAGGCCAGGGATCCGAGTGAAACTTTTTTCCTTTTTAATTTTTTTCAAGAGGATTTTAAAAACCTTTTATTGATTCTTTGTGAGTTTTGCATCATGTACTCCAGTCTCACTCATATCTCTCCTCTGCCCTTGTAACCTCCCTCCAAAACAAAACAAAACAAAACAAAAAAACCACAGAAACAAATAAGAAAGGCACAGAAAACATCTCATTGTGGAAGCTGCAATGTGTCTCAGTGTGTCTCACAGTATAACTCTATATCCACACATCTTCACATAAAAATGTTCATTGCAATGAGTCATTGTTTTGGTTCAAGGTGTCTAGCTTCTGTGACACCATCAATATTGAATCTTGACCAGGAATCCTCCCAGTTATCCTGTTGTTGACATGTGTCATGGAGATTCTTCAGCTTTGGATGAGCAAACCTTGTCCTTTCACAAACTCTAACAACTTACAGATGATATAGTTTCTAAGGTGGACCAGCTCAAAGCCTGAGATCTTGAGCTGGTCACCATACAGGCTCTCCTTCATGTGCATCACCAGGGAGGCTCTGCAGCACTGTTTAAGCCAGACTACCCAATGCTACCATCAGCAGAAGGAAGGGTCATCTCTCCTGCTCCCCTGCTTTCCTGAACTTATGCTCTCCACCAGCTCATTTGCACCCACACTTCCAGAACCAGCTTTGTTGTTTGGCCAGGTAGAGCCTTGGAGCATACTCTTCAGTAGGATTTCTTAACCATTGCTTTTTTTAGCCTTACGGTTTACACTTATTTACATGAGGTGCTCTGACTACGTTTTGGTTAATATCACACTTTGCCCCTTTCCTTCCTCCCTTTCTCTCTACTGCTCTGGTGTTCCTGGGCCACTCCTTCTAGGACTCCCTCTTCCTTACTTTCCAGAAGACTGTGAGTCTCTTCTTTGTCCACTGTCCTGTCCTGATTAAAGTTGACTATGAACCACATTCTTTATCTAATGCATTTTGGTGTGCTCTTAAGTCTCTTTTACATTTAAAGCACTTGTAATCAGCTATGGACAAGGCATACTTTTGTAGATATTCTGAAACAGCATTTAAAAGTAAAAATGTATGTATATACTTCTGAAATAGGTACACATTGGAGTCTATGCAAATCCCTAAGAAATTGCTCATAGAAAATAATAGTTCTGGAAGGAAGTAAAAAAAAGTGTAGATTATAGCTGTGAAACTTTTCTGTAGAAGAAAATATTTCCTCATGTTAGAGTGTCTCATGATTCTTCATTCTGACACTCATGGAAAGAGAGAACCTCAAACGAGGAGCTACCTCCACCAGATATGCTTGAAGGCATGTCTGTGGAGCTTGAATACTAATTGATATAGGAAAAGAGACTAATATGTTTATGTTTATAAGCCTAAAATAGTATTAGAATCTCTTCTTATTTATATAACTTATTAACACTTAAATAAAAATTTTAGCATGATACTACATCATGAAAAATAATAGAATTAATGAAATTTCTTTTTAAATACATTCAGACTTTGCATTTCATTCTTTTGTAATGTATCTTTTCAATCTAATTCCATGGTTCATATTATTTATCCTATCTATGACCACATTACCAGATTACCTCTTGCCTCTCAAACGTGTAGAAAGTAACACTTCTGAAGAAGTTATAAAAATGTTAAGGATAATCTTATATTTCTCAAACATTTAGTAAAAACAACCTCTTCCATTTCTGCTACTAAATTACATATTAGTTATCCACTTTTCTGGGTAGATATGTGTTTGTTTATTTTATTCAGGTCCTTCTTACTTTATTTTTTACTATTTTCCCCTCTACTACCCTTCCAGCCAATCTCTCTTCCAATTCACTATTTTAATGTTGTGTATGTGAGAGAGAGACAGAGAAAGAGAGAGAAAGAGACTGTAATTAAGACTGTCTGATTCTGAGTCAAACATCAAAGACTGATAGAATTAAAAGTAAGTATACCAGAGAACCTTTCCCAATCTCCCAGAACTTATGATATGCCAGAAGATGGATAGTATGTGTAGAGCCCCTTGAAACATTCCCTTCTGCATAGCTGAATGTTATGAGCATCCCATTTTCATCAACTTAGTGCCTGTCTGCAGAGATACTATGTATTAATTTTTGCCAAGGGTCTGCTATGTTTGCAATATGGTATTTCCCAAACTTCTTCCCACTGTTTGCCTATAATATTCTTTATGTTGCTTCTGCAACATTCTCTTAGCCTTAAACTGTTTTTTAGCCTTAGCCTTCCAACTATTTTTTTATTCTCAGCATCTTCTACTGCTGCAAGTATTCATATATACATTGGCACACTGCAAAAAGTAGCTTCTGTGTTGAAGGCTGAAAGCAATTTTTGTCTGTAGATGCAAGCATAAATATGTAGTGACTGTCTTAACGCTATGTCAATTAGGCTAAGCCACTATCTTAGACCAGGTTTATAGTTCATATCATGGAGTCAATCATATATAGAAACCCCAAATATTATTAGGTAGTAACAGATTAGGTCCACAACAGAAACTGTTACTTCAGTGGGTACATTGTGCTTAGCATGCTGGTATTGTAATTCATAAAGTTTACAGCTGAGTTACCATGCCTTTATCCCACAGAGTATCCACAAGACCAGCTAGACCCACGAGAGGCAGCCACTCAGAGAGTATATTTTAATCTATTTATAGCTTGATTTCTCTATATCTTCCATCATCAGTAGAATCTTTTCAATTATTTCTTGTGGGTACCTAAGAGGAATGCCAGAACTGTATTACTTGGGATGCACTGAGGGACTTTTGGATCTACTACTCCTATGGAAGTAACTCAAACTTGTGGTAATCTATGGCTCCTGCTTGAACCTTTTCACTACTCATATATCACCTTTCCACCCTTATTTAAGTTATGTGATATTGTCTCTTCTGCATCCTTTTCAGTTTCTTGAATTTTTAAAGTACTACAATGTAAACATAGAAAGGTAAGGAGTTAGGACTAATATCTACGTATAAGGGAAAATGAGCTATTTTCTTTTCTAGGCCTGAGATACTTTACCCAGTACAAAATTTTCTGGTTATATCCATTTTCATACAAGTTTCATTATTACATTTTTCATTATAACTGAATAAAATTCTATTGTGAATATGTGTCACAGATTTATTATTCATCTATCAGCTGATGCATATCTAAATTAACTCACTGTTCTATTAATTATGAAAAAAGCTGTAATGAATGTATGTGTGAGAGAATGTGTGTATATGTTATCTGAGTATGTGTCTGTGTGAGTAGTAGTAGTAATTTTTGAGAATTCTGTTTTTAGTCCTATAAATTATATTTACTTGAGTGGGTTTGTAAAGTTAATTCCTTGAGCTCTTTGCATACTCTAGTTTACTAATTTGTTAAATGCATAACTGGGGGATATTTTCTTGGATTCCCTATTCTCTACTAGATACCTTCTCATGCCATAATGGGTTTCTTTGCTAGACAGATTTTTTACTTTAATGTGATCTCATTTGTTGATGGTTGGTTAGTCTTACTTTCTGTGTTACAAAAGTCATATTCAGGAAATCCTTATTAAATGTATTGGGGTTGAAATATAGCTTCCACCATTTTGTATAATAGGTGGAGGTGTTTATCAACCTTAAGAGTTCTCTGTTTCATGAGGTCCCATTTATTGATTGTTGCTCTTAGAGCCTGTGCTGTTGGTGTTCTGTTCAGGAAGATTTCTCCTGTACCAATGAATTCTAAAGTATTCCCCACTTTTTTTTTTCTAGCGGATTTAATGTGTCTGGTTTTATGTTGAGGTCTTTGATCCACTTGGACTTCAGTTTTGTACAGGGTGATAAGTATGGATCTATTTTCATTTTTCTACATGTAGACATCCAGTTGGAACAGCACCATTTGTTGAAGATGCTATCTTTTTTCCATTGTATGGTTTTGGCATCTTTGTCAAAAATCAGGTGTCCGTAAGTGTGTGGGTTTATTTCTCGGTCTTCTGTTCAATGCCATTGATCCACCATTCTGTTTCTATGCCAGTACCATGCAGTTTTTATAACTGTTGCTCTATAGTACAGCTTGAGATCAGGGACGGAGATACCTCCACAAGATCTTTTATTGTAGAGTATTGTTTTAGCAATTCTCGGTTTCTTGTTATTCCATATGAAGTAGAGAATTTTTCTTTCCAGGTCTGTAAAGAATTGTGTTGGCAATTTGATGGGAATTGCATTAAATCTATAGATTGTTTTTGGTAAGATGGCCATTTTTACTATGTTAATCCTGCCAAGCCATGAGCATGGGAGATCTTTCCATCTTCTCATATCTTCCTCTAATTCTTTCTTCAGAGACTTGAAATTTTTTTATACAAGTCTTTGATTTGCTTGGTTAGGGTTACACCAAGGTACTTTATGTCATTTGTGGGATTGTTAAAAGCTTCTGTAAAGCAAAGGACGCTGTCATCAAAACAAAGCGACGGACTACAGATTGGGAAAGAATCATCACCAATCCTTTATCTGACAGAGGACTCATATCCAATATATATAAAGAACTAAACAAGCTGAAAAGCAACAAACCAAGTAATCCACTTAAAAAATGGGGAACAGAGCTAAAGAGAGAATTCTGTGTAGAGGAATATCGAATGGCAGAGAAGCACTTAAAGAAATTCTCAACCTCATTAGCCATTAGGGAAATGCAAATCAAAACAACCCTGAGAATTCACCTTACACCCATCAGAATGGCCAAGATGAAAAACTCAAGGGACAACACATGCTGGAAAGGTTGTGGAGAAAGGGGAACCCTTCTCCACTGCTGGTGGAAATGAAACTAGTACAACCACTCTGGAAATCAATCTGGCGCTCTCTCAGACAACTAGGAATATCGTTTCCTCAAGATCCAGCCATACCACTCCTAGGCATATATCCAAAAGAGGCTCAAGTACACAAAAAGGACATTTGCTCAACCATGTTTGTAGCAGCTTTATTTGTAATAGCCAGAAGCTGGAAACAACCCAGATGCCCCTCAACTGAAGAATGGATGCAGAAACTGTGGTACATCTATACAATGGAGTATTACTCAGCAATGAAAAATAAGGAAATCATGAAATTTACAGGTAAATGATGGGACCTGGAAAGGATGATCCTGGGTGAGTTGTCCCAGAAGCAAAAAGACACGCATGGTATATACTCACTCATATAAACATACAACATAGAATAAACCCACTAAAATCTGTACATCTAAACAAACGAAGCAAAAGAGAGGACCCTAACTAAAATGTTCAATCCCCGTCCTGAAAGGCAAAGAGGATGGACATCAGAAGAAAAAGAAAATAGGAAACAACCTAGGAACCTGCTACAGAGGGCCTCTGAAACCCAGAAGAAAACAGGAAACAACCTTGGAACCTGCCACAGAGGGCCTCTGAAAGCCTCTTCAGTATAGACTGTCAAAGCAGATGCTGAGCCTGATGGTCAACTGATGGGCAGAGTGAATGGAATTTTATGTAAGAAGTGGGAAATAGTAAGAGCTGGAGGGGACGGGAACTCCACAAGCAGAGCAACAGAACAAGATAATTTGAACACAGGGAACCTCCCAGAGACTCATACTCCAACCAAAGACTATTCATGGAGATAACCTAGAACCCCTGCACAGATGTAACCCATGGCAGTTCAGTGTCCAAGTGGGTCCCATAGTAATGGAAAGAGGGACTGCCTCTGACATAATCTGATTGGCCTGCTCTTTGATCACCTCTCCCTGAGAGGGAGGTAGGTGTTAGTTTCTGGTGGTTCCTGGAATCCTGTGGTAGAGAGACACAGGATTCCTTACCAGGCCACGGTAGAGGACAATGCAGCCACTTTTGATGAGAACTGATAGACTAAGATCAGAAAGGAGAGGAGAACCTCCCCATCAGTGGACTTGGGGAGTGACATGCATGCAGAAAGGGGAGGGAGGGTGGGATCAGGAAGAGAGGATGGAGGGGCTTATGGGGGGATACAAAATGAATAAAGTGTAATTAATAAAATTAAAAAAAATGCAAAAAAAAAGTGTTCTCTGGATGGGACAAGATGGTGGCACCAGGAGAACACTGCATCTGAGGAGCAGGATAACATTTTCCTTACAGCGACCAAGAGACTGAACTCTGGGCCCTAAAACAACAGCGATCATGTTTCCCAGGTGAGAGGAAACCCCCACGACGTGGGAATCAGTCGGGTCTACTCTCAGGTCACACAGCCAGAACCCGGAAGAGATCCCGCATTGTGCAGGCAATAGGTTGCCAGAGCAGAGCCACATGCCTGCATGTCCTGATCAACTTCCAAGGCTGATTGGTGGGCACAAAAAACACCAGAGACTGAGAACCCCTGTCAGGAGAAAAGCCCACAGGGAAGGAAGGAAACGGTACTGACTTGGGTCCCCCAGTCTTTCCCTGGAAAAAAATCTCCCAGACCAGCGAGTATGACCCACCATCACTGAACTGGGCTCCAGCTGTGGGCACAGACAGTTGCTGTGCACCATCTCTCTGGCACAGACAGAGCTGTGTGCCCCAGGGCAAGAGACTGAGAGTCCCTATCAGGAGAAATCCTCACAGGGAACGAAGCAAAGGGGACAGACTTAGGACACCCAATATATCCCTGGAAAAGGCCCCGCAGACTGACCTAACCCAGGGACCTACTGTGCACCAGATAGCCTGCTGTTATGAGGAGAGCTGTATCCACCCGCCACAGATTACTGCTTGGGTACTGGGGCACAGAGCCCCAACCTCAGATCTACAAAAGCCTGGAATCCCCAAGATCAACCCCCAGATATTGCTCCAAGGGGAAACCAGTTATCAACAACAAAACTGACCAAACCACGGGACACACAGGTTACAGCAGCAGGTCACTAAATTTACACCAAGAAACCCAGAAGCAGGGAGGCTGTCTTCAGGACTCCTCCAGATGAGAGGAGAGCCCTCTCAACTAACAAGGACCACAGTTACCACTCAGGTCTCTATGCCTGAGGTGAGCAGTGGCAACTCCTGAAAAACACCAACCGTCCAGTGACTATACCCAAAAAGCTGAGAAGGCTTCCTTCAGGAAAAACCATCTTCCTGCCAAGGGGATTCTCTCTACCACAGGATTCCAGGAACCACCAGAAACTAACACCCAACAACTAAGATAACCCAATGGGTAGAGGTCAGCATAAAATCTCAACCAACAAAAGACAGAGTCATATGGCATCTCCAAAACCCAGTTATCCAGAGGCAAGTAGCCCTAGACACCCCAGCATAATTGAAATTCAAGAAGAAGACCTAACATCCATGCTCATGAAGGATTAACATAGTAAAAATGGCCATCTTACTAAAAGCAACCTACAGATTCAATGCAATTCCAATCAAATTACCAACACAATTTTTTACAGTTCTGGAAAGAAAAATTCTCTACTTCATATGGAATAACAAGAAACTCAGAATTGCTAAAACAATCCATTACAATAAAAGATCTTCTGGAGGTATCTCCATCCCTGATTTTAAGCAATACTATAGAGCAACAATTATAAAAACTGGCAAAGAAACAGAATGGTGGATCAATGAAACTGAACAGAAGACCCAGAAATATATCCACACACTTATGGACACCTGATCTTTTACAAAGATGCCAAAACCATACAATGGAAAAAAGATAGCATCTTCAACAAATGGTGCTGGTCCAACTGGATATCTACATATAGAAAAATGCAAATATATCCATACTTATCACCCGGCATAAAACTTAAGTCCAAGTGGATCAAAGACCTCAACATAAAACCAGACACATTAAATCAGGTAGAAGAAAAAGTGGGGAATACCATAGAACTCATTGGTATAGGAGACAGCTTCCTGAACAGAACACCAACAGCACAGGCTCTAAGAGCAACAATCAATAAATGGGACCTCATGAAACTGAAAAGCTTCTGTAAAGCAAATGACACCTTCATCAAAACAAAACAACTGCCTACAGATTGGGAAAGAATCTTCACCAACCCTTTATCTTACAGAAAGCTAATATACACTATATATAAAGAACTAAAGAAGCTGAAAAACAGCAAAGAAGTAATCCAATTAAAAAATGGGGAACAGAGCTAAACAGAGAATTCTCCATAGAGGAATATCGAATGGCAGAGAAACACTTAAAGAAATGCTCAACCTCATTAACCATTAGGGAAATGCAAATCAAAACGACCCTGAGATTTCAACCTTACCCCCATCAGAATGGCCAAGATGTAAAACTCAAGGGACAACACATGCTGGAGAGGTTGTGGTCGGAATGTAAACTTGTACAACCACTCTGGAAATCAATCTGTTGCTTTCGCAGACAACTAGGGATAGTGCTTCCTCAAGATCCAGCTATACCTCTCCTAGATATATATCCAAAATATGTTCATGTACACAATAAGAACATTTCCTCAACCATGTTTGTAGCAACTTTATTTGTAATAGCCCAAAGCTGAAAACAGCCCAGATGCCCCTCAACTGAAGAATGGATGCAGAAATTGTGGTACATCTACACGATTGAGTATTACTCTGCAATGAAAAACAAGGAAATCATGAAATTTGCAGGTAAATGGTGAGACCTGGAAAGGATCATCCTGAGTGAACTGTCCCAGAAGCACAAAGTCTCACATGGTAAATACTCACTCATATAGACATATAACATAGGATAATCCTACTAAAATCTGTACAGCTAAAGAAAATAATCTAGAGAGAGGCCTCTGAATAAAACATTCAATCCCCATCCTGAAAGGGAAAGAGGAAAGACATCAGAAGAAGAAAACAGGAAACAACCTAGGAACCTGCCACAGAGGGCCTCTGAAAGGCTCTGCCCTGCAGACTATCAAAGCAGATGCTGAGACTTATAGTCAATTGTTGGGCAGAGTACATGGAATCTTGTGAAAGAAGTGGGAAACAGGAAGATCTGGAGAGGACAGGAACTCCACAAGGAGAACCAGAAAATTTGAACACAGGGGTCTTCCCAGAGACTCATACTCCAACCAAGTACCTGGCATGGAGATAACCTAGAACCCCTGCACAGATGTAGCCCATGGCAGTTTAGTGTCCAATTAGGTTCCATATTAATGGGAAGAGGGACTGCCTCTGACATAATCTGATTGGCCTGCTCTTTGATCACCTCCCCCTGAGTGGAGAGCAGGCTTACCAGGCCACAGAAGATGACAATGCATCCACTCCCGATGTGACCTAATAGACTAAGGTCAGAAGGAAGGAGAGGGGGACCTCCCCAATCAGTGGACTTGGGGAGGGGCATAGGTGAAGAAAGGGGAGGGAGGGTGGAACAGGCAAGGAAGGAAGGAGGAGCTTATGGGGGGATTCAAAGTGAATAAAGTGTAATTAATAAAAATAAATAAAATTATATATTGAAAACAAAATGAGTTCTCTGGTAGAATCTTGGGTGTTAATTACGTATACAATCATATCATTTGACTAGTGATCCTTGAATTCTTCCCATCTGATTTGGATCCCCTTGATCGCCTTTACTTGTCTTAGAGCCTTAGCTAGTATTTTTAGTACTATATTGAAGAGGTATGTGAGAATGGTCAGCCTGTCTTTTCCCTTATTTTAGCAGGATTATGTTAAGTTTTTCTCCATTTAACTTGATGTTGGCTATTGGCTTGCTGCATATTGCTTTTATTGTGTTACATGTGTGCTTTGTAGACCTAATCTCTCCAACACTTTAAACATGAATGGGTGTTGGATTTTGTCAAAGGCTTTTTTTGCATCTAATGAGATTATAGTGTGTGTGTGTGTGTGTGTGTGTGTGTGTGTGTGTGTGTGTGTGTGTTTCTTGGAGTTTGTTTATATGTTGGACTCTCTTGGTGGATTTTCTAGAATACTTCTCTATCTCTAGAAAAACACAAATGCTAAACTCCTGAAATCTGGCAACATATTTGTTGTCTAGAAGGACTTTTTTAAAAGTTATTTATTATTATTATTATTATTATTATTATTATTATTATTATTATTATGTGTTATTTAGTAAGTCTTGAGCACTATACATCTCAACTGTTTATCAGACAGACCTGATAAGAACAGTGAGCCAACTAAGGGTAAAATTGCAAAATAAAAAGAATAAAACCAAAATGAAAGAAAAGTATAAGTCAAGTTAAATGATATTAATTTCATAATAGAGAACATTTTAGCCTAAATAAATACAATAGAGGAGACTTTAATTCAGGATACATAGTTGAATGACTTCAAAATTTCCAGATACTGTTTGGTTTGAAGTATGGATAGAATATCTATGTGTAATACACAAGAATATTCCCCAAATAAAAACTATCATATTAAGGGTTTGATATAAAGGAGTAACAAAACAGCTAGTTAGGCTGTATAAAGAATTTTTACACTTCTCTGGAAATAGGTCTAGCGTACCCAAAGGCTTACAAAATTAACAATGCAGAATTGTGGGAAAAATGTCCTCTTGTTGGCAGAATGTCAGGTGCAGGCACTCAGCTGCTCTACATTCCCTCTCTACCACAGAGAACAAAGTGGTCTCCTAAACTGTCAAGATAAACAAGGGGAGAGAATGATTGTTTTGTGATCTATTGAAAGTACAGTAGAAAAATAAAAGGAGCAAACAAATTACAACAAACCACTCCCACTCCCTGGACTTCCTGTGGTCTTCCTTTCACTTACTCTAAAACTGCTACTTACCAGGAAACAGTAGAGAATTTCAGATTTAAAGGAATGTTCTTTTTATGTTCGCAGCGTCCTGTACAAGGTCATATTTGAAAGAAAGTAAACAGCCTTCAAGAGGAAGCCAAGAAAGTTTGCTTTTTTGGGTCCAGGAATTTACTAAAATCAGGTTTTATTAGACTTACAAACATGAGCCATATGGCAGTCCCTTGTTGAGGACTCACTAGCTTAAATTTCTTCTTTTTTTATGGTTGGAAGCCCTATGTTAGTGACATTGTGGTACTTTCTCTGATGGATTTAATACACTATGATATGCCTTTAACTAAGACCATTTGTAAACAATTATTTTTAAGATAACCAATTGGCCTGGCAAGTACAGGACAACGCTTTCAACTGCTAAAGCAACATTAAATCTAGAGTTGTATAACTAGCAGAAATGGGCTTTGAAAATGCACATAGCATTCAAGTCTACCTCTGTATGCTTTTATGCTAAGTGGCCTATTATCTCGACCAATTTAGACACAGGTATCATATCACCTTTTTGTTCATACCTCATTAGAGTGGCAACATCTACCACTACTATGGAAAAATCTGCAGGCGTATCTGTCTGGCCACAACAGGAGTTTTTATGGAAGGTGCCATTTCTTTAAAAAAAAATGTGGCAGTCATATATATATTCATTTTTAGGCTGCTGTAAATAGCTTTCAAGGAAATAAATGAAAATTGTCTCTGAAGAAAAGACATCTCATTCTATGAGTATGATACTTCCAAGGATATCTTTTCTCATAGAACCTGCAGAATAATTTTGGTAACAACCCAGATGTCATCAGAAAATACATCCCAGTAGATACTCAAAGTCAGAAGTGACTGATGAACATTTAGAAGCAATAGAGGAAGAGCTACTATTCTTGTTAGACTTATTTTTCCTCTCAAAAGACAGCACGGTCCTTTAATTCTACAGTCATATAAAGGGAAGCTTCTGAAGCAGTCACAGCCACCAAGAGCAAACATGTGTCAACTACCCTTTATTTTATTTTATTTATTTATTTTTTTAAGAAGAGCTGATGACTAAGCAGATCAAAGATTATATGTGTCTAAGACGGGGGTAGTATTACATTTAAGTGTTCTTCAACCTCAGATAGTGAAGAATGTGTTAGTTAAGTATTTGTCACTGTGAAAGTTATGTTTTCTCAGAGGCAAAACTATGTATGCCAAG
The DNA here is from genome assembly GCF_907164565.1 of Psammomys obesus. Lineage (NCBI taxonomy): Eukaryota > Metazoa > Chordata > Mammalia > Rodentia > Muridae > Psammomys > Psammomys obesus. Next base: position 56,748,753 of record NW_026585644.1, read on the forward strand.
GAGGCTTTATTTGGACTCATGTTTTCAGAGATTTTATCTGTTGTCACTGGCTCTATTGTTTCTGAGCCTTTATGTGGCAGAGTATGATGGTTTTGGGGAATGGACAAAGTTACTCATTGTCACCAGGAAGCAAAACAAGGAAAAGAAGGCAGGACAATATATCCTTTAAAGGAAAGCTCCAGTAATATAAATCATAGTAGGCTTTGCTTCCTAACAATAAAGATATCAATTTTATTAATTTTCCAGTGAATTAATAGCTCTTCCAATTGAATCACCTCTCAATAATTGAGCTACTAGCCTTTAATATATGACACTTTGTCCCTGCTGAGGGGTTTAAGAGCCAAAATGTACCAAAAAAAAAAAAAAAAAGAAAGAAAGAAAACAACAACAACAAAAAAACCACTGATGAGGCAATTTGAAGATCTAAAAATAAGGCTTTTATGAGATAATTGGAGTAGACTAGGATTAGACTGTGTAGTACCCTTAAGAGAACAAAATATTTCTCTCCAAATCTTCCTCATATAAAGACTATTCTCTTATTTCATCGATGACTTTAGAGGAGGTTGCTAAAAATACAAAAAATTAGGAATCATTTAAATTTTTTTAAGAACTTCTTCATTCATATGGTAATAATATTCTTCCTTAACTGCTTTGCATTAAGAAATAATTTCTCTTTAAGAATATAGGTTTTTGTATGTGTATCCTATATTATGTGGCTAATATCCACTTATAAATGAGTATATACCATTTTCTGATTCTGGGTTACCTCACTCAAGATGATCTTTTCGAGTTCCCCCCATTTGCCTGCAAATTTCATGATTTCCTTGTTTTTAATAGTTGAGTAGTATTCCATTGTGCAAATGTACCACAATTTCTGTATCCATTCTTACGTTAAGGGACATCTGGGTTGTTTCCAGGTTCTGGCTATAACAAACAGAGCTGCTACGAACATGGCTGAGCAAATGTACTTGTTGTGTACTTGAGTATATTTTGGATCTATGCCTAATAGTGATATAGCTGGATCTTGAAGTAGTACTATTCCTAATTGTCTGAGAAAGTGCCAAATTGCTTTCCAAAGTGGCTGTACAAGTTTACATTCCCACCAGCAATGTAGGAGTCTTCCCCTTTCCCACATCTTATCCAGCATGTGTTGTCACTTGAGTTTTTGATCTTAGCCATTCTGATGGGTATAAGGTGAAATCTTAGGGTCTTTTTGATTTGCATCTCCCTGATGACTAAGGATGTTTACCATTTTATTAAATGTTACTCTGCCACTCTATATTCCTCTATTGAGAATTCTCTGTTTAGAATTCTTTAATTGCAAAATAACAAGGAAGACCCTAAGAAAGATACTTAATCCTCATTCAGAAGGACAAATGTGATAGACATCGGAAGCAGAAGACAGGGATACAGGACAAAAGCCTACCACCGAATGCCTCTGAGAGACTGCTGATCTAAGTATCAAAGCAGAGGCTGAGACTCATAGCCAAATTTTGGGCACAGTGAATCTTAAGAAAGAAGGGAAAGATAAAAAGGCCTGAAGAGAGATTGGCCTGAAATTCTCTTTCTTTGTTGAGTCTTTGTGAGGTTTAGGTACCAAGGTGACTGTGGCTTCATAGAATGAGTTTGGTAATGTTCATTCTGTTTCTATTTTGTGGAATAGTTTGAAGAGAATTGGAGTTAGCTCTTCTTTGAAGGTCTGGTAGAATTCTGTGCTGAAGCCATCTGGTCCTGGGCTTTTTTTGGATGGGAGACTTTTGATGACCGCTTCTATTTCCTTGGGGGATATAGGACTATTTAATTGATTTACCTGGTCCTGATTCAGCTTTGATAACTCAAATCAATCAAGAAAATTGTCCATTTCATTTAGATTTTCAAATTTTGTGGCATATAGACTTTTGAAGTAAGTCCTAATGATTGTTTGGATTTCCTCAGTGTCTGTAGTTATGTCCCCCTTTTCATTTCTGATTTTGTTGATTTGGATGGTGTCTCTCTGCCTTTCAGTTAGCTTGGCTAAGGGTTTGTCAATCTTGTTAATTTTCTCAAAGAACCAGCTCTTGGTTTCATTGATTTTTTTAATTGTTTTATTTGTTTCTAATTGATTGATTTCAGCCCTGAGTTTGATTATTTCAAACCATCTACTCCTTTTTGGTGTGTCTGCTTCTTCTTTTTCTAGGGTTTTTAAGTGGGCCATTAAGTTGCTTGAATGAGCTGTCTCAGGTTTCTTCTTGAAGGCACTTAGTGCTATGGCCTTTCCTCTTAGCACTGCTTTCATTGTGTCCCACAAGTTTGGGTATGTTGTTGTCTTCATTTTCATTGAGTTCTAGGAAGACTTTAATTTCTTTTTTTATTTCTTCCCTGACCCAGCCTTTATTTAATAACAAGTTGTTCAGTTTCCATGTAGCTGGAAACAGTCCAGATGCTCCTCAACTGAAGAATGGATGCCGAAACTGTGGTACATCTATACAATGGAGTATTACTCAGCAATAAAAAATAAGAAAATCATGAAATTTGCAGGTAAATGGTGGGACCTGGAAAGGATCATCCTGAGTGAGTTGTCCCAGAAGCAAAAAGACACACACGGTATATACTCACTCATATAAACATACAACATAGAATAAACCCACTAAAATCTGTACATCTAAACAAACGAAGCAAAAGAGAGGACCCTAACTAAAATGTTCAATCCCCGTCCTGAAAGGCAAAGAGGATGGACATCAGAAGAAAAAGAAAATAGGAAACAACCTAGGAACCTGCTACAGAGGGCCTCTGAAAACCAGAAGAAAACAGGAAACAACCTTGGAACCTGCCACAGAGGGCCTCTGAAAGCCTATTCAGTATAGACTGTCAAAGCAGATGCTGAGCCTGATGGTCAACTGTCAGGCAGAGTGAATAGAATTTTATGTAAGAAGTGGGAAATAGCAAGAGCTGGAGAGGACAGGAACTCCACAAGGAGAGTAACAGAACAAGAAAATTTGAACACAGGGAACTTCCCAGAGACTCATACTTCAACCAAGGACCATTCATGGAGATAACCTAGAACCCTGACAATGCAGCAACTTCTGAAGAGAACTGATAAACTAAGATCAGAAAGAAGGAGATGAGGACCTCCCCTATCAGTTGACTTGGGGAGGGGCATGCATGTAGAAAGGGGAGGAGGGTTGGATTGGGAGGGAAGGAGGGAGGGGCTTATTGGGGGTACAAAATGAATAAAGTGTAATTAATAAAAGTTAAGTAAAAATTTTAAAAAAATAAAATGTACATTTGGAAACAAATAAAGGCCTGAAGAGGAGAGGAGCGCAAAAATGAGACCAACAGGGCCATAAACACTGAGCCCTTGGGGTCCTGAAGAGAATGATACCCCAACCACGGACAATGCATGGAGAGGACCTAAAACCCTGGCTCAGATGTAGCCCATAGACTCATTCTCCAAGTGGGAACCCTAGTAAGGGGAGCAGGGACTTTCTCTGGCATGAACTCAGTGGCAGGCTCTCTGATTACCTCCCTTTGGAAGGGTTGCAGCCTTGCCAGTCTACAGAGGAAGACAGTGCAAACAGTCCTGATGAGACCTGATAGCCTAGGGTCAAATGGAAGGGATGGAAGACATCTCCTATCATTAAACTAGGGGAGGAGCACAGGGTGAGATAAAAGAGGGAGGGTAGGTTTGGGAGGAGACAGGGAAGGGGCCACAGCCGGGATAAAAATTGAATAAATTGTAATAAATGATGATGATGATGATGATGATGATGATGATGATGATAATAATAATAATAATAGAAAAAAAGAGTTGACTAGAAATTGATTTTGAATAGACACTGATTTTAAAAAAATAGAGAGAAGAATTTCTCTGGAGGAATCTGTGATATCCATAGTAACAAGTGAAAAAATCTAGTTAATTAAAAAAAAAAAGAAAGAAAAACAAAACAACCAACAACAACAAAAAAATACAATACTCATCTGTGGCTCTAAAACCACTTTTCCTTTTAATTTATATTATCAATATCCAGGTGTTTGCCTGGTATGCTTACTTAATTTTTTTTTTTTCACAAATAAAGTGAGAAACTAATTCTTCTTATGGATCCCCCGATATTACCAATAAAATGACATCAACATGTGTACAATTTGTCAAGGTTTTTGGGTATCCCTAAATATCTATTATTAAAGTACAGTATTCATTTCCCATGTACTCTTTAATGAACTACATCTTTTCTTAACCAGCCATCCACAACCAATTTTGAGAATTTCTGACTTCAAGGTTATCACTTAAAAGTTTATCACCCTGCACAAAACTAAAGTCGAAGTGAATGAAAGACCTCAACGTAAAACCAGATACTGTAAATCAGAAGAAAAAGTGGGGAAGAGCCTAGAACTCATTGACACAGGAAACAACTTCCTGAACAGAACACCAACAGCACAGGCTCTAAGAGCAACAATCAATAAATGGGACCTCATGAAACTGAAAAGCTTCTGTAAAGCAAGAGACACTGTTGTCAGAACAAAACAACAGCCTACAGATTGGGAAAGGATCTACACCAACCCTATATCCCTTTCCTTTCCCTTCCCTTCCCTTCCCTTCCCTTCCCTTCCCTTCCCTTCCCTTCCCTTCCCTTCCCTTCCCTTTCCTTCTCTTCCCTCGCCTCTCCTCCCCTCCTGCAATCCATTAAAAAAAAAAAAAATGAAGTACGGAGCTAAACAGAGAATTCTCTGTAGAAGAATATAGGATGGCAGAGAAACACTTAAAGAGATGCTCAATATCCTCAACCATAAAAGAGATGCAAATCAAAATGACCCTGAAATTTCACCTTACACCCATCCAAATGGTTAAATCAAAAGCTCAAATGACAACACATGCTGGAGAGGTTGTGAAGAAAGAAGAACCCTTCTCCATTGCTGGTGGGAATGTAAACTAGTACAACTACTTTGGAAATCAATCTGGCGCTTTCTCAGAAAATTAGGAATAGTGCTTCCTCAAGATCCAGCTATACCACTCCTAGGCATATATTCAAAAGATGCTCAAGTACACAACAAGGACATTTGCTCAACCATGTTTGTAGCAGCTTTATTTATAATAGCCAGAACCTGGAAACAACCCAGATGTCTATCAACGGAGGAACAGATACAGAAATTGTGGTATTTTTACACAATGGAATACTACTCAGCAATCAAAAAGGAGGAAATCATGAAATTTGCAGGCAAATGGTGGGATCTAGAAAGATCATTCTAAATTTCAAATATTTATAATTTTTCTATACTTAATGACCCTTCCTTCTACTTCATCCAGTCAATTTAAGAAAAAAATTATATAAAACATCATTTATGTTTTATTAGTAATTAAATATGGCATTTCCATTTTTTCTTTAATTTTGAAAATATTTTCAGAAATCAAAAAACACGTATTTTTTTTCCTTTTTTGCCTTCCTCCAAACCTTCTGTTAAATAATAGACAATAATTTTGGGTAACCCTCTTTTTTGAACTTTCTTACTATAATCATTCCTCCTTAATAAAAACCTCATCCTATGGCATTTCCCTTCTTGGAAGTATGTTATTCCAGTTTAAAATCCAAGAGTCCATAGGGAAGGCTAATCGTGTGGGAGTGTAATCTTTCCATAGAGATAGCATTTTTTATTTTGCTATATACACTCTATATATCTGCATCATGCTGTGTTATTCTACTTTGCTCTTTATTAACTTATTAGACAGTAGAAGACAGAAGACAATCATAGAAGCCTGGATAAAAACCTTCAGTGTAATGGGAAGAGGGACTGCCTCTGACATAATCTGATTGGCCTGCTCTTTGATCACCTCCCCCTGAGGGGGGAGCAGCCTTACCAGGCCACAGAAGATGACAATGCAGCCACTTCTGATGAGAACTGATAGTCTAAGATCAGAAAGAAGGAGAGGAGGACCTCCTCTATCAGTGGACTTGGGGAGGGGCATGCATGCAGAAAGGGGAGGGAG